>NC_042962.1:3895707-3930707 GCF_901001165.1 Salmo trutta | reverse complement strand
CCGAGGTGCATATTGAAGATATTTTGGAAGAACTGTCCACATTTACGAAAAGTAAATGTGGACAGTCAGTCTACTATCCCCCATAGTCCCCCATAGTACAAAAGTTGACCTATTCTATACTAGACATAGATATTCCAAACATAGTCTGGGACAGTTATGGGGTGCAATAAATCCCAAATGAATACAACCACCATCATCAAAAATACGTACATGTTTTACGCAATGTGGCTGATGCAACAGATCAGAATGTTTAGCTTAAAATGTTGATAAACTATTAGGCTATTTCTTCATGTTATAAGTACAGCAATGCACACACGGCAGTAGGCTATTAGAGTGAATGTTCCATTAGAGGGAAAACAAAAATCAAAACTGACCACAAATATGATGATGAATGTATGAACCTTTATTATAAAGGTGCATTTTTATGGTGAAAATGATCTTCCCCAAACCTGATGATAGCTTTTCACACTCTTGGCATTCTCTCAACTAGCTTCATGAGGTAGTCACCTGGAATGCATTTCAATTAGCAGGTGTGCCTTGTTAAAAGTTAATTTGTGGAATTTCTTTCCTTCTTAATGCGTTTGAGAAAATCGGTTGTGTTGTGACAAGGTAGGGGTGGTATACAGAATATAGCCCTATTTGGTAAAAGACTAAGTCCATATTATAGCAAGAACAGCTCAAATAAGCAAAGAGAAATGACAGTCCATCATTACTTTAAGACACGAAGGTCAGTCAATGCGGCAGATTTCAAGAACTTTGCAGTCACAAAAACTATCAAACGCTATGATGGAACTGGCTCTCATGAGGACCGCCACAGGAATGGAATACCCAGAGTTACCTCTGATGCAGAGGATAAATTCAAAAAAAACACAACTAATGGACACCAATAAGAAGAAGAGACTTGCTTGGGACAAGAAACACGAGCAATGGACATTAGACCGGTGAAAATCTGTCCTTTGGTCTGATGAGTCCAAATTTGAGATGTTTGGTTCCAACCGCTGTGTCTTTGTGAGACGCAGAGTAGGTGAATGGATGATCTCTGCATGTATGGTTTCCACTGTGAAGCATGGAGGAGGAGGTGTGATGGTGAGGGGGTGCTTTTCTTGTGACACTGTTTGTGATTTATTTAGAATTCAAGGCACACTTAAGCAGCATGGCTGCCACAGCATTCTGCAGCGATATGCCATCCCTTCTGGTTTGTTTTTCAACAGGACAATGACCCAACACACCTCCAGCCTACGTAAGGGCTATTTGACCAAGAAGGAGAGTGATGGAGTGCTACATCAGAAGATGAGTTGGACCGCAGAGTGAAGGAAAAACAGCCAACAACTTCTCAGCATATGTGGGAACTCCTTAAAGACTGTTGGAAAAGCATTCCTCATGAAGCTGGTTGAGAGAATGCCAAGCGTGTGCAAAGCTGTCATCAAGGCAAAGTGTGGCTACTTGGAACTACTTTCAAGAATTTCAAATATAAAGTATATTTAAAATTTTTTAACACTTTCCTGGTTACTACATGATTCCATATGTGTTATTTCATAGTTTTGATGTCTTCACTATTATTCTACAATGTATAAAATAGTAAAAATAAAGAAAAGTCTTGAATGAGTAGGTGTGTCCAAACTTTTGACTGGTACTGTATGTGTGCCAGTTAGGCAGACTTCACCGGCAACAACGTCACCTATGGGCACAAAACCACCTTCGCTGGACCAGACAGGACTGGCAAAAACTTCTCTTCACTGACGAGTTACGGTTTTGTCTCACCAGGGGTGCTGGTCGGATTCGCGTTTATCGTCGAAGGAATAAGCGTTACACCGAGGCCTATACTCTGGAGCGGATCGATTTGGAGGTGGAGGGTCCGTCATGGTCTGGGGCGGTGTGTCACAGCATCATCGGACTGAGCTTGTTGTCATTGCAAGCAATCTCAACGCTGTGCCTTACAGGGAAGACATCCTCCTCCCTCATGTGGTACCCTTCCTGCATGCTCATCCTGACATGACCCTCCAGCATGACAATGCCACCAGCCATACTGCTCGGACACATTATTCAATTTATGTTAGTCACATGTCTGTGGAACTTGTTCAGTTTATGTCTCAGTTGTTAAATCTTGTTATGTTCATACAAATATTTACACATGTTAAGTTTGCTGAAATTAAATGCAGTTGACAGTGAGAGGACGTTTCTTTTTTTGCTGAGTTTATGTGTGAAATTTGTTTTGATTTAGAATGGACCATTATCATGCAGGGGAAAAAATACATGTCATCTGTGCACTTAAATAGCGAATATAGGACATTTGTCCTGTGGTTCATTTTCATGCCAGCCAGGTAGGCTATACTCCTGTTGTAAAGATAAGCAATGTGCTTAATATAAGGACATTTGAGAAATAAATATATACTGCTCAAAAAAATAAAGGGAACACTTTAACAACACATCCTAGATCTGAATGAAAGAAATAATCTTATTAAATACTTTTTTCTTTACATAGTTGAATGTGCTGACAACAAAACCACACAAAAATAATCAATGGAAATCCAATTTATCAACCCATGGAGGTCTGGATTTGGAGTCACACTCAAAATTAATGTGGAAAACCACACTACAGGCTGATCCAACTTTGATGTAATGTCCTTAAAACAAGTCAAAATGAGGCTCAGTAGTGTGTGTGGCCTCCACGTGCCTGTATGACCTCCCTACAATGCCTGGGCATGCTCCTGATGAGGTGGCGGATGGTCTCCTGAGGGATCTCCTCCCAGACCTGGACTAAAGCATCCGCCAACTCCTGGACAGTCTGTGGTGCAACGTGGCGTTGGTGGATGGAGCGAGACATGATGTCCCAGATGTGCTCAATTGGATTCAGGTCTGGGGAACGGACGGGCCAGTCCATAGCATCAATGCCTTCCTCTTGCAGGAACTGCTGACACACTCCAGCCACATGAGGTCTAGCATTGTGTTGCATTAGGAGGAACCCATGGCCAACCGCACCAGCATGTGGTCTCACAAGGGGTCTGAGGATCTCATCTCGGTACCTAATGGCAGTCAGGCTACCTCTGGCGAGCACATGGAGGGCTGTGCGGCCCCCCAAAGAAATGCCACCCCACACCATGACTGACCCACCGCCAAACCGGTCATGCTGGAGGATGTTGCAGGCAGCAGAACGTTCTCCACGGCATCTCCAGACTCTGTCACGTCTGTCACATGTGCTCAGTGTGAACCTGTTTTCATCTGTGAAGAGCACAAGACGCCAGTGGCGAATTTGCCAATCTTGGTGTTCTCTGGCAAATGCCAAACGTCCTGCACGGTGGTGGGCTGTAAGCACAAACCCCACCTGTGGATGTCGGGCCCTCATACCACCCTCATGAGTCTGTTTCTGACCGTTTGAGCAGACACATGCACATTTGTGGCCTGCTGGAGGTCATTTTGCAGGGCTCTGGCAGTGCTCCTCCTGCTCCTCCTTGCACAAAGGCGGTGGTAGCGGTCCTGCTGCTGGGTTGTTGCCCTCCTACGGCCTCCTCCACATCTCCTGATGTACTGGCCTGTCTCCTGGTAGCGCCTCCATGCTCTGGACACTACGCTGACAGACACAGCAAACCTTCTTGCCACAGCTCACATTGATGTGCCATCCTGGATGAGCTGCACTATCTGAGCCACTTGTGTGGGTTGTAGACTCCGTCTCATGCTACCACTAGAGTGAAAGCACCGCCAGCATTCAAAAGTGACCAAAACATCAGCCAGGAAGCATAGGAACTGAGAAGTGGTCTGTGGTCACCACCTGCAGAACCACTACTTTATTGGGGGTGTCTTGCTAATTGCCTATAATTTCCACCTGTTGTCTATTCCATTTGCACAACAGCATGTGACATTTATTGTCAATCAGTGTTGCTTCCTAAGTGGACAGTTTGATTTCACAGAAGTGTGATTGACTTGGAGTTACATTGTGTTGTTTAAGTGTTCCCTTTATTTTTTTGAGCAGTGTAGTAGGCCTATTGAAAGCTGATGGGATCCTCCTCTTTTTAGTAGAGGCCATCCCTCTGTTTTCTCACGCAATTGCATAGCCTATAGAAATTTTGAACAACATGAGCTCATGGCCTCTCATGAAGTGTTTGATTAGATTTTCCATTCCATTTGCATTGATGTCAGAGTGACTACAGGGACAATAGAGTGCTGTGTACCAGGCAGTTAGCAAGTTTGATTGGCTTCTAATGACCATCAGCAGCATCAGAGCTTGGAGAAGCCTAATTACCGTGACTAAACGATCACATGAAACTTAACTGCCTTCAAGACTAGGCAGAACTACACATTTCTGATTTTTCCACATTTAGCTCTATCATGAGAGTTATGCAGCAAGTAACTGCATACTATTCATGAACAGTAAACATCAATTGATCATGTATTTTCAGATACCTTAGGGTAGAATATTTTTGTCTAGCTAGCTAAGCAAACAACATTTACATTTTACATTTTAGTCATTTAGCAGACGCTCTTATCCAGAGCGACTTACAGTAGTGAATCGATACATTTCATACATTTTTTTCCCGTACTGGTCCCCCGTGGGAATCGAACTCACAACCCTGGCATTGCAAACACCATGCTCTACCAACTGAGCCACACGGGATATTGACGTGGTCTGCTAAACAACATATAATTTAGCTTACTTCATCAGAGATCAGTATTTTGGAAAGAGCAAGCCCACGTCCTGGTATAGTTGTCAGTCAGACTACTGTCATCACCACTGTAGATCGCAGGCAAATATAGTCATCTAGTTAATCCCCTGAAAGTTAGCTTGTTAATTAGCCATACTGACGTGGTCTGTTATTAGCTAGTTAGCCATATTGACGTGGTCTGCTATTAACTAGTTAGCCATATTGGCGTGACCTGTTATTAGCTAGTTAGCCATATTGGCGTGGTCTGTTATTAGCTAGTTAGCCATACTGACGTGATCTGTTATTAGCTAGTTAGCCATACTGACGTGACCTGTTATTAGCTAGTTAGCCATTTTGACGTGGTCTGTTATTAGCTAGTTAGCCATATTGACGTGGTCTGCTATTAGCTAGTGAGCCATATTGACGTGACCTGTTATTAGCTAGTTAGCCATATTGGCGTGGTCTGTTATTAGCTAGTTAGCCATATTGATGTGGTCCTTCAATCAAGTTTCAAGTTGGTAAAGATATCGGCATGGTAAAGTTGGCGGCATGGTAAAGTTGGCGGCATGGTAAAGCTATCGGCATGGTAAAGTTGGCGGCATGGTAAAGTTGGCGGCATGGTAAAGCTATCGGCGTGGTAAAGTTATCGGCGTGGTAAAGATATCGGCATGGTAAAGCTATCGGCATGGTAAAGTTCGCGGCGTGGTAAAGATATCGACGTGGTAAAGTTGGCGGCGTGGTAAAGTTGGCGGCATAGTAAAGCTATCGACGTGGTAAAGTTGGCGGCGTGGTAAAGTTGGCGGCATAGTAAAGCTATCGGCATGGTAAAGTTGGCGGCGTGGTAAAGTTGGCGGCGTGGTAAAGTTGGCGGCGTGGTAAAGTTGGCGGCGTGGTAAAGCTATCGGCGTGGTAAAGTTGGCGACGTGGTAAAGTTGGCGGCGTGGTAAAGTTGGCGGCGTGGTAAAGCTATCGGCGTGGTAAAGTTGGCGGCGTGGTAAAGTTGGCGGCGTGGTAAAGTTGGCGGCGTGGTAAAGTTGGCGGCGTGGTAAAGTTGGCGGCATGGTAAAGCTATCGGCATGGTAAAGCTATCGGCATGGTAAAGTTGGCGGCATGGTAAAGTTGGCGGCATGGTAAAGTTGGCGGCATGGTAAAGCTATCGGCATGGTAAAGTTGGCGGCATGGTAAAGTTGGCGGCATGGTAAAGTTGGCGGCATGGTAAAGCTATCGGCATGGTAAAGTTGGCGGCATGGTAAAGCTATCGGCATGGTAAATTTGACAGCACGCACGCACGCAGCACACACACACACACACATCCTATATCCCCATCCATTCATTTCAACCTTAACCTAATCATCAGGAAGATAAGGTCTTAACGAGGTCTTAACTAGGGAGGCTGTGGTCTCTAGATGAGGGAGATGTGGTGCCTGGTCCAGCTCCCTTCGTTAGAGCAGCATGATACATAATATATGAATAACAGAAACCATGACCGTGAGTCATATTCCTCCTATTAGTTCCATGACACGCTAAGGCTAAAACACTCTGAGTAATGAGCAGTCTGTAGCCAGGTTGCATGATAACTAATAGTCCTGTCTCTTCAGTACACACCTACAGAGACGTCTCCATGTGATGTGAGTCTTTAGAGCCGGCCCTATGTGTGTGTGTGTGTGTTCCTAGCCTTGGAAGGAATGTTTTCATGTTATCGCATACAGAGATCTCATGGAAATGACTGGCTCCATGTACCAAAGGAACAGCCTGTCCTGACCATGTAACAGACTCAAACGAGAGAGTATCAGTCAGCATGTCTCCTAACAACTGGTGGAAAATCACCAGAAAAGGGAGTTTAGGCCTTAACACATCAACAAAAAAAAAAAAAACATTGTAAATTAAGTTTTGACTTAATTTATGAGGAACAGGTGCAAGGAAAAATGGGCCTTATTGTGTGTAGATTGAGAAGGAAAATGTTGTATTTAATTTTACAATAACGTTGTAACGTAACAAAATATGGAAAAAGGAGAAGGGGTCTGACAACTTTCAGAATGCCCTGTATATGCACCAAACTGAGCAATCGGGGGAGAAGGGCCTTGGTCAGGGAGGTGACCAAGAACCCGAATGGTCACACTGACAGAGCTACAGAGTTCCTCTGTGGAGATGGGAGAACCTTCCAGAAGGACAGCCATCTCTGCAGCACTCCACCAATCAGGCCTTTATGGTAGAGTGGCCAGACGGAAGCCGATCCACAGAAAAAGGTACATGACAGCCCACTTGGAGTTTGCCAAAAGGCTCCTAAACAAGATTCTCTGGTCTGATGAAACCAAGATTGAATGCTTTTGCCAGAATGCCAGTAGTCATGTCTGGAGGAAACCTGGCACCATCCTTACTGTGAAGCATGATGGTGACAGCGTCATGTTGTGGGGATGCTTTTCAGTGGCAGGGACTGGGAGACTAGTCAGGATCGAAGGAAAGATGAACGGAGAAAATACAGAGAGATCATTGATGAAAACCTGCTGCAGAGCGCTCAGGACCTCATACTGGGGCGAAGGTTCACCTTCCAACAGGACAACGACCCTGAGCACACAGCCAAGACAACACAGGAGTGGCTTCGGGACAAGTCTCTGAATGTCCTTGAGTGGCCCGGCAGAGCCCGGACTTGAACCCTGACTGTGCAGCGACGATCCCCATCCAACCTGACAGAGCTTGAGAGGATCTGAATTTAATTTAATTGAAAGAGACAGAGAGGGCGAGAGAGAGAAAATCACGAACCAATCAAATGACACAATTTTACAACATTGAAAAAACCAAACAAAATCTCAAAGCTGACTAAATTGCGGTCTGGCCCTAAACAAAGAACATGAATTGGCTGATTATCTGTACTCTTTCAGAGATACAAAGCAGAGACAGATCCTTACAAAGTACAGGTTGAGTGACCACCAATTGGCAATAGAAACTGGCAGACATACTGTGAAAAGACATGGCTCCCCAAATAGCACCTTTTATGTGGTCACTGCATGACAGGGGAGGTAGAGACAGAGATTTCACTCATCAAATGTAATTGATTATTCGCAGAAATTACTCCATTAATTTCAAATTGTATCTTATTAAGACCCAGAGCAAAAGCCAAAAATACTCATGGGACAAAGGAGCAACAGCTCCTCATGCAGCCAAATATGTATTTGCCTGCCATAGACTAAGGGGCACTGAATAAAAACATAACATCTGCATATTAATATAATTGTAATAATTAGTATTCCAAATGGTAGTGGTATGGGTAGTAGGGGTCATGGTAACGATAGCAGATTAAAGATGGTGGTGTAAGTAGCAGTAGTAATGATGATGGTAGTTTTGGTACTGTTGTAATGGTGAGGATGACAGTTAGTTAGAATTTAGATATAGTTTTAGTAGGTAGTAGGTATAGATATTACAGGTATACATGCTACTAGTGGTAATGGTGGTAGAGATATTAGACGTATAAATACTACTAGTGGTAATGGTGGGAGTAGAGATATTAGAGGTATAAATACTACTAGTGGTAATGGTGGTAGTAGAGATACTAGAGGTATAAATACTACTAGTGGTAATGGTGGTAGTAGAGATATTAGAGGTATACATACTACTAGTGGTAATGGTGGTAGTAGAGATATTAGAGGTATACATACTACTAGTGGTAATGGTAGTAGAGATATTACAGGTATACATGCTACTAGTGGTAATGGTGGTAGTAGAGATATTACAGGTATACATGCTACTAGTGGTAATGGTGGTAGTAGAGATATTACAGGTATAAATACTACTAGTGGTAATGGTGGTAGTAGAGATACTAGAGGTATAAATACTACTAGTGGTAATGGTGGTAGTAGAGATATTAGAGGTATACATACTACTAGTGGTAATGGTAGTAGTAGATATTAGAGGTATAAATACTACTAGTGGTAATGGTAGTAGTAGATATTAGATGTATAAATACTACTAGTGGTGGTGGTAGTAGAGATATTAGATGTATAAATACTACTAGTGGTAATGGTGGGAGTAGAGATATTAGAGGTATAAATACTACTAGTGGTAATGGTGGTAATAGATATTAGAGGTATAAATGATAGTTGTAGTATTATTGTTAATAATAGATGTGGTTTCATTTATAATAATAGTAATTTATAATAATAGTAATTTATAATAATAGTAATTAATAATAATAGTGGCATGTTCATTTTCCACGTTTAGCCTTTTATCCATGTTGTTTATTACATTTTTATATTTCTACTATTGACTTAACATTTGTTTGTTGTTATTTCCATTGTTTATTTATTTGTCTTATTATTTACTAACATTTTACATTATTATTATTCATTATTTTATGACAATGTATATTGCAGGGGTACGCGCAATGCCGTCGGGGATACGCCAAATAAAAATGTGATTCACATTTAAAAAATAAATACAAATAAATTATAGGTTTTTTTTTTTTTTTTTTACATTTTCTTTTCTTCAAATTTTCAAACAGTCCATTTATATTTTCCAACGGGAAACCTCACCTTTGGGTGAGGTTCTTTTCTCACCTCAGTTCACTGCCAAGAATAAAATTAAACCAAATAACAACATAATGTCAAAAACAGGAAGCCTAGTCAAATAATTAACATCCAATCACATTAACCGTTACTCTCTCGTGGGAATTCCACACACTGTTTCACGACTCATCAGTGACATGGCATCAGATGTTTTGAAACAATTACAGCTTCGCATACAAGCCAGTGAATTATATGCTTTACAGCTGGATGTGTCAACAGACCTGGCAGGGCCTGGCACAGCTCCTGGTGGATGTCCGTTACGTTTATGGGGGGTCAATTAAGGAAGACATGCTCTTCTGGAAACCACTGGAAACCAGGATAACAGGAGAGGATATTTTTAAAGTACTGGACCGCTTTGTGACATCAAATGGACTTTGGTGGTCAAGATGTGTTGGTATCTGTACTGATGGCGCAAAAACCATGACAGGGAGACATAGTGGAGTGGTAACGCGAGTGCAAGCAGTTGCTCCCGACGCCACTTGGGTCCACTGCAGCATCCACCGAGAGGCTCTTGCTGCCAAGGGAATGTATTTTCTGCATTATGCAATGATATGGGCAGTGACCATGTGACGCTTTTACAACATACAGAAGTGCGCTGGTTATCAAGGGGTAAAGTATTGACACGTTTGTTTTTAAATTAAGAGACGAGCTTAAAGTTTAGACGAGCTTAAAGTAGAGTGCGGCCCAGTTAGTGGAACGTGGCCCAGTTGGTAGAGCGTGGCCCAGTTGGTAGAGGAGGGCCCAGTTGGTAGAGCGCGGCCCAGTTGGTAGAGCGGGGCCCAGTTGGTAGAGCGCGGCCCAGTTGGTGGAGCGCGGCCCAGTTGGTAGAGCGGGGCCCAGTTGGTAGAGCACGGCCCAGTTGGTAGAGCGCGGCCCAGTTGGTAGAGCGGGGCCCAGTTGGTAGAGCGCGGCCCAGTTGGTGGAGCGCGGCCCAGTTGGTAGAGCGGGGCCCAGTTGGTAGAGCCGGGCCCTGTTGGTAGAGCAGGGCCCAGTTGGTAGAGCGCGGCTCAGTTAGTGGAGCGGGGCCCAGTTGGTAGAGCATGGCCCAGTTGGTAGAGCGGGGCCCAGTTGGTAGAGCACGGCCCAGTTGGTAGAGGAGGGCCCAGTTGGTAGAGCGCGGCCCAGTTGGTAGCGGAGGGCCCAGTTGGTAGAGCGCGGCCCAGTTGGTAGAGCGCGGGCCCAGTTGGTAGCGGAGGGCCCAGTTGGTAGAGCGCGGCCCAGTTGGTAGAGCGCGGCCCAGTTGGTAGAGCATGGCCCAGTTGGTAGAGCGCGGCCCAGTTGGTAGAGCGCGGCCCAGTTGGTGGAGCGCGGCCCAGTTGGTAGAGCGCGGCCCAGTTGGTAGAGGAGGGCCCAGTTGGTAGAGCAGGGCCCAGTTGGTAGAGCGCGGCCCAGATGGTAGAGCGCGGCCCAGTTGGTAGAGCGGGGCCCAGTTGGTAGAGCACGGCCCAGTTGGTAGAGCGCGGCCCAGTTGGTAGAGCGGGGCCCAGTTGGTAGAGCTCGGCCCAGTTGGTAGAGCGCGGCCCAGTTGGTAGAGCGGGGCCCAGTTGGTAGAGCAGGGCCCAGTTGGTAGAGCTCGGCCCAGTTGGTAGAGTGCGGCCCAGTTGGTAGAGCACGGCCCAGTTGGTAGAGCGCGGCCCAGTTGGTGGAGCGGGCCCAGTTGGTAGAGCGCGGCCCAGTTGGTAGAGCACGGCCAAGTTGGTAGAGGAGGGCCCAGTTGGTAGAGCGGGGCCCAGTTGGTAGAGCGCGGCCCAGTTGGTAGAGCGGGGCCCAGTTGGTAGAGCGCGGCCCAGTTGGTAGGGGAGGGCCCAGTTGGTGGAGCGCGGCCCAGTTGGTAGAGCGCGGCCCAGTTGGTAGAGCGCGGCCCAGTTGGTAGAGCGCGGCCCAGTTGGTAGAGCGGGGCCCAGTTGGTAGAGCGGGGCCCAGTTGGTGGAGCGGGGCCCAGTTGGTGGAGCGCGGCCCAGTTGGTAGAGGAGGGCCCAGTTGGTGGGGCACGGCCCAGTTGGTGGAGCGCGGCCCAGTTGGTAGAGCACGGCCCAGTTGGTAGAGGAGGGCCCAGTTGGTAGAGCGGGGCCCAGTTGGTGGAGCGGGGCCCAGTTGGTAGAGCGGGGCCCAGTTGGTGGAGCGGGGCCCAGTTGGTAGAGCGGGGCCCAGTTGGTGGAGCGGGGCCCAGTTGGTGGAGCGCGGCCCAGTTGGTGGAGCGCGGCCCAGTTGGTAGAGCGCGGCCCAGTTGGTAGAGCGGGGCCCAGTTGGTAGAGCGGGGCCCAGTTGGTGGAGCGCGGCCCAGTTGGTGGAGCATGGCCCAGTTGGTAGAGCGGGGCCCAGTTGGTAGAGCGCGGCCCAGTTGGTAGAGCGCGGCCCAGTTGGTGGAGCGCAGCCCAGTTGGTAGAGCGCGGCCCAGTTGGTGGAGCATGGCCCAGTTGGTAGAGCAGGGCCCAGTTGGTGGAGCGCAGCCCAGTTGGTGGAGCGCGGCCCAGTTGGTGGAGCGCAGCCCAGTTGGTGGAGCGCGGCCCAGTTGGTGGGGCGCGGCCCAGTTGGTGGAGCGCGGCCCAGTTGGTAGAGCATAGCGCTTGCAATGCCAGGGTTGTGGGTTTAATACCTATAGGGGACCAGTTTATATTCCCTCACTACTGTAAAACTCTCTGGATGAGAGAGTCTGGTAAATGACTCACTACTGTAAAACCCTCTGGATGAGGGAGTCTGGTAAATGACTCACTACTGTAAAACTCTCTGGATGAGGGAGTCTGGTAAATGACTCACTACTGTAAATCTCTTTGGATGAGAGAGTCTGGTAAATGACTCACTACTGTAAAACCCTCTGGATGAGGGAGTCTGGTAAATGACTCACTACTGTAAAACTCTCTGGATGAGGGAGTCTGGTAAATTACTCACTACTGTAAATCTCTTTGGATGAGAGAGTCTGGTAAATGACTATGACATTAGAAATGTCTCTCTTCCTCTGGAACTGAGTGTAATGTTTACTGTTTATTTTACATTTTACTTGCTTTGGCAATGTAAACGTATGTTTCCCAATAAAGCCCTTTGAAGAAAGAGAGAGAAAAAGATGGATCTACCAAACTGACATAGTTTTGTGGTGTTTAAGGTTTAGGATCTCTCTCTCTGTTCTCATGGCCCCCTCCTCTCCCCCCAGAGAGCTATGGATCATCTAAACTGACAAAGTTTTGTGGCGTTTAAGGTTCAGGATCTATATCTATCTCTCTCTCTCTCTCTCTCTCTTTCTCTCTATATCTCTCCCTCTCTCCCTCCCTCCCTCTCTCCCCACCCACCCCCGAGAGCTATGGATCATCTCAGACCTCCTGCGACCATCCTAACACTAATATTTATGACTCTCTCTTTCTCACCAACATAAACATCCAAAATATTTAAAGCTGAAAAATATTTCCCTGGAAGATTTAGGGACTATAGGCTTTTAGTATGTACAGCTTAATCTCCAGAAAATGACAATATGGGATGTCAGATGTCAAATGTACATGAATTACATATTGTTAGGGTCATGTGACCTGACCTAGAAACACTCTGGGCTCTATAACCATATCAAGAGTATATGGGGCCTGAGAGAGGGAGGTAGTATGTAGGGTCTGATAGAGGGAGGTAGTATGTAGTCCCTGAGAGAGGGAGGTAGTATGTAGTCCCTGAGAGAGGGAGGTAGTATGTAGTCCCTGAGAGAGGGAGGTAGTATGTAGGGTCTGATAGAGGGAGGTAGTATGTAGGGTCTGATAGAGGGAGGTAGTATGTAGTCCCTGATAGAGGGAGGTAGTATGTAGTCCCTGATAGAGGGAGGTAGTATGTAGGGTCTGATAGAGGGAGGTAGTATGTAGGGTCTGATAGAGGGAGGTAGTATGTAGGGTCTGATAGAGGGAGGTAGTATGTAGTCCCTGATAGAGGGAGGTAGTATGTAGGGTCTGATAGAGGGAGGTAGTATGTAGGGTCTGAGAGAGGGAGGTAGTATGTAGGGTCTGAGAGAGGGAGGTACTATGTAGTCCCTGAGAGAGGGAGGTAGTATGTAGGGTCTGAGAGAGGGAGGTAGTATGTAGGGTCTGATAGAGGGATGTAGTATGTAGGGTCTGAGAGAGGGAGGTAGTATGTATCATCACAATATAAGACATTTTTTACAGACGCTTTTGAGTTTTACAGGCCAACCAGGAAGGAATGTCTAGAGACGTGTAGATAAAATGCTTTCCCGAGGTAATGACCAATAATATGATGTATTATTTGTCATCATGAACAGTAGACTCGTCGTGGGGCAGTAAGACAAGAGGAAACCACACAGACAGACATATGCTTTTAAAGGAGACCAACGTTGTCCCAGTGCTGAAAACAAACGAGGTGACATGCCCAAATGACTGTCGCCCTGTCGTGCTCTCCTCGGTCATCATGAAGTGCTTCGAGAGGCTGGTCAAGGCCAGCAATGCCAGGACCCACTGGACCCACTCCAATTAGCCGACCGCTCAAACAGATCCATGGAAGATGCCATTTCCATCGCTATTCACAAGACCTTAACACATCTGGACTAGAGGAACACCTATGTGAGAAAGTTGTTCATTGACTGCAGTCCAACATTCAACACTATTGTTCCCTCCAAGTTCAACACCAAGCTCAGAGCCCTGGGTCTGGACACCACCTTCTGCAACTGGATCCTGGACTTCCTGACGGGCCGACCACAGGCTGTGAGGATTGGCAACAACACCTCCTCCACACTGACTCTTAACACAGGGGGTCCCCCAGGGATGTGTCCTTAGTCCTCTGCTGTACTTCCTGTTCACCCACGACCGAATGGCTTTGCAGGACACCAACTCCATCATCAAGTTTGCTGACGACACCACGGTTGGTGGCCTTATAAACAACCAGCCTATAGGAAGGAGGTAAGTGAACTGGCATTGTGGTGCCAGGACAACACCCTCTCCCTCAACTTTAGCACTACGAAGGAGTTGATTGTTGACTTCAGAAAGCAGAAGAGGCAACACGCCCCGATCCACATCAACGGCAGTAGAGAGAGTCAGCAGTTTTTACGTTCCTCTGAGTCCACATCACAAAGGACTTCAAACATGGACCAACAACACCAATAGCGTCTCTACTTCCTAAGGCGGATGAAGACATACTGCATGCTACCCCAGGTCCTGTTCAAGTACTACCGCTGCGCCGTCGAGAGTGTCCTGACCTGTGGCATCACGGCCTGGTATGGGAACTGCTCTGTCCACGACCACAAGGCCCTGTGAAGACTACCCAGTACTTCACTGGGACTGTGTTTCCACCAATCCAGGACATCTACACAAAATGGTGACTGAGGAAGTCAGGTAGCATCATCAAGAACCCCAAACACGAGCTGTTCTCCACCTTACCGTCGGAGCACGAGGTCTGATACCAACAGGCTCAGAGACAGTTTCTATCTACTAGACATCAGACACTCACACATGGACAGACAGACAGACAGACAGACAGACAGACAGACATCTCTCCTCCTCTTCCTCTTCTCCTTCATCTCTCCTCCTCTTCCTCTTCTCCTTCATCTCTCCTCCTTTTCCTCTAACCCTCCATCTCTCCTCCTCTTCCTCTTCTCCTTCATCTCTCCTCCTCTTCCTCTAACCCTTCATCTCTCCTCCTCTTCCTCTAACCCTCCATCTCTCCTCCTCTTCCTCTAACCCTTCATCTCTCCTCCTCATCTCTCTTCCTCTTCCTCTAACCCTTCATCTCTCCTCCTCTTCCTCTTCTCCTTCATCTCTCCTCCTCTTCCTCTAACCCTCCATCTCTCCTCCTCTTCCTCTAACCCTTCATCTCTCCTCCTCTTCCTCTTCTCCTTCATCTCTCCTCCTCTTCCTCTAACCCTCCATCTCTCCTCCTCTTCCTCTAACCCTCCATCTCTCCTCCTCTTGCTCTAACCCTTCATCTCTCCTCCTCTTCCTCTCCTTCTAACCCTTCATCTTCCCTCCCTCCCTCCCTATCTGTGGGAACGGCAGCCACTGACATCATTATTTTTCTAGTGAGATAAGAGGGCCATGGCTGGAGGTGGCCTGTGTGTGTCGGCTGGACTGATTGATGCATCAACACCAGAGGAGTGTGTTTAGTCAGACAGACAGACAGACAGTGATGTGGAAGTGGTCTGTCTCTGTCAGAGAGAGAGGGACTCAAAGACAGAGGGAAGGAGAGTGGGAGGGAAGGAGAGAGAAGGAGTGGGAAGGAGAGAGAGGGAGTGGGAAGGAGAGAGAGGGTGGGAAGGAGAGAGAGGGTGGGAAGGAGAGAGAGGGAGGGAAGGAGAGAGGGAAGGAGAGAGGGAGGGAAAGAGAGCGAGAGGGAAGGAGAGAAGGAGAGAATGAGGGAGAGAGGGAGGGAAGGAGAGAGAGAGGGAGAAAAGGAGCAAGGGAGAGAAGGAGTGAGAGAGAGGGAGAGAAGGAGAGAGAGGGAAGGAATGAGAGAGGGAGAGAAGGAGGGAAGGAAGGATAGAGGGAGAGGAGGAGAGAGAGGGAGGGAAGGAGAGAGAGAGGGAGGGAATGAGAGATGGAAAGGGAAGGAGAGAGAGGGAGGGAGGGGAAGGAGAGAGAGGGAGGGAATGAGAGAGGGAGGGAAGGAGAGAGGGAGAGAAGGAGAGAGAGTGAGTGGGAAGGAGAGAGAAGGAGAGAAGGCATAAGAGAGGGAGTTTGCCGACCGACCATCACACCATCCACCTTCTCTGAAGAGCACTCAACCTTACTGAGGACCATTCACCACCCCATTACCCTCATCTCATCCCCCTCTTTATATAACAAACCAGCTTTCACCACCTGAGCCCATCGGCCCTCATCTCATCCCTCTCTTTAGATAACAAACCAGCTTTCACCACCTGAGCCCATCGGCCCTCATCTCATCCCCCTCTTTAGATAACAAACCAGCTTTCACCACCTGAGCCCATCGGCCCTCATCTCATCCCCCACTTTAGATAACAAACCAGCGTTCACCACCTGAGCCCATCGGCCCTCATCTCAAATCAAATCAAATTTTATTGGTCCACATTACACATTACACATTCTAACAGGTAATCTAACAATTTCCAAACAACTACCTTATACACACAAATCTAAAGGGGTGAATGAGAATATGTACCTATAAATATATGGATGAGCGATGGCCGAGCGGCATAGGCAAGGTGCACTATATGATATAAAATACAGTATATACATGTGATATGAGTAATGTAAGATATGTAAACATTATTAAAGTGGCATTATTGAAGTGACTAGTGATCCATTTATTAAAGTGGCCAGTGATTGGGTCTCAATGTAGGCAGCAGCCACTCAATGTTAGTGATGGCTATTTAACAGTCTGATGGCCTTGAGATAGAAGCTGTTTTTCAGTCTCTTGGTCCCAGCTTTGATGCACCTGTACTGACCTCACCTTCTGGATGATAGCGGGGTGAACAGGCAATGGCTCGGGTGGTTGTTGTCCTTGATCTTTTTGACCTTCCTGTGACATCGGGTGGTGTAGGTGTCCTGGAGGGCAGGTAGGTTGCCCCCGATGATGCGTTGTGCAGACCGCACCACCCTCTGGAGAGCCTTGCGGTTATGGGCGGTGCAGTTGCCGTACCAGGCTGAGATACAGCCCGACAAGATGCTCTCGATTATGCATCTGTAAAAGTTTGTCAGGGTTTTGGGTGAGACAAGCCAAATTTCTTCAGCCTCCTGTCTGTGTGGGTGGACCATTTCAGTTTGTCCATGATGTGTACGTCGTCGTCATTGTTAATCAAGCCCACTACTGTTGTGTTGTCTGCAAACATTATGAGTTGATGATTGAGTTGGAGGCGTGCATGGCCACGCAGTCGTGGGTGAACAGGGAGTACAGGAGGGGGCTGAGCACGCACCCTTGTGGGGCCCCAGTGTTGAGGGTCAGCAAAGTGGAGATGTTGTTTCCTACCTTCACTACCCTGGGACGGCCCGTCAGAAAGTCCAGGACCCAGCTGCAGAGGGCAGGGTTGAGACCCAGGGCCTCCAGCTTGATGATGAGCTTGGAGGGTACTATGGTGTTGAATGCTGAGCTGTAGTCAATGAACAACATTCTTACATAGGTATTCCTCTTATCCAGATGGGATAGGGCAGTGTGCAGTGTGATGGCAACTGCATCGTCTGTGGACCTGTCGGGGCGGTATGCAGATTGAAGTGGGTCTAAGGTTTCAGGTAAGGTGGAGGTGATATGGTCCTTAACTCTGATCCTCAAAGCATTTCATGATGACAGAAGTGAGTGCTACGGGGCAGTAGTCATTTAGTTCAGCTATCTTTGCCTTCTTGGATACAGGAACAATGGTGGCCATCTTGAAGCATGTGGGGACAGCAGACTGGGATAAGGAGAGATTGAATATGTCCGTAAACACACCAGCCAGCTGGTCTGTGCATGCTCTGAGGACGCGGTTAGGGATACCATCTGGGCCGGCAGCCTTGCGAGGGTTAACACGTTTAAATGTTTTACTCACGTTGGCCACAGAGACGGAGGGGGGTGCAGTCCTTTTTAGTTGGCCGTGACGGTGGCACTGTATTATCCTCAATGCGGGCAAAGAAGGTGTTTAGTTTGTCTGGAAGCGTGAAGTCTGTGTCCGTGACGTGGCTGGTTTTCTTTTTGTAGTCCGTGATTTCCTTTAGACCCTGCCACATATGTCTCGTGTCTGAGCCGTTGAATTGCAACTCCACCTTGTCCCTGTACCGGCATTTCACTTGTTTGATTGCCTTGCGGAGGGAATAACTACACTGTTTATATTCAATCATATTCCCAGACCTCTTTCCATGGTTAAATGCGATGGTTCGCGCTTTCAGTTTTGCACGAATGCCGCCAACCATCCACGGTTTCTGGTTAGGGAAGATTCTAATAGTCACAGTGGGAACAACATCTCCAATGCACTTATAAACTTTCTCACCGAATCAGCGTATAGATCAATGTTTTTCCTCTGAGGCTGACCGGAACATATCCCAGTCCGCGTGATCAAAACAATCTTGAAGCGTTGATTCCGACTGGTCAGATCAGAGTTGAATGGTTCTAGTCACCTGTTTGAGTTTCTGCCTATAATCATTCCCCTCTTTAGATAACAAAACAGCTTTCTATCGGCCCTCTTCTCATCTCATCCCCCTTCTTCTCTTCTCCTCCACAGCCATATTTCAGCCACACTAGTGATACTTCACACATTCATTCATTCATCTGCTTGCTCGCTCGCTGCTCAGTTCAAAGCCTTGGCAGACCAGACTAGGCAAACAGCAGAGGAATGTGTCATGGATCCACCATCAGCCGTGCTCTCAGCTTCTGACACACAAACATACAGGGCCCTGTGCTGCCTCCCAAATTGACCATATTCCTTATAAGCCCTGGTCAAAAGTAGTGCACTAAATAGGGAATAGGTTGCCATTTGGGACTGGGACACAAGTCCCTGGTCATTTGTCCTGGCCTGGATGGCTCTAATGGTCTCCCTGATGGAGCTCTCACTTCCTTCAGCTGCTTATCCAAATGTGGAGCACTCCCCTGGGAGCAACTATTGGCCTGCAGGAGGGAGGGATGGAGGGAGGGATATGGTTGGTAGGAGGGAAGGGTGGAGAGAGAGACAGAGAGAGGGGGATGGATGGAGAGAGAGAGAGAGAGAGAGACAGAGAGAGAGAGACAGAGAGAGAGAGAGATGGATCGATGGCTCAGTGGATCAGACCCCCCACCTCCCAGTTTTCCAACAACACAAATGACCAATCTTTCTCTCCCTTCATCCCCCATCCAGGCTTCTGGATGATTAAGATGTGTGATAGAGAGGAGCCTCTTCAGACCATCTCCAACTTCATCAGTCAGTCATCAAAGACCTTCCGACACCTACTGAAGATATAGACCACCAGTGAGAGAATATACATAGACAGAAGAGACATAAAGGGAGAGAGAGATAGAGAGAAGAGAGAGATAGAGAGAAGAGGAGACAGAGGGAGAGAGACTACCAGAACCCACTGGATTCTCCAATTACAGTGAATGAACTTCAGGACAAAATACAAACCCTCCAAACCAAAAAGGCCTGTGGTGTTCCTGGTATCCTCAATGAAATGATAAAATATACAGACCACAAATTCCAATTAACTATACTTAAACTCTAACATCATCCTCAGCTCTGGCATCTTCCCCAATATTTGTAACCAAGGACTGATCACTCCAATCCACAAAAGTGGAGACAAATTTGACCCAAATAACTACCCTGTGATATGTGTCAACAGCAACCTTGGGAAAATCCTCTGCATTATCATCAACAGCAGACTTGTACATTTTCTCCATGAAAACAATGTACTGAACAAATGTCAAATTGGCTTTTTACCAAATTACCGTACGACAGACCACGTATTCACCCTGCACACCCTAAATTACAAATAAACAAATCAAAAAACAAACCACAACAAATAGGTAGATAGTTTGTGTGTATGCATTTATATTAGTAATGAACACGATGGGAGACAGAGAGATGGTTTCAAGCGCAGGGCGCAGCAGATGTTTATTGTAAAGGACCACAGGAGGAGGCAGGTAGCTGGGTCCAGGGGCAGGCAGAAGGTCATACACAGGAGGAGGCAGGTAGCTGGGTCCAGGGACAGGCAGAAGGTCATACACAGGAGGAGGCAGGTAGCTGGGTCCAGGGACAGGCAGAAGGTCATACACAGGGGGTCCAAACAGGCAACAGTACAGGCAGGGAAAAGGCTAGTAATGTTGTCCGGGAGATCAGGCAATAGGTTGATAACAGGAAATCCGATAGGCTAAGGTACAGGCAGGGAATAGGCAACAGACGTCGTTAGTGAGGCAGGCAAAAACGATCATACACAGGAGGATTAAATCACGGGAAAACCAGAGCTCCGAATAGAAGTGTGTCACAAAACAAACAATACCTCACAGTGACGGGGTGCAAAGAACTGAACTAATTAATGTGTGATAATGACATAAAGGTGTGTGAACAGGTGATCAGAATTCAGGTGATTGGGATCTGGAGAGTGAACTGCGTTCAGGGCATCTATGTGTTTGAGAGATGAGTTGGAAGCAGACGTTATGTGTGCCATTAAAAAATGTTTTATGTAAACTCAGCAAAAAATAGAAACGTCCTCTCACTGTCAACTGCGATTGTTTTCAGCAAACTTAAAATGTGTAAATATTTGTATGAACATAACAAGATTCAACAACTGAGACATAAACTGAACAAGTTCCACAGACATGTGACTAACAGAAATGGAATAATGTGTCCCTGAACAAAGGGACACATTATACAGTCAGTATCTGGTGTGGCCACCAGCTGCCACCAGCTGCATTAAGTTCTGCAGTGCATCTCCTCCTCATGGACTGCACCAGATTTGCCAGTTCTTGCTGTAAGATGATGCCCCACTCTTCCACCAAGGCACCTGCATGTTCCCGGACATTTCTGGGGGGAATGGCCCTAGCCCTCAGCCTCTGATCCAATAGGTCCCAGAGGTGCTCAATGGGATTGAGATGCGGGCTCTTTGCTGGCCATGGCAGAACACTGACATTCCTGTCTTGCAGGAAATCACGCACAGAATCGATCCCGCTCCAGAGTCCAGGCCTCGGTGTAACGGTCATTCCTTCGACGATAAACACGAATCCAACCATCACACCTGGTCGCGACTCGTCAGTGAAGAGCACATTTTGCCAGTCCTGTCTGGTCCAGCGACGGTGTGTTTGTGCCCATAGGCGACGTTGTTGCCGTTGATATCTGGTGAGGACCTGCCTTACAACAGGCCTACAAGCCCTCAGTCCAGCCTCTCTCTGCCTATTGCGGACAGTCTGAGCACTGATGGAGGGATTGTGCCTTCCTGGTGTAACTCAGGCAGTTGTTGTTGCCATCCTGTACCTGTCCCGCAGGTGTGATGTTCGGATGTATCGATCCTGTGCAGGTGTTGTTACACGAGTCATTAAAACTTGTTTTTCAATCACTCCACAAATTGCTTGTTAACAAACTATAGTTTCTGCAAGTTGATTAGAAAATCTACTTTGTGCATGACACAAGTAATTTTTCCAACAATTGTTTACAGACAGATTATTTCACTTATGTGTCACAATTCCAGGGGGTCAGAAGTTTACATACACTACATTGACTGTTAAAGCTTGGTTGCAAATGGGTCTTCCAAATGGACAATGACCCCATGCAATGACCCCATGCATACTTCCAAAGTTATGGGAAAATGGCTTAAGGACAACAAAGTCAAGATATTGGAGTGGCCATCACAAAACCCTGACCTCAATCCTATAGAACATTTGTGGGCAGAACATGTGCGAGCAAGGAGGCCTACAAACCTGACTCAGTTACACCAGCTCTGTCAGGAGGAATGGGCCAAAATTCACCCAACTTATTGTGGGAAGCTTGTGGAAGGCTACCTGAAACGTTTGACCCAAGTTAAACAATATAAAGGCAGTGCTACCAAATACTAATTGAGTGCGCGTAAACTTCTAACCCACTGGGAATGTGATGAAATAAATAAAAGCTGAAATAAATAATTCTTTCTACTATTATTCTGACATTTCACATTCTTAAAATAAAGTGGTGATCCTATCTGACCTAAAACAGGGAATGTTTACTAGGATTAAATGTCAGGAATTGTGAAAAACTGAGATTAAATGTATTTGGCGAAGGTGTATGTAAACTTCTGACTTCAACAGTATGTCATTCTGTACTGTGTTTCATGTTTTGTTTTGGAGCCCAGGAAGAGTAACTTCTGCTTTTGCAACAGATGTCAAATACCAAACAAAGAAAATGTCACAAACTTTGTCGTCTGAAGAGGAGAAATCATCGGACCAATATGCAGCGGTTATATTCCTCATCTTCTTTTTATTAGAAGGAAAAAAACACTAAACAACCACCCAAAACATTCCCATAAGGTGCTCAGACTATACAAGGAAACAACCACCCACAAACACAAGAGAAAACTAACCCACTTAAATATGGCCTCCAATTAGAGACAACGACATCCAGCTGCCTCTAATTGGAAGTTGTTCCAAAACCCCAACATAGAAATAGAAAAACTAGATAAACACATAGAAATAGAAAATATAGAATATTAACCAAAAACCCCGAAACACATAAAACAAATACCCCCTGCCACGTCCTGACCAAACTACAATAACAAATAACCCCTTTACTGGTCAGGACGTGAAAAGACTTCTCATGCTTTGTTGATTTAAAAAAATCTTTCGACTCAATTTGGCATGAGGGTCTGCTATACAAATTGATGGAAAATGGTGTTGGGGAAAACAAACAACATTATAAAATCCATGTTAAATCCTTGTAAAATCCATGTACACAAACAACAAGTGTGTGGTAGAGAGAGGGAGGGAGATAGAGAGAGAGACAGAGGTATCGAGAGATAGAGGGAGAGAGATAGAGAGAAGAGGGAGATAGAGAGAGCGAGATAAGAGACAGAGGGAGACAGAGATAGAGAGAAGAGACAGAGGGAGAGAGAAATAGAGAGAAAGAGAGAGAGAGATAGGGAGAGAGAGAGAGGTATCGAGAGATAGAGGGAGAGAGATAGAGAGAAGAGGCTGAGGGAGATAGAGAGAGCGAGAGAAGAGACAGAGAGAGAGAGAGAGGGAGAGATTGAGAGAAGAGACAGAGGGAGAAAGAGAAAGAGAGAGAGAGAGAGAGAGAGAGAGAGAGAGAGAGAGAGGGAGAGAGAGAGAGAAGAGACAGAGGGAGAAAGAGAAAGAGAAAAAGAGAGAGAGATAGATAGATAGACAGCCCAGCCCTTGACCAGTTACACCACTGCCAACCTACCTCTGCCCAGCCCATCCCAGCCCTTTCAGCCTCTGCCAAGCAAATCACCACCAGGCTGACACATCCTTTGATCTCTCTCTCTCTCTGTCATGTGTTTGTTCTGACTGGGAGGAGAGGAAACGCATGGGTAAATCTTCCATTACCGTCTGAGGAGATTCCTTCTGTCCTCTTTGGCAGGACATTAAACCAGCCTGAAGCAGGAGACCATCACACACACCCTGCAGGTGCACACACACACACACACACACACACACACACACACACACACACACACACACACACCACACACACACACACACACACACCACACACACACACACACACACACACACCACACACACACACACACCAGAGACAGACATAGACACACACACACAGACACACACACAGACAGAGACAGACATAGACACACACACACAGACACACACAGACACACACACAGACACACAAACACACAGACAGAGACAGACATAGACAAACACACACACACAGACACACAGACACACAGACACACACACACACACACACAGACACAGACACAGACACACACACTGCCCAACAGCTCAGCGGTCCTTCCCTCAGAAGAAACTCTGACTGATCTACACACAATACAGACCAATCAGCTGTAACTACACTGTTACACACTAGCTCACCATACAGACTTAACTGCACTGTAAAGACTGGTTATGAGTGGAGTCTTGCAGGGCAGCTCTCAGGCCAAGGAGAGGGAGGACAGTGGAGAGCAGAGAGAGGAGAGGGGAGAGAAGAGAAGAGACGGGAGAGAGGAGATTGGAGAGGGGAGAGAGAAGAGGGGAGAGAGGAGATTGGAGAGGGAAGAGAAGAGGGGAGAGAGGAGAGGGGAGAGAGAAGAGAGGGGAGAGAGAAGAGAGGGGAGAGAGGAGATTGGAGAGGGGAGAGAAGAGAGGGGAGAGAGAAGAGGGGAGAGAGGAGAGGGGAGAGAGAAGAGGGGGGGAGGAGAGGGGAGAGAGAAGAGAGGGGAGAGAAGAGAGGAGAGGGGAGAGTGTACAGGGAAGAGAGGAAGGGAAGAGGGGAGAGGGGAAGGGGGAGAAAGGAGAGGGGAGAGAGAAGAGAGGAGAGGGGAGAGGGGAATGGGGAGAGGGGAGAGGGGAGAGGGGAGAGGGGAGAGGGGAGAGAGAAGAGCAGAGAAAGAAGAGGGTGGACAGGGGAGGGGAAAGGGAAGAGAGGAGAGCGGAGAAGGGGGAGAGGGGAGAGGGGAGAGGGGAGAGAGGAGAGGGGAGAGAGGATTGGGGAGAGAGGAGAGAGGAGATAGGAGAGAAGAGAGGGGAGAGGGGAGAGGGGAGAGAAGAGAGGAGAGAGAGGAGATAGGAGAGAAGAGAGGGGAGAGATGAAACTAGAAGATGGCCGGTAGTGTGGATGATCTAAGGGATGCCTAGTAGACTAAACAATGAGCTCAAACAGCATTCTAGTACAGGACACTCCTGAGAGCTATAGGCTGCTGTCACTGGAGCTCTGAGGGAGGGAGACAGGGAGACAGATGGAAAGGGAGACAGGGAGACAGGGAGACAGGGAGACAGGGAGACAGACAGACAGGGAGACAGATAGACAGGGAGACAGGGGAGACAGGGAGACAGATAGACAGATAGACAGGGAGACAGATAGACAGGGAGACAGGGAGACAGGGAGATAGGGAGACAGGGAGACAGATAGACAGGGAAACAGGAAGACAGATAGACAGGGAGACAGATAGACAGATAGACAGGGAGACAGATAGACAGGGAGACAGGGAGACAGATAGACAGGGAGACAGGGAGACAGATAGACAGGGAGACAGATAGACAGGGAGACAGGGAGACAGGGAGACAGAAAGACAGGGAGACAGAAAGACAGGGAGACAGGGAGACAGGGAGACAGGGAGATAGGGAGACAGGGAGACAGATAGACAGGGAAACAGGAAGACAGATAGACAGGGATACAGATAGACAGATAGACAGGGAGACAGATAGACAGGGAGACAGATGGACAGATAGACAGGGAGACAGATAGACAGGGAGACAGATAGACAGGGAGACAGATAGACAGGGAGACAGGGAGACAGATAGACAGGGAAACAGGAAGACAGATAGACATGGATACAGATAGACAGATAGACAGGGAGACAGATAGACAGGGAGTCAGATGGACAGATAGACAGGGAGACAGATAGACAGGGAGACAGGGAGACAGATAGACAGGGAGACAGATAGACAGGGAGACAGGGAGACAGATAGACAGGGAGACAGATAGACAGGGAGACAGGGAGACAAATAGAGGGTAAAAAGAGATATAGAGGATAAAGCGGAGTGTGTACCCTCTCTTGTCTCTCTGTCTCTGTGTACCCTCCCTCTATCCAGCTCTTCCTCAATTCAGCTCTTCCTCTATCCAGGTCTTCCTCAATTCCTTCCTCTCATTTCCCTTCACTCTTACTTTCTTTCTTCTCCTCCCTTCTTCTCTCTGCCTCTACTGTCTATCCTCTCTCTCTCTCGTTCTCTCCCTCTTTCGCTCTCTGTCTTCCCTTCATTCTGATCTGGCCACATCAAAGCCCTGGAGAAGCTCACAGGCACATTCCACGGCTGCTCATGAGAGTCCGCAACATAGCGCTGTGTGTGTGTGTGTGTGTGTGTGTGTGTGTGTGTGTGTGTGTGTGTGTGTGTGTGTGTGTGTGTGTGTGTGTGTGTGTGTGTGTATCTGAACGTACTGTATGTGTGTCTGTGTGGATTTTGGAGTAAAGAAAATTTGATTTGTCAAATGCGCCGAATACAACAGATATAGATAGACCTTGTTAAGTAAAAAATAGATATAATAATTTACAAAATAACAAATA
The DNA here is from genome assembly GCF_901001165.1 of Salmo trutta. NCBI lineage: Eukaryota > Metazoa > Chordata > Actinopteri > Salmoniformes > Salmonidae > Salmo > Salmo trutta. The sequence continues at coordinate 3,904,916 of NC_042962.1, read as the reverse complement.
ATTAAAGAGCAGCAGTAAAATAACAGTAGCAAGGCTATATACAGGGAGTACCTGTATTAATCTCTCTATAATCAGATCTTAATGATGAGAGAGAGGGAGATAGAAGGGAGGGAGGGAGGGGAAGAAAGAGAGTGAGAGAAGGAGAGGGAGGGAGGGAGGGAGGGAGGGAGGGAGAGGTAGAGAGAGATGTAGATAGAGAGAAAGAGAGAGAGAGAGGGAGAGAGAGAGGGAGGGAGAAAGAGAGAGAGATAGGGAGGGATGGAGGGAGAGAGAGAGAAAGAGGGAGGGAGGGAGGGAGGGAGGGAGGGAGGGAGGGAGGGAGGGAGGGAGGGAGGGAAGGAGAAATGAAGGGTGTTAAGAGTAAATTAATGACTGCAGTCTAAATGTATCATGTGGTTAGTTCCACTCAACAACTCTCCCTCCCTCCCTCCCTCCTTCTCTCTCTCTCTCTCTCTCTCTCTCTCTCTCTCTCTCTCTCTCTCTCTCTCTCTCTTTCCCTCCATCCTAGCCTCCCTCCCTCTCTCTCTCCCTCCTTCTCAGCCTCCCTCTCTCCGTCCCCTCCCAGCCTCCCTTCCCCCCAATGATGAAATATATCACAGAATCACAGAGCTGTATCCCAAATGACAGCCTTTTCCCTAAATAGTGTTTTTGACCAGGACCCGTAGAGAATAGGATGGCCTTTGGGACGGAGCCTATCGCAGCGCTGAGTGGAATCACTGCATCTCTCTAAACATCTGTTACCAACAGCTTGTGGAAAGACCCAAGTGTTAACCAACTCTCATTGTTTACCTGGGCACTTATTCATGAATTGTCTCAGAGAGTCCTGATCTTGGATCAGGTCCCCTCATGTCCATGTTAACGTATTCATTAGGATATAAAAAGGCCAAACTGATCTTGGATCAGCATTTCTATTCTGAGAACATGGATTCAGGTCTTTACTGTAATATGCCCACACACCATGGCTTCTTTGGGTCGTCATTCCTGCTGACGGTTTATCAGTTAATACAACTGCTGTTTTCCTAAGCCTAACAGTTATCCTAAACCTAACAGTTATCCTAAAGCTAAGAGCTTTCCTAAGTCTAAGAGTTCTCCTAAGCCTAGAGTTCTCCTAAGCCTAAGAGTTATCCTAAGCCCAAGAGTTATCCTAAGTCTAAGAGTTCTCCTAAGATCTCCTAGGCTTAGGATAACTCTTAGACTTAGGAAAACTCTTGGGCTTAGGATAACTCTTAGGCTTAGGAGAACTCTAGGCTTAGGAGAACTCTTAGACTTAGGATAACTCTAGGCTTAGGAGAACTCTAGGCTTAGGAGAACTCTTAGACTTAGGAGATCTCCTAGGCTTAGGTTCTACTAAGCCAAAGAAAGGGTTATCCTAAGATTAAAAATTATTCTAAGCCTAAGAGTTATCCTAAGCCCAAGAGTTATCCTAAGCCTAAGAGTTATCCTAAGCCTAGGAGATCTCCTAAGTCTAAGAGTTCTCCTAAGCCTAAGAATTATCCTAAGCCTAAGAGTTATCCTAAGCCTAAGAATTATCCTAAGACTAAGAATTTTCCTAAGCCTAAGAGTTATCCTAAGCCTAAGAGTTATCCGAAGCCTAAGAGTTATCCTAAGCCTAAGAGTTATCCTAAGACTAAGAATTCTCCTAAGCCTAAGAGTTATCCTAAGCCTAAGAGTTATCCGAAGCCTAAGAGTTATCCTAAGCCTAAGAGTTATCCTAAGCCTAAGAGTTATCCTAAGCCTAAGAGTTATCCTAAGCCTAAGAGTTATCCTAAGCCTAAGAGTTATCCTAAGCCTGTCTGACAGTGAACAGACAATGAGTTACTGCCTGGTGTTAATCTTGTTTTACAGCCTTCCACAAGGACTATTGGTGAGCAGTTGTGAGTCAATGCAATGGTGTATCTGAGTGTGTCTATCCATGTGTGTGTGTGTGTGTGTGTGTGTGTGTGTGTGTGTGTGTGTGTGTGTGTCTGAGTGTGTGTCTGTGTGTGTCTGTGTGTGTATCTGTGTGTTTGTGTGTGTGTGTATCTGTCTGTGTGTGTGTCTCTGTGTGTATCTGAGTGTGTGTGTGCATCTGAGGGTGTGTGTGTGTGTGTGTGTGTGTGTGTGTGTGTGTGTGTGTGTGTGTGTGTGTGTGTGTGTGTATCTGAGTGCATGTGTCCTCTGCATCTAGGAGAGCATTTGAGAGTAATTTCTGAGAGTTTAGCCTGAAATGACAAACTCAAATCTAATTTGTGGAAATGTGAAATGAATGTAGGAGAATATAACACAATAGATCTGGTAAAAGATAATACAAAATCGCACAAAATCGCCAATCAAAATAAACATTGTACCAAAGTGACCAAGTTAGTTTTTGATTCTGAATTTCGAACATATAACGCATACTCACTTCACTGGGGCATAAACATAGAGAGGCTTGTGCTGCTGCTGTCACATACACAGATCAAACACACCGCTGTAGTTAACCTAGGCTACGCGGCTGACCTAGCCTCTCAAGCCCGTCACAGAACGTGACGACAGAACAGAAGCAAATTGTACAACACAGTGTGACATGTAATAATCGTAAAAAAACTTTTAAAAAAACTGAATCCGAAGTGCAGTCTGCTGTCTGGTCCCGCTTCTGGGTACCTGAGTGTGTGTGTTGTGGTTGGGGTTGAATTTCTACACGGGGCGAGAAATTACATTAGCGAATTAGCACGTCTCATATAATGTTAGCGAATTAGCACATCTCATATAACGTTAGCGAATTAGCACGTCTCATATAATGTGAGCGAATTAGCACGTCTCATATAATGTGAGTGAATTAGCACGTCTCATATAATGTTAGCGAATTAGCACGTCTCATATAATGTGAGCCGATTAGCACGTCTCATATAATGTTAGCGAATTAGCACGTCTCATATAATGTGAACGAATTAGGACGTCTCATATAATGTGAGCGAATTAGCACGTCTCATATAATGTTAGCGAATTAGCACGTCTCATATAATGTGAGCGAATTAGCACGTCTCATATAATGTGAGCGAATTAGCATGTCTCATATAATGTGAGCGAATTAGCACGTCTCATATAATGTTAGCGAATTAGCACGTCTTATATAATGTTTGCGAATTAGCACGTCTCATATAATGTTAGCGAATTAGCACGTCTCATATAACGTGAGCGAATTAGCACGTCTCATATAATGTGAGCGAATTAGCACGTCTCATATAATGTTAGCGAATTAGCACGTCTCATATAATGTGGTAATGATGAGTCGAAATCCACTTAGCTTATTGTTTTCTGGGATATTCTTTCATTTTATTTTGCGTGCAGCGACTGAAGCGCCAGTTAAAAAATGTGTTGACCCGTCAGTCACCGTGATCTCGTCCGTCACTGGGATCTCGACAGTCACCGGGATCTCGACAGTCACCGGGATGTCGTCAGTCACCGGGATCTCGTCAGTCACCGGGATCTCGTCTGTCACCTGGATCTCGTCTGTCACCTGGATCTCGTCAGTCACCGGGATCTCGTCAGTCACCGGGATCTCGACAGTCACCGGGATCTCGTCAGTCACCTGGATCTCGGACAGTCACCGGGATCTCGTCAGTCACCGGGATCTCGTCAGTCACCGGGATCTCGTCAGTCACCGGGATCTCGTCAGTCACCTGGATCTCGTCAGTCACCTGGATCTCGTCAGTCACCGGGATCTCGTCAGTCACCTGGATCTCGTCAGTCACCTGGATCTCGTCAGTCACCGGGATCTCGTCAGTCACCGGGATCTCGTCAGTCACCGGGATCTCGACAGTCACCGTGATCTTGTCAGTCACCTGGATCTCGTCAGTCACCGGGCCGACAGGGACAGTAAACTTTTTAGTGCATTATCGCAGTCCAGGTCAACATTTAACTGCTCTGTCGCAGTCTGCCATCGAAAACCACATAAATGTCACGCTATTTGTATTTGAGCAATATGATTGGCAAATTCATTCCAGCACCACCACGCTCCCTTGAGTCACAGCTTCTCAGCAATACACGAGTTGATGCCTTCACACAGGACTCCTGAGTTGTCTACGAGTATGTTTACTCAACACTAATAATTCAAATTAAACTGATTATGGCAGTAGGCAGATTATGTAACAGTTCTGTAAACAGTTCACTCTGCTTATTTTAATCAATTTCAAAAGGTCATAATTGAGGTAAGCATACGCCGATTGAAACACCTGGTTTTCTGAACAATCTTTCAAATGATTAGGACATGTCAAATCAAATCAAATCAAATGTCATTGGTCACATTAGCTATTGCTATTGCGGGTGTATTGTTATTGGTGCTTCTAGCTCTGACAGTGCAGTAATATCTAACAAGTAATATCTAACAAGTTACACAACATATACCCAATACACACACATCTAAGTAGGAATGAATTAAAACTATATACATATGGACGAACGATGTCAGAGCGAAACGGACTAAGATACAGTAGAATAGTATAGAATACAGTATATACATATGAGATGAGTAATGCAAGATATGTAAACATAATTAAGTGACCAAGATACCGTAAACACCATAATCGGCGTTCCAGCGGTGTATTTCATAAGTACATGTGCCAGAACCAGCCGAGAGCCAGCCGAGAGCCTCCCTCTTTAGTGCGAGTGAAGTGAAAATGGAATAACTGAATGTACGCATAGTAGAAGTAGACTTCACGTATAAACTTTATATGTCCCAACTCAGAATCAAATTGGCTTCCCAAAAATAACATGTTCACTGTGGTAGAACATTTATTTTGATTGGTGATGTTCTGCATTTATCAGAGTGACATCAAGTAGCCTGATTTCAGATGTGTGTCATTGATGTGTGTACTGGGAGCGGAGTCAGGTGCAGGAGAGGAGAGAGTTGTGAACAGGCGCACACTTTATTAAGGCAGGAGAAACCAACAGACGGACGCCACTACGTCGAAAACCTCCAGCCAATATGCCAAAGTTCAAAAACGCACAAACAGTCACAATAATAAAGTACAAACAAATAAACATACCTCGTGATTAAGTCAAACGACACCGCTGGTCCTCCTCACGTTGCCCTACCCTGTGCTTTGACCTCTTTCTCCCCTCTCTCTCCAGATGAAATCTTGCGACTTGTGACGGCCGGCCGCCCAACAACCTGCCCGCTTGACCCTATCCCCTCCTCTCTTCTCCAGACCATTTCCGGAGACCTTCTCCCTTACCTCACCTCGCTCATCAACTCATCCTTGACCGCTGGCTACGTCCCTTCCGTCTTCAAGAGAGCGAGAGTTGCACCACTTCTCAAAAAACCTACACTCGATCCCTCCGATGTCAACAACTACAGACCAGTATCCCTTCTTTCTTTTCTCTCCAAAACTCTTGAGCGTGCCGTCCTTGGCCAGCTCTCTTGTTATCTCTCTCAGAATGACCTTCTTGATCCAAATCAGTCAGGTTTCAAGACTGGTCATTCAACTGAGACTGCTCTTCTCTGTGTCAGGGAGGCTATCCGCACTGCTAAAGCTAATTCTCTCTCCTTTGCTCTCATCCTTCTAGACCTATCTGTTGCCTTTGATACTGTGAACCATCAGATCCTCCTCTCCATCCTCTCCGAGTTGGGCATCTCCGGCGCGGCTCACTCTTGGATTGCGTCCTACCTGACAGGTCGCTCCTACCAGGTGGCGTGGCGAGAATCCGTCTCCGCACCATGTGCTCTCACCACTGGTGTCCCCCAGGGCTCAGTTCTAGGCCCTCTACTATTCTCGCTATACACCAAGTCACTTGGCTCTGTCATATCCTCACATGGTCTCTCCTATCATTGCTATGCAGACGACACACAATTAATCTTCTCCTTTCCCCCTTCTGATAACCAGGTGGCGAATCGCATCTCTGCATGTCTGGCAGACATATCAGTGTGGATGATGGATCACCACCTCAAGCTGAACCTCGGCAAGACGGAGCTGCTCTTCCTCCCGGGGAAGGATTTCCCGTTCCATGATCTCGCCATCACGGTTGACAACTCCATTGCGTCCTCCTCCCAGAGTGCTAAGAGCCTTGGCGTGACCCTGGACAACACCCTGTCGTTCTCCGCTAACATCAAGGAGGTGACCCGATCCTGTAGGTTCATGCTCTACAACATTCGCAGAGTACGACCCTGCCTTACACAGGAAGCGGCGCAGGTCCTAATCCAGGCACTTGTCATCTCCCATCTGGATTACTGCAACTCGCTGTTGGCGGGGCTCCCTGCCTGAGCCATAAAACCCCTACAACTCATCCAGAACGCCGCAGCCCGCCTGGTGTTCAACCTTCCCAAGTTCTCTCACGTCACCCCGCTCCTCCGCACACTCCACTGGCTTCCAGTTGAAGCTCGCATCTGCTACAAGACCATGGTGCTTGCCTACGGAGCTGTGAGGGGAACGGCACCTCCGTACCTTCAGGCTCTGATCAGTCCCTACACCCAAACAAGGGCACTGCGTTCATCCACCTCTGGCCTGCTGGCCCCCCTACCTCTGCGGAAGCACAGTTCCCGCTCAGCCCAGTCAAAACTGTTCGCTGCTCTGGCACCCCAATGTTGGAACAAGCTCACTCACGACGCCAGGACAGCGGAGTCAATCACCACCTTCCGGAGACACCTGAAACCCCACCTCTTTAAGGAATACCTGGGATAGGATAAAGTAATCCTTCTAACCCACCCATTAATCTCAGTGTCCAGAGGTAAAATAAGCGCCCATCCATCTACTCGCTGAGCTTATTTATTTGAGGAAAAGTGGTTTACAAAAATAAACCTTCAATAGTGAACATACTAGCAATATGCTAGCTAGTGGCTCCTAGCGTTCCTCTTGGCTAGCCTACTGTAGACATGTCAATATGCTAGCTAGTGGCTCCTAGCGTTCCTCTTGGCTAAACTACTGTAGACATGTCAATATGCTAGCTAGTGGCTCCTAGCGTTCCTCTTGGCTAGCCTACTGTAGACATGTCAATATGCTAGCTAGTGGCTCCTAGCGTTCCTCTTGGCTAGCCTACTGTAGACATGTCAATATGCTAGCTAGTGGCTCCAAGCATTCCTCTTGGCTAGCCTACTGTAGACATGTCAATATGCTAGCTAGTGGCTCCTAGCATTCCTCTTGGCTAGCCTACTGTAGACATGTCAATATGCTAGCTAGTGGCTCCTAGCGTTCCTCTTGGCTAGCCTACTGTAGACATGTCAATATGCTAGCTAGTGGCTCCTAGCATTCCTCTTGGCTAGCCTACTGTAGACATGTCAATATGCTAGCTAGTGGCTACTGTTGATTGACTGCAAAAAGACTCCTAACATTCTTTGGCATATTTGTCTTAAAAGGGCAGCGTCCTATTTTAAAATCTTCTCAAAATGAAATACTTTAAATTTATGTAATTAATGCAATGTTAAAGAATACAATAATGACTTACTTTTGCTAAATGATATTACACAGCTCATAATAACTAGTACATCCTATCAATAGCTGCATGTAGAGAGAAAGCATAAAAACATATAGGCCCTGGCATGAACCCAACTGCATTTCATTTACACCATGTCCGGGCGAGTAGAAATTCTCTTCGGGCCAATAGATTTCTGATCCAACTGAGAAGAACAGTTAACGTTGGACCCTGGCATGTTTCATATGAATGTTGGCGCATAGTCTATTTACTGTGCTTTGATTGAACGTAGTTATATGTCCGGGGTATCACACCGGGACAAGTAAACTAAAAGATCTCGTTTTGTATTTTCGATATGAAGTCCATCAGGACTTGCCAGACAGTGACTTAAACTAAAGTCAGTGACTCGTCAGTAGTCTATTTAATTGCATTGGTAAGAGAAGCGTTCATTTGGCTCTCTAATTTGCGTACTGGTAGGCTTTTTGGCGATTTATTGTGGCAGATAAATCTCTTCACTGCAGGAACAATAGGTAGTGGAGACCTCTGGTCCAAAACATGATAAAAGAAGACAGATGAAATCGTTTTAAAAGGTAATGATATTTATATGGTATTTTCAGAGATATTGATCTAGTTCTACTGATCTAATCAAAGTGTTGACAGTGGAGAAGTTAACTGCTGTTTTCTGTGTAGCGAAGACCACGATTTAACACCTGCTTCATTCTTCAATTATACCAGTATTATAGATAGCTGAGAAAATGGAAGCTTGAACCTTGTGGTAACCAGCAGATTCTTTAAAGGCCCAGTGCAGTCAAAATTATATATTTTTCTTGTGCTTTGTATAATATTGTACAACAGCTGATGAAACGAACACTGTAAAAGTGTGAATAAATGTGATCAGTCTTATTTCCTGTATGTTGCTGGTTGAAAAAAAATAATCTAGAATTAGAATGTACCAGAGGCCACCAAAATGTAGACGTTTTTGCAAAACAAGCTCTATCTCTCCTCTCCCTCCCTCCCTCACTCCCTCATTTCCCATCCCCCTCATCTCTCCTCTCCCTCCCTCCCTCACTCCCTCCTCTCCCATCCCCCTCATCTCTCCTCTCCCTCCCTCCCTCACTCCCTCCTCTCCCATCCCCTCCCCTCCTCTCTCCCTCCCCTCCTCTCTCCCTCCCTCCCTCCCTCCCTCCCTCCCTCCCTCCCTCACTCCCTCCCTCCCTCACTCCCTCCCTCACTTGCTCCTCTCCCATCCATTTTCTCTCCTTTTCCCTCCTCTCTGTGCCCACTCTCATCTCCCTCTCTCCTCTCCTCCTCTCACTCACACCCTCCTTCTCTCATCTCCTCTTTCACCTCCTTCCTCTCCCTCTCTCCCTCACTCCCTCCTCTCCCTCTTCTCCTCCTCTTCCACCCCTCCCTCCCTCACTCCGTCCCTCTCCTCCTCTTCCTCTCTCCTCCTGTGCCCATGTGTTTTGTGTTAGTCCAGCCGTAATGATGCATGACACAGCCCTACACCCAAGCTCTTATTTATGTCTCCTGAGGTCTGAGACACAACATTACTGACCTGTCACACACACACACGCACGCACGCACGCACGCGCGCGCACGCACACACACACACACACACACACACACACACACACACACACACACACACACACACACACACACACACACACACCACACACACACACACACACACACACACACACACACCACAGAGAGAGAGATCTGATATTGTCCCAGCCCTGGAATTCTGATGACCACATTGGGGCAACATTATGCAGTTTGCAAGTGGAAGGATTTCTGCCAGATGTTATGTGATGTGGACTGGGAATGTAACAGAGCCA
>NC_042962.1:3613389-3808389 GCF_901001165.1 Salmo trutta | reverse complement strand
CAGGACACTAGTCTATCTCCTGTTTCTGTAGTGAGACAGCTTGATGTACAGGACACCCCCTGGACAGGACACTAGTCTATCTCCTGTTTCTGTAGTGAGACAGCTTGATGTACAGGACACCCGCTGGACAAGACACTAGTCTATCTCCTGTTACTGTAGTGAGACAGCTTGATGTACAGGACACCCCCTGGACAGGACGTTAGTCTATATCCTGTTTCTATAGTGAGACAGCTTGATGTACCAGTACACCCCCTGGACAAGACACTAGTCTATATCCTGTTTCTGTAGTGAGACAGCTTGATGTACCAGGACACCCCCTGGACAGGACACTAGTCTATCTCCTGTTTCTGTAGTGAGAGACAGCTTGATGTACCAGTACACCCCCTGGAGAGGTCATATTGTGACATGTGGGTGGTATTGTGATGTAAGTGGTATTGTGATGTGGGTGGTATTGTGATGTGGGTGGTATTGTGATGTGGGTGGTATTGTGGAAGTGGGTGGTATTGTGATGTTGGGGGTATTGTGATGTGGGTGGTATTGTGGAAGTGGGTGGTATTGTGATGTTGGGGGTATTGTGATGTGGGTGGGATTATGATGTGTGGGTGGTATTGTGGAAGTGGGTGGTATTGTGATGTGGGTGGTGTTGTGATATGGGTGGTATTGCGATGTGGGTGGTATTGTGGAAGTGGGTGGTATTGTGACGTGGGTGGTATTGTGACGTGTGGGTGCTATTGTGATGTGGGTGATATTGTGATGGCGAGGTATTGTGACGTGTGAGTGGTGTTGTGGCATGGGTGGTATTGTGATGTGGGTCATATTTTGACATGTGGGTGGTATTGTGATGTGGGTAGTATTGTGATGTGGTTGGTATTGTGAAGGTTGGGTGGTATTGTGATGTGGGTAGTATTGTGGAAGTGGGTGGTATTGGGATGTGAGTGGTATAGTGATGTGGGTGGTATAGTGATGTGGGTAGTATTGTGGAAGTGGGTGGTATTGGGATGTGAGTGGTATTGTGATGTGGGTGGTATAGTGATGTGGGTAGTATTGTGGAAGTGGGTGGTATTGGGATGTGAGTGGTATTGTGATGTGGGTGGTATTGTGATGTGGGTAGTATTGTGATATGGGTAGTATTGTAATGTGGGTGGTATTGTGATGTGAGTGGTATAGTGATGTGGGTGGTATAGTGATGTGGGTAGTATTGTGATGTGGTTGGTATTGTGGGTGGTATTGTGATGTGGGTAGTATTGTGGAAGTGGGTGGTATTGGGATGTGAGTGGTATTGTGATGTGGGTGGTATTGTGATGTGGGTAGTATTGTGATACGGGTAGTATTGTAATGTGGGTGGTATTGTGATGTGAGTGGTATAGTGATGTGGGTGGTATAGCGATGTGGGTAGTATTGTGATGTGGTTGGTATTGTGGGTGGTATTGTGGACGTGGGTGGTATTGTGATGTAGGTAGTATTGTGATGTGGTTGGTATTGTGGGTGGTATTGTGATATGGGTGGTATTGTGATGTGGGTGGTTTAGTGGATGTGGGTGGTATAGTGGAAGTGGGTGGTGCGTGGAAGTGCATCATCAGTCTGAGACAGAGAGAGCAAACACTACATAGTTATGTCTGTGAATGAACAATTCCATGTACTGTATGTGTGGTAATACTAAGGGAGACCTGCTCGTCTTATGCTGTGGGATAATGGAATGCTTTTCACACCTCTAAATATACCTCTAATCCGTCCATGTGGAGTTGGTTAGTTAGCCTACCTGGTTGTGGCTGGCTTGGACGGAGCTCCCCCCACAGTGACTGGACACAGGGAAAGCACACTGTGAGATATTGTGTGTGTGTGTGTGTGTGTGTGTGTGTGTGTGTGTGTGTGTGTGTGTGTGTGTGTGTGTGTGTGTGTGTGTGTGTGTTGTGTGTGTTGTGTGTGTGTGTGTGTGAGAGAGCTTGTATGGTACTGTGATAATGTGTGTGTGTGTGTGTGTGTGTGATGACATCATGGGCGACCCCTCATCCTGAGAGGTTAACTAAGCAGCATTCCACAGAGCTCTGCAATCAGGCCTGTTATGACATGATGCTCTACAGAGACTATCTGTTCTGGTCCAAACATACAGAGACGAGAGAGAAAGTGAGAGAAAAAGAGAGGGGAGCGAGAGAGAGAGAGAGAGAGAGAGAGAGGGAGTGAGAAAGGGGGTGAGAGAGGGAGTGACCGAGTGAGTGAGAGAGGGAGTGACTGAAGGAGTGAGAGAGGGAGTGACCGAGGGAGAGAGGGAGTGACCGAGGGAGTGAGAGAGGGAGTGACTGAAGGAGTGAGAGAGGGAGTGACCGAGGGAGTGACCGAGTGAGAGAGGAGTGACCGAGTGAGAGAGGGAGTGACCGAGTGAGAGAGGGAGTGACCGAGGGAGTGAGAGAGGGAATGACCGAGGGAGTGAGATAGGGAGTGAGAGAGGGAGTGACCGAGGGAGTGAGAGAGGGAGTGACTGAGGGAGTGAGAGAGGGAGTGACCGAGGGAGTGACCGAGTGAGAGAGGGAGTGACCGAGTGAGAGAGGGAGTGACCGAGGGAGTGAGAGAGGGAGTGACCGAGGGAGTGAGAGAGGGAATGACCGAGGGAGTGAGATAGGGAGTGAGAGAGGGAGTGACCGAGGGAGTGAGAGAGGGAGTGACTGAGGGAGTGACTGAGGGAGTGACTGAGGGAGTGACCAAGGGAGTGAGAGAGGGAGTGACCGAGGGAGTGAGAGAGGGAGTGACCGAGGGAGTGACAGAGGGAGTGACCGAGGGGGTGACCGAGGGAGTGAGAGAGGGGGTGGCAGAGGGAGTGACCGAGGGAGTGAGAGAGGGAGTGACCGAGGGAGTGAGAGAGGGAGTGACCGAGGGAGTGAGAGAGGGGGTGGCAGAGGGAGTGACCGAGGGAGTGTGAGAGGGAGTGACCGAGGGAGTGTGAGAGGGAGTGACCGAGGGAGTGAGAGAGGGAGTGAGAGAGGGAGTGAGAGAGGGAGTGACCGAGGGAGTGAGAGAGGGGGTGGCAGAGGGAGTGACCGAGGGAGTGAGAGAGGGAGTGAGAGAGGGAGTGAGAGAGGGAGTGAGAGAGGGAGTGAGAGAGGGAGTGAGAGAGGGAGTGACCGAGGGAGTGAGAGAGGGGGTGGCAGAGGGAGTGACCGAGGGAGTGAGAGAGGGAGTGACCAAGGGAGTGAGAGAGGGAGTGACCGAGGGAGTGAGAGAGGGAGTGAGAGAGTGAGTGACCGAGGGAGTGAGAGAGGGGGTGGCAGAGGGGGTGGCAGAGGGAGTGACCGAGGGAGTGTGAGAGGGAGTGACAGAGGGAGTGACCGAGGGAGTGAGAGAGGGAGTGACCGAGGGAGTGAGAGAGGGAGTGACTGAGGGGAGTGAGAGAGGGAGTGACCGAGGGAGTGAGAGAGGGAGTGACCGAGTATTGCAACTGTTGCATCTTGTACTCCAGCACCCTACCTTAAGGGTTTGCTTTTTTTTTTACAACCAAGGGCCAGACACTTTTTGTTTTGCGATTTCACTTGTTATTGACAAACGTACCCCAACCAGTGATTCCCTTCCTCGTCCTCGTTGTGTAGCGCAGGGACTCTGAAAGAACATGAACAAACGCAAACACCCAAATACGTCCTTTTTTAGAAACGGAAACGCTCTCAGTATACTGATGCAGGTCGTTTAGATGGTGTACACATGAAACGTTCCATTTATCCAGCTGTTCCATGCTCTGTGAAGTCTGCTGGTAGAATGGACAGAGACGCCGGAGAGGTTTCGCTCGAACAGCAACCAAAAATGGAGTATAATTAAACATTGCGGATACATTTTGGAATCACAAAATTTCATGCTTGTGGACAACATTGTATGACCTGCATCACTGACAGCGTTGCTGTTTCTAAGAAGACGTATTTGGGTGTTTTTGGAGCGTTTTTTTCTTCATGTTCTTTCAGAGCCCTCGTCCTGCACAATGAAGGATGAGGAAGCGTATCACTGGTTGGGGTACGTTTCTCAAAAACAAGTGAAATCGCAAAACAAGTTTCTGGAAATGGTGTCCAATCCGCTTCTAACAGTCCATTGTGTGTGAGGAGTGCAGGGAGCGTAGAGACTAGTCGAGAATGTGGTCCCTGTAGTAGACAGACCAATCAGAGGATGGGTCTCTCTAGCAGACAGACCAATCAGAGGATGGGTCTCTCTAACAGACAGACCAATCAGAGGATGGGTCTCTCTAGTAGACAGACCAATCAGAGGATGGGTCTCTCTAGTAGACAGACCAATCAGAGGATGGGTCTCTCTAGCAGACAGACCAATCAGAGGATGGGTCTCTCTAACAGACAGACCAATCAGAGGATGGGTCTCTCTAGCAGACAGACCAATCAGAGGATGGGTCTCTCTAGCAGACAGACCAATCAGAGGATGGGTCTCTCTAGCAGACAGACCAATCAGAGGATGGGTCTCTCTAGCAGACAGACCAATCAGAGGATGGGTCTCTCTAGTAGACAGACCAATCAGAGGATGGGTCTCTCTAGCAGACAGACCAATCAGAGGATGGGTCTCTCTAACAGACAGACCAGGGAACCAGGGATTTTTGGGAAAGGTATTGGATTTGATCAGCTCTACAAATACCAGTTTTACAAAGCTGATGAGGAAACTGACAGTGATGGATAAAAATAGAACTGCCAAGATAACAACAGCATGAGGATCAGTTTGAATTTAGTCGAGGTACCGCAGGTCAGTACCTGAGGATCAGTTTGTATTTAGTCGAGGTACCGCAGGTCAGTACCTGAGGATCAGTTTGAATTTAGTCGAGGTACCGCAGGTCAGTACCTGAGGATCAGTTTGTATTTAGTCGAGGTACCGCAGGTTAGTACCCGAGGATCAGTTTGTATTTAGTCGAGGTACCGCAGGTCAGTACCTGAGGATCAGTTTGTATTTAGTCGAGGTACCGCAGGTCAGTACCTGAGGATCAGTTTGAATTTAGTCGAGGTACCGCAGGTCAGTACCTGAGGATCAGTTTGTATTTAGTCGAGGTACCGCAGGTCTTAGTGTGTGAGTGTGTCTCTGTGAGTATGTGTGTGTATAGGTTTGCATGTGTATCAATGTATGTTGGAATGTGTGAGTCCATCCGCATCTGTATCTCTCTCTCTCATTCTGTGTGTGTGTGTGTCTGTGTCTGTGTCTGTGTCTGTGTCTGTGTCTGTGTGTGTGTGTGTGTGTGTGTGTCTGTGTCTGTGTCTGTGTGTGTGTGTGTGTGTGTGTGTGTGTGTGTGTGTGTGTGTGTGTGTGTGTGTGTGTGTGTGTGTGTGTGAGAGAGAGTTATGATGTATGTGGAGGAACAGAGAGGTACTCAGGCCTGGCAGACACATGGAAACCTGCCATAAAGAGACAGACAAATGGAAACCTGCCATAAAGAGACAGACACATGGAAACCTGCTGTACAGAGACAGACAGACACATGGAAACCTGCCATGAAGAGACAGACACATGGAAACCTGCCATGAAGAGACAGACACATGGAAACCTGCCATGAAGAGACAGACACATGGAAACCTGCCATGAAGAGACAGACACATGGAAACCTGCCATGAAGAGACAGACACATGGAGACCTGCCATAAAGAGGCAGACACATGGAAACCTGCCATGAAGAGACAGACACATGGAAACCTGCCATGAAGAGACAGACACATGGAAACCTGCCATGAAGAGACAGACACATGGAAACCTGCCATGAAGAGACAGACACATGGAAACCTGCCATGAAGAGACAGACACATGGAAACCTGCCATGAAGAGACAGACACATGGAAACCTGCTGTAAAAAGACAGACATATGGAAACCTGCCATGAAGAGACAGACACATGGAAACCTGCCATAAAGAGACAGACACATGGAAACCTGCCATGAAGAGACAGACACATGGAAACCTGCTGTAAAGAGACAGACACATGGAAACCTGCCATGAAGAGACAGACACATGGAAACCTGCCATGAAGAGACAGACACATGGAAACCTGCCATGAAGAGACAGACACATGGAAACCTGCTGTAAAGAGACAGACACATGGAAACCTGCTGTAAAGAGACAGACACATGGAAACCTGCCATAAAGAGACAGACACATGGAAACCTGCTTTAAAGAGACAGACACATGGAAACCTGCTGTAAAGAGACAGACACATGGAAACCTGCCATAAAGAGACAGACACATGGAAACCTGCTTTAAAGAGACAGACACATGGAAACCTGCCATGAAGAGACAGACACATGGAAACCTGCCATAAAGAGACAGACACATGGAAACCTGCCATAAAAAGACAGACACATGGAAACCTGCCATGAAGAGACAGACACATGGAAACCTGCCATAAAGAGACAGACACATGGAAACCTGCCATAAAGAGACAGACACATGGAAACCTGCTGTAAAGAGACAGACACATGGAAACCTGCTCTAAAGAGACAGACACATGGAAACCTGCCATAAAGAGACAGACACATGGAAACCTGCCATAAAGAGACAGACACATGGAAAACTGCCATAAAGAGACAGACACATGGGAACTTGCCGTAAAGAGACAGACACATGGAAACCTGCCATGAAGAGACAGACACATGAAAACCTGCTTTAAAGAAACAGACACATGGAAGCCTGCCGTAAATAAACAGACACATGGAAACCTGCCATGAAGAGACAGACACATGGAAACCTGCCATGAAGAGACAGACAGACACATGGAAACCTGCCATGAAGAGACAGACACATGGAAACCTGCCATGAAGAGACAGACACGTGGAAACCTACTTTAAAGAGACAGACACATGGAAACCTGCCATGAAGAGACAGACACATGGAAACCTGCTGTAAAAAGACAGACATATGGAAACCTGCCATGAAGAGACAGACACATGGAAACCTGCCATAAAGAGACAGACACATGGAAACCTGCCATGAAGAGACAGACACATGGAAACCTGCTGTAAAGAGACAGACACATGGAAACCTGCCATGAAGAGACAGACACATGGAAACCTGCCATGAAGAGACAGACACATGGAAACCTGCCATGAAGAGACAGACACATGGAAACCTGCTGTAAAGAGACAGACACATGGAAACCTGCTGTAAAGAGACAGACACATGGAAACCTGCCATAAAGAGACAGACACATGGAAACCTGCTTTAAAGAGACAGACACATGGAAACCTGCTGTAAAGAGACAGACACATGGAAACCTGCCATAAAGAGACAGACACATGGAAACCTGCTTTAAAGAGACAGACACTTGGAAACCTGCCATGAAGAGACAGACACATGGAAACCTGCCATAAAGAGACAGACAAATGGAAACCTGCCATAAAAATACAGACACATGGAAACCTGCCATGAAGAGACAGACACATGGAAACCTGCCATAAAGAGACAGACACATGGAAACTTGCCATAAAGAGACAGACACATGGAAACCTGCTGTAAAGAGACAGACACATGGAAACCTGCTTTAAAGAGACAGACACATGGAAACCTGCTTTAAAGAGACAGACACATGGAAACCTGCCATAAAGAGACAGACACATGGAAACCTGCTTTAAAGAGACAGACACATGGAAACCTGCTTTAAAGAGACAGACACATGGAAACCTGCCATGAAGAGACAGACACATGGAAACCTGCTGTAAAAGACAGACATATGGAAACCTGCCATGAAGAGACAGACACATGGAAACCTGCCATAAAGAGACAGACACATGGAAACCTGCTTTAAAGAGACAGACACATGGAAACCTGCCTTAAAGAGACAGACACATGGAAACCTGCCATAAAGAGACAGACACATGGAAACCTGCCATAAAGAGACAGACACATGGGAACTTGCCGTAAAGAGACAGACACATGGAAACCTGCCATGAAGAGACAGACACATGAAACCTGCCATGAAGAGACAGACAGACACATGGAAACCTGCCATGAAGAGACAGACACATGGAAACCTGCCATGAAGAGACAGACACGTGGAAACCTGCTTTAAAGAGACAGACACATGGAAACCTGCTTTAAAGAGACAGACACATGGAAACCTGCCGTAAAGAGACAGACAAATGGAAACCTGCTTTAAAGAGTCAGACATATGGAAACCTGCTTTCTCTCTCTCCCTCTTTCTCTCTGTCCCTCTCTCCCTCCCTCTTTCTTTCTGTCCCTCTCTTTCCCTCCCTCTCTCTCTCTCCCTCCCACGCTCTCTCTCTCCCTCCCTCTTTCTCTCCCTCCCTCCCCATCGCCCCCTCTCTCCCTCTCCCCCCTCTCTCAATTTCAATTTACTCTCAATTTAAGGGCATTATTGGCCTGGGAAATATATGTTAACATTGCCATAGCAAGTGAAGTAGATAATCAACAAAAGTGAAATAAACAGTCAAAATTAACAGTAAACATTACACTCACAGACGTTCCAAAGGACTAAAGACATTTCAAATGTCATATTATGTCTATATACAGTGTTGTAACAATGTGAAAATAAAGTTCAAAAGGGAAAATAAATAAACATAAATATGGGTTGTATTTACAACGGTGTTTGTTCTTCACTGGTTGACCTTTTCTTGTGGCAACAGGTCACACATCTTGCTGCTGTAATGGAACACTGTGGTATTTCACCTAATAGATATGGGAGTTTATCAACATTGGTTTTCTCTCTCTCTCTCTCTTTCTCCCGCTTTATCCCTCTCTCGCTTTCTCTCTTTCCCGCTCTCTCTCTCCTGCACACACACACACACACACACACACACACACACACACACACACACACACACACACACACAGACTCTTAAAGGGATAGATGAACTCGTGGACACCATTTTTATGTCTCTGCGTTCATTTTGAAGGAAGTTGCCAACTCATCGAAACTTCCCTCATCTTCTTTGGAGGCAGATCAATGCAAACGTTTTTTCAGAAGTTCACCTGACGTTGGGATGTAGATACATGTCCAAAATCACCAACTATCCCTTTTTTAGCAAGGTGGTATCAGAAATAGATCTACACAAAAGAAAAGACTTCTCAAGAGGGTTACGAGAGACAAACGGGGAATTACTCGGCGCCCAATTTAACCGAACGGAAAGCAGGTTTTCTTGGTCAAATATAACATCCTTGAGAAGCAATGAAAGCACTTCTAGATTGGTTGATTGGTGCTCAATAGAACAATGTTTACAGTCACTGGCCCGATACAAAAAGAAACTGGTCTTCATAGAAATTCTCACATAGTTTTGGATCTGTGTGGAATGTAATGAATGTAATTCTTAGGAACCCAGGAAAGACAGTTATCCGGAAAACCCACTTTCACGTTTCAATTGAAAAGACCTTTGGGTTTTCTGTGGTTCCAATGATCCTAGGAACTATTTTGGTCCCCTCCACAATGGAAGCTATTTAAAACATCGACAAGGAGAGAAACTTACTTGTTCTAACCATAGAAATAGCATCTATAGAATGGGGCCTCCCCATTCAAGTCAATGATGGCATAATGATTGGATTTCTATGGTTCTGACTTCCCAGTTCCACTCTGGCTTCAACCCTTGACACGAGGTTACACTGTAGAAGTACGTAACATATTGTATTATTAGGATACTTTTCAGAATTACATTTTTTTTCACGTCAATTACGAAATCGTAATGAAAAAGTTTCAGTTGTGTTCTGACTTCAACGTCAAACATCGTGTGTGTTTTGTTTGTGTTCTGATCTGACTTCAACCCTTGACATGAAGTTTTACTGTAGAGGTGCGATATATTTACGAACTCACTGGTGACTAGCTGTAAGGGCTGTCGTCGGAAGAAGACAAAGGTGCAGCGGAGTTAGTGTTCATCTTGACATTTAATTCAAACATAGAGAACACTATACAAAAAAAACAGGAAACCCCGACAGCCAAACTGACAGGAAACACACTGAACAGAAACAATTACCCACAAAACCCAAAGGAAAAACATGCTCCTTATGTGTGACTCCCAATCAGCAACAACGAGCTTCAGCTGTGCCTGATTGGGAGCCACACACGGCCCAAAACAAAGAAATACAAAAACATAGAAAAAGGAACATAGAACGCCCACCCAATGTAACACCCTGGCCTAACCAAAATAAAGAACAAAAACCCCTCTCTATGGCCAGGGCGTTACACTAGCATGTCATTGTACCATACATTACACACCACACTGAATCCTGTACATGCGACAGGTACACTTTGAATTGATTCACTAAGCAGAATTTCATTACCCAGAATAACAGAACTTTTTAACACATTCATGTTTTAATTGTGTTCAAATTCACTGTTAGGTTGTTGTGTTGGCTGGATGCTGAGCACATCCCAGTTATGAAGATAAGAAACAAATTGCGTCCTATTTCCTGGTTGATGATTTTGTTTTGTGCAACGCCCCTCGTGCCCTTCGTCACCACCAACGACTTCACCGATGGCAGTCTCTCAGACTGAAGTATGTAGCGAACGACAAAGGACAGGAAGTATTTCAGGCTACCTACTCCCTAAATTGCGCACTACTTTAACCAGGGCCCATAGAAAATAGGGTGCCATTTGGGATGCAAGGTGCTGTGACAGGGTAATACAATGTCAGTTCCACGGCTCAGTGTGCTGAACATAACAGCCACACAATAGTTATTAATTATTATGCTCAACAACAACAAAAAATCCCAAAACAATCTGTTTAGCAGTATTGATTTTATTATGTAGGAGCAAAATAACAGCAGTAGCCGAGGCAAAAACGGCAACATTACCACGCCCACTAACACGCCCACTAACACGCCCATTACCACGCCCACTAACACGCCAATTACCACGCCCATTACCACGCCCACTAACACGCCCATTACCACGCCCATTACCACGCCCATTACCACGGCCACTACCATGCCCATTACCACGCCCATTACCACGCCCATTACCACGGCCACTACCATGCCCATTACCACGCCCATTACCACGGCCACTACCATGCCCATTACCACGCCCATTACCACGCCCATTACCACGCCCATTACCACGGCCATTACCATGCCCATTACCACGCCCATTACCACGCCCATTACCACGCCCATTACCACGCCCATTACCATGCCCATTACCACGCCCATTACCACGCCCATTACCACGGCCACTACCATGCCCATTACCACGCCCATTACCACGGCCACTACCATGCCCATTACCACGCCCATTACCACGCCCATTACCACGCCCATTACCATGCCCATTACCACGCCCATTACCACGCCCATTACCACGGCCACTACCATGCCCATTACCACGCCCATTACCACGGCCATTACCACGCCCATTACCACGCCCATTACCACGCCCATTACCACGCCCATTACCACGGCCATTACCACGCCCACTAACACGGCCATTACCACGGCCATTACCACGCCAATTACCACGCCCACTAACACGGCCATTACCACGGCCATTACCACGGCCATTACCACGCCCACTAACACGGCCATTACCACGCCCATTACCACGCCAATTACCAAGCCCATTACCATGGCCACTAACACGCCCATTACCACGCCCACTAACACGCCCATTACCACGCAAATTACCACGCCCATTACCACGCCCATTACCATGCCCATTACCACACCCACTACCACGGCAATTACCACGCCCTTGCCACAACCACCACCTAAGCCCCTTTTTGATCCAGAAAAAACCCGGCACACACACAAACCAACCTTTGAGCATCCAAATGGCTCTCGAGTGTCAGGCGTAGTGATGCTGAACAAGGTTGATTTAACGCTTTAAAACTTAGCATAACAATGGTGTCTCTAGACACCGTGTAGCAGGGAGACTGTGTGTCTAGACATCATGTAGCAGGGAGACTGTGTCTAGACACCATGTAGCAGGGAGACTGTGTCTGTAGACACCATGTAGCAGGGAGACTGTGTCTAGACACCATGTAGCAGGGAGACTGTGTCTGTAGACACCATGTAGCAGGGAGACTGTGTCTCTAGACACCATGTAGCAGGGAGACTGTGTGTCTAGACACCATGTAGCAGGGTGACTGTGTGTCTAGACACCATGTAGCAGGGAGACTGTGTCTAGACACCATGTAGCAGGGAGACTATGTCTGTAGACACCATGTAGCAGGGAGACTGTGTCTGTAGACACCATGTAGCAGGGAGACTGTGTCTAGACACCATGTAGCAGGGAGACTGTGCGTCATCAACTATCTTATTGAAGCCAGCAACCGAATGTTGTGTTCAGAGATTTCTCTCTCTCTCTCTCAAATGCACAGACTCACACACACACACACACACACACACACACACACACACACACACACACACACACACACACACACACACACACACACACACACACACACACACACACACACACACACACACACACACACACACACAGAATAAATGTCTGATAACCAAAACACATGCTGAATTAATTAACTCGATCGAATGTTGTTTTCAGAGATTTCTATCTCTCTCAAATGCACACACACACACACACACACACACACACACACACACACACACACACACACACACACACACAAAATAAATGTCTGATAACCAAAACACATGCTGAATTAATTAACTCGATCGTTTATCTACAAAGCAGCATTTGATTCAATGAAAGGTCACACACATCACTGGATAACTGTTTTCTCTTATTTGACAATAGCCTACAGGTAGTAACATGTGTGTAGACACAGAGACATAGAAAGAGAGCAGAAAGAGAGAGAGGTAGAGGGACAGAGGGAGAGAGGTAGAGGGAAAGAAAGAGAGAGGTAGAAAGAGAGAGAGAGCGAAGGAGAGCTAGGATACGTAGCAGCCCTAGATTATCTCTGCTCTCTTTCTCTCTACCCCTCCTCTCTTTCTCTCATCTCTGAATGTCTATGTCGTAGCTCAGTCAGTTAAATCTAAAACCTGAAGTGTCTGAAGGACTCCAGGAAAAGGGTTGCCTACCCCTGCTATAGCCTGTGGCGCACAGGGGAACAGCTATAAGAGAGAGGCTTGTGACGTGTAGCCGAAGTAAGAAGCTAAATATTAGCTAGATATTAGGGCTATAGGTTAAATATTTACCTGTCAAAGTGCAATAAGAAAAGTTCTGTGGTCCCCGGCCATGCAGAGCTCCACTATTGATTAGGCCAACGCTTTTAGACAAGGAAATTATTATATTTGTTTAAATATTTTTTTTTTAACTAGGGAAGTCAGTTAAGAACAATTTCTTATTTTAAATGACGGCCTAGGAACAGTGGGTTAACTGCCTTGTTCAGGGGGCAGAACGACAGATTTTTCTTTACTTTGTCAGCTCAGGCGATTCGATCTTGTAACCTTTCGGTTACTAGTCCAACGCTCTAACTACTAGGCTACCCGTCGCCCCGATATCGGGGCTACAACGACACAGTGCAATGAGGAATGTATTATTGTTATCAAGTGAAACACAATTAATGTCTGTTGGTTGTAAACAGCAGTGATGTAGGCTAATTTGAATAACCGTTCAAACGCCCCGTATTGTTTTATGCCTAAATAACTGCGTCGGATTAAAGCCTTAAAACTTGATTATGGATCAGTTTGTTTGGGTCTATCAATCTACACAGAATACCTCACAATGACAAAGCAAAAAAAAAAAATATATATATATATACAAATGTATTTATATAAGTATTCACACCATTTGCTATGAGACTCGAAATTGAAGTCAGGTGCATCCTGTTTATATATGCATATAATATTAATACATTCCTTTACTTAGATTTGTGTGTCTTGGGAAAATGTTAGATATTACTGCACTGTCAGAGCTAGAAACACAAGCATTTCACTACACCCGCAGTAACATTTGCTAAACACGTGTATGTGATCAACAACATTTGATTAGATTCCATTGATCACCCTTGAGATGTTTCTACAACTTGATTGGAGTCCACCTGTGGTCAATTCGCTTGATTGGACATGATTTGGAAAGGCACGCACACCTGTCTATATAAGGTCCCACAGTTGACAGTGCATGTCAGAGCGAAAAACCAAGCCATGAGGTCAAAGGAATTGTCCTTACAGCTCCGAGACAGCTCCGAGACAGGATTGTGTCGAGGCACAGATCTGGGGAAGGGTAACAAAAACAGTCTGCAGCATTGAAGTCCCCCTAGAACACCGTGGCCTCCATTATTCTTAAATGGAAGAAGTTTGTAATCACCAAGAATCTTCAGAGAGCTGGCCGCCTGGCTAAACTGAGCAATCGGGAAGAACCGGGAAGAACCTTGGTAAGGGAGCTGACCGAGAACCAGATGGTCAGCTCCAGAGTTCCTCTGTGGAGAACCTTCCAGAAAGACAACCGTCTCTGCAGCACTCCACCAATCAGGCCTTTATGGTAGAGTGGCCACGAGGGAAGCCACTCCTCAGTAAAAGGCACTTGACAGCCCGCTTGGAGAGACGTAAAGACGTAAAGACTATGAGGAACAAGATTCTCTGGTCTGATGAAGCTGAGATTGAACTCTTCGGCCTGAACGCCGAGCGTCACGTCTGGAGGAAACATGGCACCATCCTTACGGTGAAGCATGGTGGTGGAAGCATCATGCTGTGGGGATGTTTTTCAGTGGCAGGGACTGGGAGACTAGTCAGGATCGAGGGAAAGATGAACAGAGCAAAGTGCAGAGAGATCCTTGATGAAAAACATGCTCCAGAGCACTCAGGACATGGGAACTAACCCAACTCAGCTCTCCTTTTAGCTACTTGGTAGACATGGGAATGAAGGAGTGCTTCTATCTGCAGTAAGGTGTGTGTCCAGGGGGATGGCCAGGTGGCCAGATAGTTTGGGAGTCTGGAGGAGGAGAGAGGGGGAGGGGAGAGGAAGGGAGGAGGAGAGGGTGCCAGGGGAGGAGAGGAAGGGAAGGAGGAGAGGATGCAGGGGAGGAGAGAGGAGGAGAGGAAGGGAGAGGATGGGAAGAAGGTAGAGGATGAGGAGAGAGAGGAGGGATACAAAGCAGAAGGGAAAGGGAGAAATAGGTGGATGGGTGGGGGGGTAGAAAGAGGGTTTATGTAGAGTTAAGAGGGCAGTGGGGGAGAAACAAAGAGAACAAGAGGGTCATTAGAGCTGTCATCGTTACCTGTCAGAAAAGATTATCACACACACATTCCACTGTCTGTCAGTGCCAAAGGGGGCCGAAGTGTGTGTGAGGGAGTGGGTACAGATCTGTACCTGTTCGTCTGTGTTTGAGTCAGAGTGGGTATGCATCTGCGTGGGTGTAAGCCCTTCCTCTGATGTTGGCTTCATCTGGTTTGGCAGATCCTGGTCTATAAAAGCTTTGTGCTGGGACACACACACACACACACACACACACACACACACACACACACACACGCACACACACTCAGAAACTCCTCCTAATTCAATCACTGATAACAGCCTCCCAGTAATCATATTGAAAAAAAGACTGATTTCAAGATATGGATTTATCATCTGTGTGTCATGCCAGTCTTCTAGTTCCAGTGGCCGGGCAACGAACTAAAGCATCGGGGTCCGTAGCTGGACTGATAACTAAAGCTTTCGGGGTCTGTAATTGGACTGAGAACCAACGCAGAGCGGATCAAAACCCAGAGAGATAGAGATCTCCCTCTCTCCCTTCATCTGGTCGTCCTCAGAGAGACAGAGATCACCCTCTCTCCCTTCATCTGGTCGTCCTCAGAGAGACAGAGATCTCCCTCTCTCCATTCATCTGGTCCTCCTCAGAGAGACAGAGATCTCCCTCTCTCCATTCATCTGGCCGTCCTCAGAGAGACAGAGATCTCCCTCTCTCCCTTCATCTGGCCGTCCTCAGAGAGACAGAGATCTGAGACAGAGATCTCCCTCTCTCCATTCATCTGGTCCTCCTCAGAGAGACAGAGATCTCCCTCTCTCCCTTCATCTGGTTGTCCTCAGAGAGACAGAGATCTCCCTCTCTCCCTTCATCTGGCCGTCCTCAGAGAGACAGAGATCTGAGACAGAGATCTCCCTCTCTCCATTCATCTGGTCGTCCTCAGAGAGACAGAGATCTCCCTCTCTCCCTTCATCTGGCCGTCCTCAGAAAGACAGAGATCTCCCTCTCTCCATTCATCTGGTTGTCCTCAGAGAGACAGAGATCTCCCTCTCTCCATTCATCTGGCCGTCCTCAGAAAGACAGAGATTTCCCTCTCTCCCATCATCTGGTTGTCCTCAGAGAGACAGAGATCTCCCTCTCTCCATTCATCTGGCCGTCCTCAGAAAGACAGAGATCTCCCTCTCTCCCTTCATCTGGCCGTCCTCAGAAAGATACAATTCTACACTAGGGCTGGCACAGTTACCGTATAATTGTGTAACTGACAATTCTGAAGAAAAAATAATAAACTGGCAAAATGTTATATATTTATGTTTCATTCCAATGTTTTGGGGAACGAACAGCTGACTAAAGACGGGACGGCCAGGCATTGGTGTGGTTGAGTCCATTTCCGCAGTTAGATGGACTCTATTGGCTGACCAACAACTGTCATCCAAGATTCCATGACCGTCACAGCTTCATTCGGAGGACCATACAGCCAACAGATAACATTCTTCCCATCTATCTAGTCAATTCAGGAAGTGATCTGAAATTAAAATCCACCAAAAATAGCTTCTTCTTTTCAGTTTAATAACTCTGTCCAGCCTTCTCAGCAACTAGAGTACGCGGCATTCACACACACACGCACGCACACACGCACACACACACACACACACACACACACACACACACACACACACACACACACACACACACACACACACACACACACACATACACATACGCACACACACACACACACACACACACACACACACACACACACACACACACACACACACACACACACACACACGCTAACACATACACACACACATACACATACACACACACACACACACGCACGCACGCACACGCACACACAAATACAAATACAGATGAATAGTTTGAACAGAGCTCATTGTGGCAGGAGGCAGGAGGAGGATTAGTGTAGTTTGTTAACACAGTGGGTCTGTTTTCTCTCCTCTTTTACAGACTGTTGGCAGACAGAGATTATGATGGCTAGTGTACATACTGTGTGTGTGTGTGTGTGTGTGTGTGTGTGTGTGTGTGTGTGTGTATGACACTGTGTGGGTTGTGTGTGTGTGTGTGTGTGTGTGTGTGTGTGTGTGTGTGTGTGTGTGTGTGTGTGTGTGTGTGTGTGTGTGTGTGTGTGTGTGCTTGAATGGGAGAAAGCGCGTGTCTGTCTGTCTGTCTGTGTGTGTCTGTGTGTTGTCAAGGGATGGGTGAGTGAGTTGATGTTTAAACCATGCAGTGTGTTGCCTAGCCAAGGTCAGCACTAGAGCCAGGAACAGAAGAGCAGCTGTGTGTGTGAGAGAGAGAGAAAGACAGAGAGAGATAGAGAGAGAGAGAGAGAGAGAGTGAGAGAGAGAGAGAGAGAGAGAGAGAGAGAGACAGAGAAAGAAACTGAGAGAACGAGAGAGAGAGACAGAGAGAGAGAGAGAGTGGAGAGGAACAGCTGTGAGGTTAAGGCAGGACTTCCTGTTCCTGTTAAGATGGGCCCAACACACACCACACACACTCTCATCGAAGAACGTAAACACCAAATACTTTCTGTCTCACACACTGAGGAGTCCTGGAAAGCTGCACTCTGTACTGTCTCTCTGAGGAGTCCTGGAAAGCTGCACTCTGTACTGTCTCTCTGAATGGTCCTGGAAAGCTGCACTCTGTACTGTCTCTCTGAGGAGTCCTGGAAAGCTGCCCTCTGTACTGTCTCTCTGAGGAGTCCTGGAAAGCTGCACTCTGTACTGTCTCTCTGAATGGTCCTGGAAAGCTGCCCTCTGTACTGTCTCTCTGAATGGTCCTGGAAAGCTGCCCTCTGTACTGTCTCTCTGAATGGTCCTGGAAAGCTGCACTCTGTACTGTCTCTCTGACACACGCTTGCTTGGTCAAAGCATTATAAGCATTCACACTATTCCTCAAGCTACATACAGTATGTATTCATGTATTTACTTCTGTATTTTTGACTCTCCTAATAATACTGAATGTTTGTGCCTTACATACTGTTTAGATTTACAGGCTTTTAACGAGGAAATGAAAAGCACGCAATTCTGAGAGAGAATCGCAAAATAGCTTTGAAACAGAGGGATATGACTGAGAAATTGCAAGGTGCCCGAAATGACATCAGCTTGGAACAGAGGGGAGGAGGGAGAGAAGGAAAGAGGGAGGGAGGGATGGGCTGTGTGTGGAATCAGTGTATTTTCAAGGACTGCTTAGCGTGTGCGTTTATTTATGTGTGAGAGAGAGAGAGAGAGAGAGAGAGAGAGAGAGAGAGAGAGAGAGAGAGAGAGAGAGAGAGATTGTAAGAAACAGAAAGTTAATTATTGCTTATGTGTTTATAAAGTGCATTTGGAAAGTATTCAGACCCCTTCCCTTTTTCCACATTTTGTTACGTTACAGCCTTATTCTAAAATCTATTAAATTACATTTTTTACTTAGCAATCTACACACAATACCCCATAATGACAAAGCGAAAACATGTTTTTAGAAACTTTAGCAAATGCATATAAAAAAGGAAGAAACAAAACGCATTTACATTAATATTCAGACCTTTTGTTCCGAGAATCGATATTGAGCTCAGGTGCGTCCTGTTCCACTGATCATCCTTAAGATGTTTCTACAACTTGATTGGAATCCACCTGTTGTAAATTCAATTGACTAGACATGATTTGGAAAGGCACACACCTGTCTATATAAGGTCCCACAGTTAACAGTGCATGTCAGAACAAAAACCAAGCCATGAGGTCAAAATAATTGTCCATAGAGCTCCAAGACAGGATTTTGTCGAGGCACAGATATGGGGAAGGGTACCAAAACATTTCTACAGCATTGAAGGTCCCCAAGAACACAGTGGCCTCCATCATTGTTAAATGGAAGAAGTTTCAATTCACCAAGACTCTTCCTAGAGCTGGCCTCCCAGCCAAACTGAGCAATCTGTGAAGGAGGGCCTTGGTCAAGGAGGTGACCAAGAACCCGATGGTCAGCTCCGACAGAACTCCAGAGTTCCTCTGTGGAGATTGGGGAACCTTCCAGAAGGACACCAATCTCTTCAGCAGTCCACCTTTATGGTAGAGTGCCCAGACGGAAGCCACTCCTCAGTAAAAGGCACTTGACAGCCCGCTTGGAGTTTGCCAAAAGGCACCTAAAGGACTCTCAGACCATGAGAAACAAGATTCTCTGGTCTGATGAAAACAAGATTGAACTCTTTGGCCTAAATGTCAAGCGTCACATCCGGCATTGTTCCTACAGCGATGGCAGTGGCATGGCAGTGGCAGCAACATGTCGTGGGGATGTTTTTCAGCGGCAGGGACTGGGAGACTAGTCAGGATCGAGGGAAAGATGAACGGAGCAAAGTACAGAGAGATCCTTGATGAAAACCTGCTCCAGAGCGCTCAGGACCTCAGACAGGGGCAAAGGTTCACTTTCCAACAGAACAACTACTCTAAGCACACAGCCAAGACAACGCAGGAGTGGCTTCGGGACAAGTCTCTGAATGTCCTTGAGTGGCCCAGCCAGAGCCTGGACTTGAACCTGATCTAACATCTCTGGAGAGACCTGAAAATAGCTGTGCAGCGACGCTCCCCATCCAACCTGACAGAGCTTGAGAGGATCTGCAGAGAAGAATGGGAGAAACTCCCCAAATACAGGTGTGCCAAGCTTGTAGCGTCATACCCCAAAAAACTTGAGGCTGTAATTGCTGCCAAAGGTGCTTCAACAAAGTACTGAGTAAATGGTCTGTATACTTATGTAAATGTAATATTTCAGTCGTTTTTTTGATAAATCTGAAAAAATTCAGAAAAACTGTTTTTGCTTTGTCATTATGGGGTATTGTGTGTAGATTGATGAGGAAACAAATATTTAATCCATTTTAGAATAAGGCTGTAACGTAACAAAGTGTGGACTAAGTCAAGGGGTCTGAATACTATCTGAATGCCCTTCATGGGTGCACAAGTGCTTGTCTGTATGCATGTGTGTCTATGAGAGGTATGATGTGTCTGTGAGCCCTGGGCCCTCTCCCCTGGATCCAGTGTATGGCCCTCAACCCTGGGCCCTCTCCCCTGGATCCAGCGAATGGCCCTCAACCCTGGGTCCTCTCCCCTGGATCCAGTGCATGACCCTCAACCCTGGGTCCTCTCCCCTGGATCCAGTGCATGGCCCTCAACCCTGGGTCCTCTCCCCTGGATCCAGCGAATGGCCCTCAACCCTGGGCCCTCTCCCCTGGATCCAGTGCATGGCCCTCAGACCTGGGTCCTCTCCCCTGGATCCAGTGCATGGCCCTCAACCCTGGGTCCTCTCCCCTGGATCCAGTGCATGGCCCTCAGACCTGGGCCCTCTCCCCTGGATCCAGTGCATGGCCCTCAGACCTGGGTCCTCTCCCCTGGATCCAGTGCATGGCCCTCAACCCTGGGCACTCTCCCCTGGATCCAGTGTGCTTCCAGGAGTCCCACCCTAACTCAGGCCCAGACTGACAGTGGAAGAGAGAGGGAGAGGGAGAGAGAGAGAGGGAGTTGGAGAGGGGCCAGGCTGGACTGCAAGGCTCTGAATTAAAACAGATAGGGAGCCCTGCACCGTAAATCACCACTGGGGAGACACACACACACACATGCACATGCTTGACAGCCTACACACACACCCAGACATGCAGAGAAACATACACACACAGACAGACATGCAGAGAAACATACACAGATTTTACATTACATCTCTCTCTCTCTAATGTGTGTACGGGAAACCGTTCCGATATGTTGTTATATATAGTGATATGTTATATATAGTGGTATGTTGTTATATATAGTGGTATGTTGTTATATATAGTGATATGTTGTTATATATAGTGGTATCTTGTTATATATAGTGATATGTTGTCATATATAGTGATATGTTGTTATATATAGTGATATGTTGTCATATATAGTGATATGTTGTCATATATAGTGATATGTTGTTATATATAGTGATATGTTGTTATATATAGTGATATGTTGTCATATATAGTGATATGTTGTTATTTATAGTGATATGTTGTTATATATAGTGATATGTTGTTATATATAGTGGTATCTTGTTATATATAGTGATATGTTGTTATATATAGTAATGTGTTGTTATATATAGTGATATGTTTTAATTTATAGTGATATGTTATATATAGTGGTATGTTGTTATATATAGTGGTATGTTGTTATATATAGTGATATGTTGTTATATATAGCGATATGTTATATATAGTGATATGTTTTAATTTATAGTGGTATGTTGTGATATATAGTGGTATGTTGTTATATATAGTGGTATGTTGTTATATATAGTGGTATGTTGTGATATATAGTGATATGTTTTCATTTATAGTGATATGTTGTTATATATAGCGATATGTTATATATAGTGATATGTTTTAATTTATAGTGGTATGTTGTTATATATAGTGGTATGTTGTTATATATAGTGATATGCTGTTATATATAGCGATATGTTATATATAGTGATATATTTTAATTTATAGTGATATGTTGTTATATATAGTGATATGTTGTCATATATAGCGATATGTTATATATAGTGATATGTTTTAATTTATAGTGATATGTTGTTATATATAGTGATATGTTGTCATATATAGCGATATGTTATATATAGTGATATGTTGTTATTTATAGTGATATGTTGTTATATATAGTGATATGTTGTGATATATAGTGATATGTTGTTATATATAGTGGTATGTTGTTATATACAGTGATATGTTTTCATTTATAGTGATGTGTTGTTATATATAGAGATATGTTGTGATATATAGTGATATGTTGTGATATATAGTGGTATGTTGTGATATATAGTGATATGTTGTTATATATAGTGGTATGTTGTTATATATAGCAATATGTTATATATGGTGACATGTTGTTATATATAGTGATATGTTGTTATATATAGTGATATGTTGTCATATATAGTGGTATGTTGTTATATATAGCGATATGTTATATATAGTGATATGTTTTAATTTATAGTGATATGTTGTTATATATAGCAATATGTTATATATAGTGATATGTTGTTATATATAGTGATATGTTGTGATATATAGTGATATGTTGTTATATATAGTGGTATGTTGTTATATACAGTGATATGTTTTCATTTATAGTGATGTGTTGTTATATATAGAGATATGTTGTGATATATAGTGATATGTTGTGATATATAGTGGTATGTTGTGATATATAGTGATATGTTGTTATATATAGTGGTATGTTGTTATATATAGCAATATGTTATATATGGTGATATGTTGTTATATATAGTGATATGTTGTTATATATAGTGATATGTTGTCATATATAGTGGTATGTTGTTATATATAGCGATATGTTATATATAGTGATATGTTTTAATTTATAGTGATATGTTGTTATATATAGCAATATGTTATATATAGTGATATGTTGTTATATATAGTGATATGTTGTTATATATAGTGATATGTTGTCATATTTAGTGGTATGTTGTTATTTATAGTGATATGTTGTGATATATGTGATATGTTGTTATTTATAGTGATATGTTGTTATATATAGCGATATGTTGTTATATATAGTGATATGTTGTCATATATAGTGATATGTTGTTATATATAGTGATATGTTGTCATATATAGTGATATGTTGTTATATATAGTGATATGTTGTTATATATAGCGATATGTTATATATAGTGATATGTTGTTATATATAGCGATATGTTTATATATATAGTGATATGTTATATATAGCGATA
The DNA here is from genome assembly GCF_901001165.1 of Salmo trutta. Classification (NCBI taxonomy): domain Eukaryota; kingdom Metazoa; phylum Chordata; class Actinopteri; order Salmoniformes; family Salmonidae; genus Salmo; species Salmo trutta. Next base: position 3,785,547 of record NC_042962.1, on the reverse strand, counting down.
TGTTATATATAGTGATATGTTGTCATATATAGTGATATGTTGTTATATATAGTGATATGTTGTTATATATAGTGATATGTTGTCATATATAGTGATATGTTGTTATATATAGTGATATGTTGTCATATATAGTGATATGTTGTTATATATAGTGATATGTTGTCATATATAGTGATATGTTGTTATATATAGTGATATGTTGTTATATATAGTGATATGTTGTTATATATAGTGATATGTTGTCATATATAGTGATATGTTGTTATTTATAGTGATATGTTGTTATATATAGTGATATGTTGTTATATATAGTGATATGTTGTTATATATAGTGATATGTTGTTATATATAGTGATATGTTGTTATATATAGCGATATGTTATATATAGTGATATGTTGTTATATATAGCGATATGTTATATATAGTGATATGTTGTTATATATAGTGATATGTTATATATAGCGATATGTTGTTGTCATATTTAGTGATATTTTGGTCATTGTGATCAAACAGACTGACACAGTGTACTAACATTACGGAATTGTAGTAGTCACTGTGATCAAACAAACGGCACCCTAATTCCCTATTCCGTGAACTACTTTCGACCAGTTAGGCTTTGTCCCTAATTGTCATCCTGTTCCCTAATGGCCCTAATCAAAAGTAGTGCAGCTATGTAAGGAATAGGGTGCCATCTGGGACACAGACCTAACAGTAGTTAGAACAGACTGGTTGCCTCTGAAGCTGAACAATGTCGACATTTTAGAAGTGAGTTGCTGGGTGGGGGGTGGAGGGGTGGAGGGGTGGAGGGGTGGAGGGGTGGCACAAAGAGACCACACACAAGCAGGGTCTAATGCTTGAAAGCCCCATGGAGAATGGGTTAGTGGACGAATCACCGCCCAGCACTTCACAGACACTCTGCTCATGTGAAAGGTAGGGGGATTACGGAGAGAGAAAGAGGGGGACATATAGAACCAGTCAAACGTTTGGACACACCTACTCATTCAAGGGTTTTTCTTTATTTAATAATAGTGAAGACATCAAAACAATGAAATAAAACATATGGAATAATGTAGTAACCACAAAAGTGTTGAACAAATCCAAAATATTTTATATTTGAGATTCTTCAAAGTAGCCACCCTTTACCTTGATGACAGCTTTGCACACTTTAGGCCAATCACGTTTCAGGGAAGACCCAGATGCAGATACTGTTGAAGTAACAAACGTTTATTACTAGAACAGGGTGCAGGCAAAACGATAGGTCAAGGACAGGCAAAACGATAGGTCAAGGGCAGGCAAAAAGATAGGTCAAGGGCAGGCAAAACGACAGGTCAAGGGCAGGCAAAACGACAGGTCAAAGGCAGGCAAAACGACAGGTCAAGGGCAGGCAAAACGATAGGTCAAGGGCAGGCAAAACGATAGGTCAAGGACAGGCAAAACGATAGGTCAAGGGCAGGCAAAACGATAGGTCAAGGACAGGCAAAACGATAGGTCAAGGGCAGGCAAAACGACAGGTCAAGGACAGGCAAAAAGATAGGTCAAGGGTAGGCAGAGGTCAGTAATCCAGATCAGAGTCCAAAAGGTACAGAATGGCAGGCAGTCTCGGGGTCTGGGCAGGCAGAAGTTAATAATCCAGGGTGGTGTGACAAGGTACAGAAACGGCAGGCAGGAAGGCTCAGGGTCAGGGCAGACAGAATGGTCAAAACCTGGAAAACTAGAAAACAGAAACTAGTAACAGACAGGAGCATGGGGGGAAAAACTCCGGTAGGCTTGACGAACAAAACAAACTGGCAACAAACAAACAGAGAACACAGGTATAAATACACTGGGAATAATGGGGAAGATGGTTGACACCTGGAGGGGGATGGAGACAAAGACAGGTGAAACAGATCAGGGTGTGACAAGGCCCTTATTGATGAAGCCAATGACTGAGGTGGTATACTCCTCAATGTCATTGGATGAATCCTGGAACATATTCCAGTCTGTGCTAGCAAAACAGTCCTGTAGCGTAGCATCCGCGTCATCTGACCACTTCCGTATTGAGCAAGTCACTGGTACTTCCTGCTTTAGTTTTTGCTTGTAAGCATGAATTGTGGTCAGATTTACCCAATGGAGGGCGAGGGAGAGCTTTGTATGCGTCTCTGTGTGTGGAGTAAAGGAGGTCCAGAGTTTTTTTCACTCTGGTTGCACATTTAACATGCTAATAGAAATTTGGTAAAACGGATTTAAGTTTCCCTGCATTAAAGTCCCCGGCCACTAGGAGCGCCGCTTCTGGATGAGCATTTTCTTGTTTGCTTATGGCCTTATACGGCTCGTTGAGTGCGGTCTATGTGCCAGCATCGGTTTGTGGTGGTTAATAGACAGCTACAAAAAATATAGATGAAAACTCTCTCGGTAGATAGTGTGGTCTACAGCTTATCATGAGGTACTCTACCTCAGGTGAGCAGAACCTCAAATAGACACACACCCCCACCCCTCATCTGAACCAGACGTAGTAGCTGTTCTGTCCTGCCGATGCACGGAAATCTTTGTCCAGTTTGAGGTGAGTAATCGCTGTTCTGATATCCAGAAGCTGTTTTTTTTTGTCATAAGAGACGATAGCAGCAACATTATATACAAAATAAGTTACAAACAATGCAAAAAAAAACACACACACAAAATAGCACAGTTTGTAAAACAGCAGCCATCCCATCCGGCGCCATTATTGAATCTACCCATTTGTTCTTGTCACGTCCTGACCAGTATAAGGGTTATTTGTTATTGTAGTTTGGTCAGGATGTGGTAGAGGGTGTTTTGTTTATATGGTTCGGGGTGGTGATCTATGTAGTAGGGTGTTTGATTTATTATTTCCGGGTTTTGGTCTATGTTCTATGTTTTGTATTTCTATGTTCTTTCTGGTTTGTTGTATTTCTATGTTTAGGTTGATGGGGGGTTTGGACTCTCAATTGGAGGCAGGTGCTTTCTCGTTGCCTCTGATTGAGAGTCCTATATATGGGTAATTGTTTGGTGGAGTGCTGTGGGAGATTGTTCTGTGTTTAGCCGTGTGCCTTGCCAGACTGTTATTTTGTCGTTGTGTTTTCAGTGTACGTGTTTGTTGTTTTCAGTTTTCCTTCTTTTCTTTAATAAAGAAGATGAGTACACTTAACCCCGACAGCCGTTACAGTTCTAGGACATTTTTGCCGGTTAAACTATCTGGTTAGCTACATTATTACGATTCACATATATATTAGCTAGCTGATAGTTATGAAGTAAAATATCTGTATATCTTGTTTTGTCTCTATTGCCATTTTCCTGGCTTGAAGAAAGTTCAGTGAATGAGTAAGTCCATAGTAAGTCAATATGGCTAACTGGCTAGCTAGCTACCCACAGAAAATGTACATCTACCTTGCATAACATTTGTTTGAGGCCGATTTTTGCCTGTTTAACTAGCTGGCTAGCTAGATTATTTCCGATAGTTATGAAGTAAAACTTTTGCTTTGTGTGTATCTTGTTTCGTCTCTATTTTCCTTGCTGGATAAAAAGGTCAGTGAATGGGGAGGTGTAGCATGAGGGGGAGTGCTGCTCAAATGGAATGTTTTATGCGTGTTCTCCACACTCTCGTCCTCACAAGAACCTCAAGAGAAGGTACTCAGAGAATGCACTCAGATCGTGGTGGTATGCATTATAAAGAAACACCCTGTGTCTTTTTTACCCTTCACCTAATTACATTACTCAATTCAATAAGTCAATCAGAAACATCAATGAAGTATAATCATGTCAGGGTTAGAAGGAAGTCATCAGGCTATAAGGCTCAAGGAACTTTTGTTCAAGTTAAATGAGTCCTAGACCTTGTGGATGAAAAACCTTGTCAATAAAGGTGGTAATTGGGAGCATATATACAGTATGCAAGTCTTTCTGTTATTTACTAGAAGAACATTCTGGAGGGGGTTAAAGAAACAGGATGAAGCAGGTTTCATTCCCGTGACTTGGATATGTTTCACGACATGTGCTTTGTGAACCTTGGCTAAGCAAGTTTAAATGTTTTATTTAACAAGCATAAAACAGCATTTTAACAGCATGTGGTCAGTGTGTGTGTGTGTGTGTGTTGCATATAGCACTATAAACAGACTTTATTCCTGGTTTAAACAGCATGCTGTAAACCTGACATATATACTGTACAAGAAGAGAGGAGAGAAAGAAATAAAGAGATGGAGAGAAAGAGCGATGGGGGAGAGAGAGATGGAGAATGAGAGAGGTTACCCTCTAGCTGGTAGTCCCATCCACCAAACTACCAGGTGTGAAACAGGGAAGGGACTCACGGGGTATGCTAATTTGGTATAGAGCAGAACTAACACACTCTAACAAATTAATCAAAACAGGAACATTTTACATTTGGCTATGAATTCAAAAGGAAATTATCTCAGAGAAAAATGTCCTCCTGTGTGCTACCTATATCCCCCCACTATAATACCCATACTTTAGTGAAGACAGCATCTCCATCCTGGAGGGGGAAATCAATCATTTCCCAGGCCCTTGGACATGTACTAGTCTGTGGCGATCTGAATGCCAGAACTGGACAAGAACCTGACGGCCTGAGCACACAGGGGGACAAACACCTGCCTGGAGGTGACAGCATTCCCTCCCCCATATGCCCCCCTAGGCACAACTATGACAACATAACCAACAAAAACAGGTCACAACTCCTGCAGCTCTGTCGCACGCTGGGTATGTACATAGTCAATGGTAGGCTTCGAGGGGACTCCTATGGTAGGTACACCTATAGCTCATCTCTTGGCAGTAGTACTGTAGACTACTTTATCACTGACCTCAACCCAGAGTCTCTCAGAGCGTTCACAATCAGCCCACTGAGACCCTTATCAGATCACAGCAAAATCACAGTCTACTTGAACAGAGAAATACTCAATCATGAGGCATCAAAGCCAAAGGAACTGAATAATATTAAGAAATGCTATAGATGGAAGGAAAGTAGTGTGGAAACCAACCAAAAAACAATTAGGCAACAACAAATTCAATCCCTTTTAGACAACTTCCTGGACAAAATGTTCCACTGTAATAGTAAAGGTGTTAACTTGGCAGTAGAAAACCTAAACAGTATATTTGACCTCTCAGATTCCCTTTCAAATCTAAAAAAAAGTCAAACAGAAAACCGAAGAAAATTAACAACAATCACAAATGGTTTGATGAAGAATGTAAAATACCTAAGAAAGAAATTGAGAAACCTGTCCAACCAAAAACATAGAGACCCAGAAAACCTGAGCATACGCCTTCACAATAGTGAATCAGTAAAACAAAACAGAAATACTGTACGGAAAAAGAAGGAACAAAACATCAGAAATCAGCTCAATCCATAGACTCTAACAACTTCTGGGAAAATTGGAAAACACTAAACAAACAACAACACGAAGAGTTTATCTATCCAAAACGGAGATGTGTGGATAAACCAATTCTCCAATCTTCTTGGCCCTTTAACAAAGAACAAACAGCAAAAACATATACATGATTAAATACAAATGTTAGAATCAACTATTAAAGACTACCAGAACACATTGGATTCTCCAAGATTCTCTAATTACATTTGGTATTTTATTAGGATCCCCATTAGCAAAAGCAGCAGCTACTCTTCCTGGGGTCCACACAAAACATGAAGCATAATACAGAACATCATTAGACAAGAACAACTCAAGGACAAAACTACACACATTTTTACAAACATTGAATGAACTACAGGACAAATTATAAACCCAAAAAGGCCAGTGGTGTTGATGGTATCCTCAATTAATCATAAAATACACACACCACAAATTCCAATTGGCTATACTAAAACTCTTTAACATCATCCTCAGCTCTGGCATCTTCCCCAATATTTGGAACCAAGGACTGATCATCCCAATCAACCAAAGTGGAGACAAATTTGACCGCAATAACTACTGGGGATATGCATCAACAGCAACCTTGGGAAAATCCTCAACATTATCATTAACAGCAGACTCGTACATTTCCTCAGTGAAAACAATGTACCGAGCAAATGTCAAATTGGCTTTTTACCAAATTACCGTACGACAGACCACGTATTCACCCTGCACACCCTAATTGACTAAGAAACAAACCAATTCAAAGGCAAAATCTTCTCATGCTTTGTCGATTTCAAAAAAGCTTTTGAATCAATTTGGCATGAGGGTCTGCTATACAAATTGATGGAAAGGGGTGATGGGGGAAAACATATGACATTATAAAATCCATGTACACAAACAACAAGTGTGCAGTTAAAATTGGCAAAAAAAAACATTAATTTCCACAGGGCCGTTGGGTGAGACAGGGATGCAGCTTAAGCCCCATCCTCTTCAACATATATATCAATGAATAGGGCACTAGAACAGTCCGCAGCACCCGGCCTCACCCTACTAGAATCTGAAGTCAAATGTCTACTGTTTTTTGATGATCTGGTGCTTCTATCCCCAACCAAGGATGGCCTACAGCATCACCTAGATCTTCTGCACAGAATATGTCAGACCTGGGCCCTGAAAGTAAATCTCAGTAAGACAAAATTAATGGTGTTTAAAAAAAGGTTCAGATGTCAGGACAACAAATTCAAATTCCATCTAGACACCGTTGCCCTAGAGCACACAAAAAACTATACCTACCTCGGCCTAAACATCAGCGCCACTGGTAACTTCCACAAAGCTGTGAACGATCTGAGAGACAAGGCAAGAAGGGCATTCTATGCCATCAAAAGGAACATAAAATGTGAAACACCAATTAGGATCTGGCTAAAAATACTTGAATCAGTTATAGAACCCATTGCCCTTTATGGTTGTGAGTTCTGAGGTACGTGACTGAACCAAAATTAAGGAAAGCCTTGACTATGTACAGACTCAGTGAGCATAGCCTCGCTATTGAGAAAGGTCTCTATGGGCAGATCTGGCTCTCAAGAGAAGACAGGCTATGTACACACTGCTCACAAAATGAGGTGGAAACTGAGCTGCACTTCCTAACCTCCTGCCAAATGTATGACCATATTAGAGACACATATTTCCCTCAGATTACACAGATCCACAAAGAATTTGAAAACAAGTCCAATTTTGATAAACTCCCATATCTACTGGGTGAAATACCACAGTGTGCCATCACAGCAGCAAGATGTGTGACCTGTTGCCACAAGAAAAGGTCAACCAGTGAAGAACAAACACCATTGTAAATACAGCCCATATTTATGTTTATTTATTATCCCTTTTGTACTTGAACTATTTCCACATTGTTACAACACTGTATATAGACATATGACATTTGAAATGTCTCTAATATTTTGTAACTTGTATGAGTGTAATATTTACTGTTCACTTTTTATTGTTTATTACACTTTTGTTTATCCATTTCATTTGCTTTGGCAATGTAAACATATGTTTCCCATGCAAATAAAGCCTCTAGAATTGAATTGCGAATGAGAGGTCATGAGCGCAAACTTGTCGTGAACCTTTCTGCAAAAAAATAGATTAAGAGTTATATAAACGTTTTTTTAAATCACAGGGACCTATACAGGATACTACCATCTACAACATAACCTTCCCTTTAAATCAAAACTCCAAACCAACAAAATTAACTGGAAGGATTCCGACTATCAATGACTATTCAGGACTATCCAGCAAACTTTCACACAGCAGGTACCTCAAAATACCATCCAACCTTGATGTGAGTATCAGAAGAAGATGCCCCCTAACCCATGAGCCCTGTGCAGAGCCTATCACACCACAATTCCCCTCAGAAATAAAAAAGGACACTTCATGAAAAGAAAACAAACAGAAGCTCCTCATGGACAATCCAGAGACACTATTTATTGTTACAAGACTGGGAACATAAGCAACTCAATTTTCCACACAGACAATCCCCTGGCATGGTACAGCTCTGTCTTGGTGACGACTCCCCCACCCCAAGTGAGTCGGTCCACACCCCCACAGATGAGGAACCCCAAGACGAACAGGTCAACACACTCCAGTCAGCACAGACAACAGTCCAGCACAACAACACCCCTCAACTAGAACCAGAGAGCTGGAGGGGGTGAGAGACGTGTCTGCACTCTGGACTTTGGTGAGAAAACTTCAATAGGAGAAAGAGTAGGAGCGGAAGGAGGAGGCCCAGCGGCAGGAGAAGATGAGAGAAGAGGAGGAGAAAAAGATGAAGGAGATGAGAAAGATGGAGGAGGAGGGAATAAAGATGGAGGAGGAGGAGAGAGAGATGAAGGAGGAGGTGAGAAAGATGAAGGAGGTGAGAAAGATGGAGGAGGAGAGAAAGATGGAGGAGGAGGGAATAAAGATGGAGGAGGAGGGAATAAAGATGGAGGAGGAGGAGAGAGAGATTGATGAGGTGAGAAAGATGAAGGTGAGAAAGATGGAGGAGGAGGTGAGAAAGATGGAGGAGGAGGTGAGAAAGATGGAGGAGGAGGTGAGAAAGATGAAGGAGGAGGTGAGAAAGATGGAGGAGGAGGTGAGAGAGATTGATGAGGTGAGAAAGATGAAGGAGGAGGTGAGAAAGATGGAGGAGAGAGAGATTGATGAGGTGAGAAAGATGGAGGAGAGAGAGATTGATGAGGTGAGAAAGATGGAGGAGAGAGAGATTGATGAGGTGAGAAAGATGGAGGAGAGAGAGATTGATGAGGTGAGAAAGATGGAGGAGGAGGTGAGAAAGATGATGGAGGTGGTGAGAAAGATGAAGGAGAGAAAGATGGAGGAGGAGTGGAGGACGAGCGGAGCAGGCCCTACTGTCTGGAGGATGAGCGGAGCAGGCCCTACTGTCTGGAGGATGAGCGGAGCAGGCCCTACTGTCTGGAGGATGAGCGGAGCAGGCCCTACTGTCTGGAGGAGGAGCGGAGCAGGCCCTACTGTCTGGAGGAAAATACATTTAAATAAATAATATGCCCTCCTAAAAGTGGCTATATCTCCAGTTCTGTTTGTGATATGAATATTCTCACACCTACAATGTGTTCTATAGACTCATTCTATAGACTATAATATTCTCACTCCGACAGTGTGTTCATAGACTCATTCTATAGACTATAATATTCTTACACAGTGTGTTCTATAGACTCATTCTATAGACTATAATATTCTTACACAGTGTGTTCTATAGACTCATTCTATAGACTCATTTAGGACTCGTCAAGGACGGTGGGGCTGCAAAAAATAAATGACGAGCAGTCAAAAATGACTGCTTTCGTGGTTCTAGCGGTAAAAGGTGTAGTAACAGCTCGAATTTAGATCATTAGAAAGCATTCGGCAAAATACACCTGAATGGATTTCTGCAAATATGTCGATACCGCGGGAGTTTTCTTACATTTTGGGATCTTTACAGTCCTCATAGTGAACAAAGTGAACAGTTAGGTTGTTTGCCTATGTACTTGCCTGCCTGAGCACCAATTTGATCGATGCCAAAAAAACATTTGATTGACAACTAAGAAATATGCTAACTGTGGATAACAGTCATTCAAGTTTTCATTATAGCTATCTAACAAAAGTGATTGACATTTCTTGCTAGCTAACCAAATGACACCTGCATCTCTAGCTGTAGCCACTGGAGAAAAAAAAACGATACGGGGGGGAAAAAGTCGGCCACTCACCCACTCGTCCAATGACATCCTCCCAGCAGCTAGCTAGCTAGCATTAGGCTCTATATTTGAGCGTGCTAAATAGCTACATAAATAGATATGCTAGCCTATTAGCCTATTAGCCTATTAGCCTATTAGCCTATTAGCCACGTTATGACTGACTTGTTAGCATTAACCTCTAGTTTGATTGTACTTCACATTCCTAAACATTAGCTACAGTCTTCCTGAAACTGTGCATCCCCAATGGCTGGAGGCAGTAAACAATGTCATAGGCCAGCGGTGATTTACAACCTGATAGCAATATTTGTTGAACTACCAATAAATATATTGGTGAATTATATTAGTCATACATTATATTAAACTGCATCCATCTATTCTGCCAACAAGGGCTTACTCTACCTCATGGAAAACATTTTTGTTGGTCAAATAGAATCTATCTTTCATTCACATTTGATATGCTGATTATTTGTTTCTTAATCTGCAAAGTAGTTAAAACACTGTCCGTCCCATTTTAAACGAGGCCTGGGTATGGTCAAAACATCATAAATATGCCAACTTTGATAAATACATTTTGATAAATACTTGATAAATGCTTTTAGACACAAATGTCAAATTTATGTTAAAGGACGATTCTATGGACTACATTTATTGAAAATCCCCTAAAATCATGGTCTGTTTTTGTCTGGGTTTTGTGAGGAATCACTCAGTAGTATGGAGGGAGGGAGGGAGGGAGGGAGGGAGGGAGGGAGGGAGGGAGGGAGGAAGGAAGGGAGGGAGGGAGAGAGATGAAGGGAGAGACAGAGAGAGAGAGAGAGAGAGAGTGAGAGAGAGAGATTGAGAGAGGAGAGAGAGAGAGAGAGAGAGAGAGAGAGAGAGAGAGAGTGAGAGAGAGAGAGAGAGAGAGATTGAGAGAGAGAGAGAAAGAGAGAGAGAGAGAGAGAGAGAGAGAGAGAGAGAGAGAGAGAGAGAGAGAGAGAGAGAGAGAGAGAGAGAGAGGAGACAGAGAGAGAGAGAGAGAGAGAGAGAGAGAGAGAGAGAGAGAGAGGAGAGAGAGAGAGAGAGAGAGAGAGAGAGAGAGTGAGACAGAGAGAGAGAGGAGAGAGAGAGAAAGAAAGAGAGAGAGAGAGAGAGAGAGAGAGAGAGAGAGAGAGAGAGAGAGTGAGACAGAGAGAGAGAGAGAGAGAGTGAGACAGAGAGAGAGGAGAGTGAGAGAGAGAGAGAGAGAGTGAGACAGAGAGAGAGAGAGAGAGAGAGAGAGAGAGGAGAGAGTGAGACAGAGAGAGAGAGAGAGGAGAGAGAGGGAGAGAGGGAAAGAGGAGAAAAGGTGAAAACAGTGGGTGGCTGGGAACAGATGTGGATGGATGAGGTAGAAATTAATGGAGAATGATAGCTCTCCTAAAGTAGTCTGTTCAATGAATGGGAGGGAGGGAGGGAGGGGGGGAGGGAGGGATGGAGAGAGGGAGGGAGGGAGGGGGGGAGGGAGGGGGGAGGGGAGGGGGGGTGGAGTAGTCCTAGTCCTTCATTACTCAACCACCATTACACATTATCCTGCTCCACCATTACACATTACCCTCAACCACCATTACACATTACCCTGCTCCATCATTACACATTACCCTGCTCCACCATTACACATTACCCTCAACCACCATTACACATTATCCTGCTCCACCATTACACATTACCCTAAACCACCATTACACATTACCCTCAACCACCATTACACATTACCCTGCTCCACCATTACACATTACCCTGCTCCACCATTACACATTACCCTGCTCCATCATTACACATTACCCTCAACCACCATAACACATTACCCTGCTCCACCATTACACATTACCCTGCACCAACATTACACATTACCCTGCTCCACCATTACACATTACCCTGCTCCATCATTACACATTACCCTGCACCACCATTACACATTACCCTCAACCACCATAACACATTACCCTTCTCCATCATTACACATTACCCTGCTCCACCATTACACATTACTCTCAACCACCATTACACATTATCCTGCTCCACCATTACACATTACCCTGCTCCATCATTACACATTACCCTGCACCACCATTACACATTACCCTTCTCCACCATTACACATTACCCTGCACAACCATTACACATTACCCTGCTCCATCATTACACATTACCCTGCTCCATCATTACACATTACCCTGCTCCACCATTACACATTACCCTGCTCCACCATTACAAATGTACAATGTAAAATCTACAATATTATGGTTTGTGGATGTGTGAGTGTGTCTCTTCACAGTCCGCGTTGTGCTGTGAGGTGTAGTTTTAGCTGTTTTTTTTGTTTTACCTGATGTGGAACAGAGTTCCATGTAGTCATGGCTCCATGTAGTACTGTGCGCCTCCCATAGTCTGTTCTGGACTTGGGGATTGTGAAGAGACCTCTGGGGGCATGTCTTGTGGGGTATGGATGGGTGTCTGTGTTGTGTGCTAGCTGTTTGAACAGAGAGTTCGGTGCTTTCAACACGTCAATACCTCTCATAAAGACAACTAGTGATGCATGTCAATCTCTCCTCCACTTTGAGAAAGGAGAGATGGACATGCATGTCATTTATATTAGTTCTCCGTGTACATTTAAGGGGCCAGTAATACTACTCTATCTGGGCCAACTGTCATTTTCCTATGTCTTTCTTTGCAGCACCAGACAATATAACTGGTCAGTAGTCCACGTGGAATAAAACTAGAACCAGACAATATAACGGGTCAGTAGTCCAGGTGGAATAAAACTAGAACCAGACAATATAACTGGTCAGTAGTCCAGGTGGAATAAAACTAGAACCAGACAATATAACGGGTCAGTAGTCCAGGTGGAATAAAACTAGAACCAGACAATATAACTGGTCAGTAGTCCAGGTGGAATAAAACTAGAACCAGACAATATAACGGGTCAGTAGTCCAGGTGGAATAAAACTAGAACCAGACAATATAACTGGTCAGTAGTCCAGGTGGAATAAAACTAGAACCAGACAATATAACTGGTCAGTAGTCCAGATGGAATAAAACTAGAACCAGACAATATAACGGGTCAGTAGTCCAGATGGAATAAAACTAGAACCAGACAATATAACGGGTCAGTAGTCCAGGTGGAATAAAACTAACACCAGACAATATAACTGGTCAGTAGTCCAGATGGAATAAAACTAGAACTAGACAATATAACTGGTCAGTAGTCCAGATGGAATAAAACTAACACCAGCCCACCAGACATACATTCTACTGTCTCTTCTGTAAACTTCTATTCCTCTCTCTTTCTCCTGGCTCCCCTCATCGATTCCCCTGTATTTATCCTGGCTCTGGTAGAGCAGAGCTGGCCCTTTTAGATGCCTGTGTGTCTGGGAGAAGTATCTGTGAGTCTGGGAGGTGTATCTGTGAGTCTGGGTGGTGTGTCTGTGAGTCTGGGTGGTGTATCTGTGAGTCTGGGTGGTGTGTCTGTGAGTCTGGGAGGTGTGTCTGTGTGTCTGTGAGTCTGGGTGGTGTGTCTGTGAGTCTGGGAGGTGTGTCTGTGTGTCTGGGTGGTGTGTCTGTGAGTCTGGGAGGTGTGTCTGTGAGTCTGGGAGGTGTGTCTGGGTGTCTGGGTGGTGTGTCTGTGTGTCTGGGTGGTGTGTCTGTGTGTCTGTGAGTCTGGGAGGTGTGTCTGTGTGTCTGTGTGTCTGGGTGGTGTGTCTGTGTGTCTGGGTGGTGTGTCTGTGTGTCTGGGTGGTGTGTCTGTGTGTATGTGTGTCTGGGAGGTGGGTCTGTGAGTCTGGGAGGTGTGTCTGTGTGTCTGGGTGGTGTGTCTGGGTGTCTGGGTGTCTGGGTGGTGTGTCTGTGTGTCTGGGAGGTGTGTCTGTGTGTCTGGGTGGTGTGTCTGTGTGTCTGGGAGGCGTGTCTGTGAGTCTGGGAGGTGTGTCTGTGTGTCTGTGTGTCTGGGTGGTGTGTCTGTGAGTCTGTGTGTCTGGGTGGTGTGTCTGTGAGTCTGGGTGTCTGGGTGGTGTGTCTGTGAGTCTGGGAGATGTGTCTGTGAGTCTGGGAGGTGTGTCTGTGTGTCTGTGTGTCTGGGTGGTGTGTCTGTGAGTCTGTGTGTCTGGGTGGTGTGTCTGTGAGTCTGGGTGTCTGGGTGGTGTGTCTGTGAGTCTGGGTGTCTGGGTGGTGTGTCTGTGAGTCTGGGAGATGTGTCTGTGTGTCTGGGTGGTGTGTCTGTGTGTCTGGGTGGTGTGTCTGTGTGTCTGGGTGGTGTGTCTGTGTGTCTGGGTGGTGTGTCTGTGTGTCTGGGTGGTGTGTCTGTGTGTCTGGGTGGTGTGTCTGTGAGTCTGGGTGTCTGTGTGTCTGGGTGGTGTGTCTGTGTGTCTGTGTGTCTGTGAGTCTGTGAGTCTGGGTGGTGTATCTGTGAGTCTGGGTGGTGTGTCTGTGTGTCTGGGTGGTGTGTCTGTGTGTCTGGGAGGTGTGTCTGTGTGTCTGGGAGGTGTATCTGTGTGTCTGGGTGGTGTGTCTGTGAGTCTGGGAGGTGTGTCTGTGTGTCTGTGAGTCTGGGAGGTGTGTCTGTGTGTCTGGGAGGTGTATCTGTGTGTCTGGGTGGTGTGTCTGTGAGTCTGGGAGGTGTGTCTGTGTGTCTGTGAGTCTGGGAGTTGTGTCTGTGTGTCTGGGTGGTGTGTCTGGGTGTCTGGGTGTCTGGGTGGTGTGTCTGTGTGTCTGTGTGTCTGGGTGGTGTGTCTGTGTGTCTGGGTGGTGTGTCTGTGAGTCTGGGAGGTGTGTCTGTGTGTATTGGAGGTGTGTCTGTGTGAGACCCCCCTCTCCAGGGGCTGAGGGGAATGGAAATATGAGAGAGAGGAAAGAAAGAGAGAGAGAGGAGACAGAGAGAGAGAGAGAGAGAGACTTAGAGAGAGAGAGACAGAGAGAGAGAGAGAGAGAGAGAGGAAAGAGAGAGGAGACACAGAGAGGAAGAGGAGAGGTCTATGTTTGCATGTTTGGTTACAGCCATTGCTTTTAATGAGAAACTGGAAATCCATCCTGTTATGTGGAACTTGTTTGTTTAGCTGTGTGCTGCTGGGGAGAATAAAAACTGAAATCGATCGTGTGTTTGTGTGAAATCGCCCAAGTTCCCAGTTAAACTCTATAGACGAAGCTCTTCATTTCCAGTTTTTATTGAAATCCTGTTTCATGTTGAGGCCCTAATTGCACCCTATTCCTTATGGGCTCTGGTCTAAAGTAGTGCACTATGTAGGGAATAGGGTGCCATAGGGCTCTGGACTAAAGTAGTGCACTATATATAGGGAATAGGGTGCCATAGGGCTCTGGTCTAAAGTAGTGCACTATATAGGGAATAGGGTGCCATAGGGCTCTGGTCTAAAGTAGTGTAGTATATAGGGAATAGGGTGCCATAGGACTCTGGTCTAAAGTAGTGCACTACATAAGGAATAGGGTTCCATTTGGGATGCATCCTGGATGTGTTTTCAACATTTACATCTATAGCCAGCCAGCACAGCTTTCAGCTCTTTCTCATCGGACCCAGGGTGTCTCTTTATGAAGGCGTAGTATTACAAAACAGAGTCTAATTATTAAGATGGCGCCGGAGAAGAAGGCGTTTTACGTGTCCCCAACAAATGTAGTTTTTTGTTTGTTTCTTTGCTCTGTTTGTAACTTATTTTCTTAAACTTATTTTTGTACATAATGTTGCCGCTATCGTCTCTTATGACCGAAAAAAACTTCTGGACATCGGGACTGTGATTACTCACCACGGACTGGAATAAGCTTTTTTTCTTTTTACGAGTCTGACGTACCCGACGTGAATGAATGATGTAATGCTTTCCCGGGAACAGGCCCAGATCCCCGTGATTTGCATGAAGAGAAGGTGGAGGAAAAAGGGGCCAGAGGGCAAGCTGCCTTAGGAGAATTTGGAGGTGATCGACTAAAACCCCCACTTCCTTCCATTCTGCTAGCAAACGTGCAATCTTTGGAAAAACAATAGATGACCCTACGCGGAAAATTAAACTACCAACGGGACATTCAAAACTGTAACATCTTATTCTTCACAGAGTCGTGGCTGAACGACGACATTATCAACAGACAGCTGGCTGGTTATACGCTGCACCGGCAAGATAGAACAGCGGCGTCTGGTAAGACAAGGGGCGGCGGACTATGTATTTTTGTAAATAACAGCTGGTGCACGATATCTAAGAAAGTCTCAAGCTATTGCTCGCCTGAGGTAGAGTATCTCATGA
This sequence comes from Salmo trutta, assembly GCF_901001165.1. NCBI lineage: Eukaryota > Metazoa > Chordata > Actinopteri > Salmoniformes > Salmonidae > Salmo > Salmo trutta. The sequence goes on along the minus strand of NC_042962.1, from coordinate 3,769,706 downwards.
TTAACTGTAGACCACACTATCTAACTAGAGAGTTTTCATCTGTATTTTTCGTAGCTGTACATACCACCACAGACTGAGGCTGGCACTAAGACAGCATTGAATGAGCTGTATTCCACAATAAGCAAACAAGAAAACACTCACCCAGAGGCGGCGCTCCTAGTGGCCGGGGACTTTAATGCAGGGAAACTTAAATCCGTTTTACCAAATTTCTATTAGCATGTTAAATATGCAACCAGAGTGAAAAAAACTCTGGACCTCATTTACTCCACACACAGAGACTCATACAAAACTCTCCCTCGCCCTCCATTTGGCAAATCTGACCATAAATCTATCCTCCTGATTCCTGCTTACAAGCTAAAATTAAAGCAGGAAGCACCAATGACTTGGTCAATAAAAAAGTGGTCAGATGAAGCAAATGCTAAACTACAGGACTGTTTTGCTAGCACAGACTGGAATATGCTCCGGGATTCCTCCAATGGCATTGAGGAGTACACCACATCAGTCACTGGCTTTATCAATAAGTGCATTGATGACATCGTCCCCACAGTGACCGTACGTACATACCCAAACCAGAAGCCATGGATTACAGGCAACATCCACACTGAGCTAAAGGCATTGGATGGGCATTCCAGCATGACAATGACCCAAAACACACGGCCAAGGCAACAAAGGAGTGGCTCAAGAAGAAGCACATTAAGGTCCTGGAGTGGCCTAGCCAGTCTCCAGACCTTAATCCCATGGAAAATCTGTGGAGGGAGCTGAAGGTTGGAGTTGCCAAACGTCAGCCTTGAAACCATAATGACTTGGAGAAGATCTGCAAAGAGGAGTGGGACAAAATCCCTCCTGAGATGTGTGCAAACCTGGTGGCCAACTACAAGAAACGTCTGACCTCTGTGATTGCCAACAAGGGTTTTGCCAACAAGGGTTTTGCCACCAAGTACTAAGACATGTTTTGCAGAGGGGTCAAATACTTATTTCCCTCATTAAAATGCAAATCAATTTATAACATTTTTGACATGCGTTTTATGGATTTTTTTGTTGTTATTCTGTCTCTCACTGTTCAAATAAACCTACCATTAAAATTATTGACTGATCATTTCTTTGTCAGAGGGCAAACGTACAAAATCAGCAGGGGATCAAGTACTTTTTTCCCCCACTGTAACATCCTCACTGAGCTAATGGCTAGAGCTGCCACTTCAAGAAGCAGGACTCTGACCTGGAAGATTATAAGAAATCACGCTATGCCCTCCGACGAACCATCAATCAGGTAAAGCATCACTACAAGACTAAGATCGTATAGTGCTACACCGGCTCCGACGCTCGTCGGATGTGGCAGGGCTTGCAAACCATTACAGACTACAAAGGGAAGCACAGCCGAGAGCTGCCCAGTGACACGAGCCTACCAGACGAGCTAAACTACTTCTATGCTCGCTTCGAGGCAAATAACACTGAAACATGCAAGAGAGCACCAGCTGTTCCAGAAGACTGTGTGATCACGCTCCACACAACCGACGTGTGTAAGTCTTATAAACAGGTCAACATTCACAAGGCCGCAGGGCCCGATGGATTACCAGGACATGTAGAGACTTGTAAACAGCTTCTACCCCCAAGCCATAAGACTCCTGAACATCTAATCACATGGCTACCCTGTCTTTTTGCATTGCCCCCCCTACCACCACTTCTACTCTATGTTGTTGTCATTTATGCATAATAACGTTAATAACTCTACCTTCATATACAGATTACCTCAACTATGTGCCCCTGCACATTGACTCTGTACCGGTTCCCCCTGTATACAGTCTTGCTATTGTTATTTTACTGCTGCTCTTTAATTACTTGTTACTTTTATTTCTTATTCTTATCTGTATTTTTTTTAACTGCATTGTTGGTTAGGGGCTCGTAAAGTAAGCATTTCACTGTATGGTCTACACCTGTTGTATTCAGCGCATGTGACAAATAACATTTCATTTGAAAATGTGATTTGATTTGATACTCTACAAGAAAGGGGGCAATCCCAGCCACTTTTCAAGGTCCCAAAATTGATGTACCAATTCCATATTCATCTTCTAATAAGGGTTCTGTTGAATGATATCCGAATAATACTTGTAGGAACAAACTGAATGACGGTGCTCTAAGAGAATAGTGTTTTAGCTTCTGTTAATCATTACAAGCTGTGTGTTTTAGATGTACTTACTGATTGGCCAAGGCTGTGTGTTCGTGTGCTCATGATTTATGTGTGTTGTTTCTCCAAGGTCATCCTGATTTATGTGTGTTGTTTCTCCAAGGTCATCCTGATTTACGTTGTGTTGTCTCCCCTCCCAGGTCATGCTGATTTATGTTGTGTTGTCTCCCCTCCCAGGTCATCCTGATTTACGTTGTGTTGTCTCCTCCCAGGTCATCCTGATTTACGTTGTGTTGTCTCCCCTCCCGGTCATCCTGATTTTTGTTGTGTTGTCTCCTCCACGGTCATCCTGCTGGCATTATTGTGATATTCTGATATTATTGGGTAGGAACACGTTTCATTATTATTGTGATATACAGTGTACTACTTTAAACCAGGGCCCTATGGCACCCTATTCCCTATATAGTGCAATACTTTTGACCAGAGCCCTAGGCCCTAGTGAAAAGTAATGCACTACATAGGGAATAGGGTGATATTTTGGATGAAGGCCCAGTCTCTTATTTCTGCACTGCCCCAGCCGGAGGGGAACGTCTAAAAATTATTTTCTCTCCCTCTGAGACACTCCTCCCTTCCTCTTCTCTCCTCCCTCCTTCCTCTTCACCCGCTCTCTCCATCTCCTTACTCCCTTCCTCTCCATCTCCCTCTCCCTCTCCCTCTTCCTCTCCCTCTCCATCTCCTTACTCCCTTCCTCTCCATCTCCCTCTCCCTCTCCCTCTCCCTCTCCCTCTCCATCTCCTTACTCCCTTCCTCTCCATCTCCATCTCCCTCTCCGTCTCCATCTCCCTCTTCCTCTCCCTCTCCCTCTCCCTCTCCCTCTCCGTCTCCCTCTTCGTCTCCCTCTCCATCTCCCTCTCCCTCTTTCTCTCCCTCTCTGTCTCCCTCTTCCTCTTCATCTCCCTCTCTGTCTCCCTCTCCCTCTCTGTCTCCCTCTCCCTCTTCGTCTCCCTTTCCGTCTCCCTCTCCCTCTCTGTCTCCCTCTTCCTCTCCCTCTCCCTCTCCATCTTCATCTCCCGCTCCCTCTCCCTCTTTCTCTCCCTCTCTGTCTCCCTCTCCATATCCCTCTCCCTCTCCATCTCCCTCTCCATCTTCATCTCCCTCTCCATCTTCATCTCCCGCTCCCTCTCCCTCTTTCTCTCCCTCTCTGTCTCCCTCTCCATCTCCCTCTCCCTCTTCCTCTCCGTCTCCATCTCCCTCTTCCTCTCCGTCTCCCTCTCCCTCTTCCTCTCCGTCTCCCTCTCCCTCTTTCTCTCCCTCTCTGTCTCCCTCTCCGTCTCCATCTCCCTCTCCCTCTTCCTCTCCATCTCCCTCTCAGTCTCCTTCTCCCTCTCCCTCTCCCTCTTCCTCTCCCTCTTCCTCTTCCTCTTCCTCTCCCTCTTCCTCGCCCTCTCCTTCTCCCTCTCCCTCTTCCTCTTCCTCTCCCTCTTCCTCGCCTTCTCCTTCTCCCTCTCCCTCTTCCTCTTCCTCTCCCTCTTCCTCGCCTTCTCCTTCTCCCTCTCCCTCTTCCTCTCCCTCTTCCTCTCCCTCTTCCTCTTCCTCTCCCTCTTCCTCGCCCTCTTCCTCTCCCTCTCTTCTCCCCTCTCCCTCTCCCTCTTCCTCTTCCTCTCCCTCTTCCTCGCCTTCTCCTTCTCCCTCTCCCTCTTCCTCTCCCTCTTCCTCTCCGCTGTTGCCTCACATCTTAATCTCTTTGTTGTCCTCTTCTTTCTACCTCGCTCTATCTCTCCATTCCTCCACTCCAGTCCATCCGGCCATTAGAGTGAGTCAGCGTTTCTCTCTCACCAGGGCCCTCCGCCACCCCACATCCCCCCTCTCCCCACTCACGATCGCACACACAGGTTATCTCACTCTCCTTTCCCAGGGCGGGGTGAGTCCTTCTGGCCCTCTCCTCTCACGTCATGTGTGGCCCCAGGGCCTTGGAGGAAATGCCAAGTGAAACATGGGCCAGGAGGGTTGCGTCCCAAATGTCACCCTATTCCCTACTATGAGATTGGTCTCATAGTGCACTATATAGTGCACTATATAGGGAATAGGCTGCCATTTGAGACTCTGCTGAGGACTGGGGAGCTGGGAGGAGAGGAGAGCAGCTGGACTGGAGAAACACACCACTGCACTGGCTACAGGAGCTGAGAGAGGGAGGGAGGGAGGGAGGGAGGGAGGGAGGGAGGGAGGGAGGGAGGGAGGGAGGGAGGGAGGGAGGTGTACCAAAAAATGTCTACAGCATTGAAGGTCCCCAAGAACTGGTCATAAACATAACAGCAGAGGCCAGTGCCTATTGAGTAGCATCAGATCATATATATATATATATAAAAAAAAAATATATATATATATATATATATAAAAATATAATAAAAATATATATATATATAAATATATAATAAAAATATATATATATATATATATAAAAAAATATAATAAAAATATATATATATATATATATATATATATATATAAATATATAATAATTTTTTTTTTTTTTTAAATATATATATATATAAAAATATAATAAAAATATATATATATATAAATATATAATAAAAAAAATATATATATATATATATAAAAATATAATAAAAAAAAAATATATATATATATATATATATATAAATATATAATTAAAAAAAAAAAATATATATATATATATATATATATATATATATATATATATGTTTTTATATATATATATATATATATATATATATATATATATATATATATATATATATATATATATGATATGATGCTACTCAATAGGCACTGGCCTCTGCTGTTATGTTTATTGATATTTGGGTCGTTCCAAGAAAAGACCGGCATTTAATTTTAAGTTGACATTAGCACGAATATTGAATTTTAAAACCTGTTATATTACACTTCATTCTGAAAGTATTCAGACCCCTTGACTTTTTCCACACTTTGTTACAGCCTTATTCTAAAAGGGATTAGATAGTTTTTTCCCCTCATCAACCTACACACAATACCCCATAATGACATCACAATACCCCATAATGACATCACAATACCCCATAATGACATCACAATACCCCATAATGACATCACAATACCCCATAATGACAAAGCAAAAACAGGTTTTTAGGCATTTTTGCAAAGTTATTAAAAATAAAAGCTGAAAATCACGTTTATATTAGTATTCAGACCATTTACTCAGTACTTTGTTGAAGCACCTTTGACACCGATTACAGCCTCGAGTCGTCTTGGATATGATGCTACAAGCTTGGCACACCTGAATTTGGGGAGTTTCTCCCATTCTTCTCTGCAGATCCTCTCAAGCTCAGTCAGGTTGGATGGGGAGCATCGCCGCACAGCTATTTTCAGATCCCTCCAGAAATGTTAGACCGGGTTTAAGTCCGGGATATGGCTGGGCCACTCAAGGACATTCAGAGACTTACATTTACATTTACATTTACGTCATTTAGCAGACGCTCTTATCCAGAGCGACTTACAAATTGGTGAATTCACCTTAAGATATCCAGTGGAACAACCACTTTACTTGTCCTGATGCCACTTCTACGTTGTCTTGGCTATGTGCTTCATCGGATGGGGCCACAGTGTCTTCTGATCCCTCCTGTCTCAGCCTCCAGTATTTATGCTGCAGTAGTTTATGTGCCGGGGGGCTAGGGTCAGTCTGTTTCATCTGGAGTATTCTCTTGTCTTATCCGGTGTCCTGTGTGAATTTAAATATGCTCTCTCTTAATTCTCTCTTTCTCTCTTTCTTTCTTTCTCTCGGAGGACCTGAGCCCTAGGACCATGCCTCGGGACTACCTGGCATGATGACTCCTTGCTGTCCCCAGTCCACCTGGCCATGCTGCTGCTCCAGTTTCAACTGTTCTGCCTGCGGCTACGGAACCCTGACCTGTTCACGGGACGTGCTTGTTGCACCCTCGACAACTACAATGATTATTATTATTTGACCATGCTGGTCATTTATGAACATTTTAACATCTTGACCATGTTCTGTTATAATATCCACCCGGCACAGCCAGAAGAGGACTGGCCACCCCTCATAGCCTGGTTCCTCTCTAGGTTTCTTCCTAGGTTTTTGGCCTTTCTAGGGAGTTTTTCCTAGGGAGTTTTTCCTAGCCACCGTGCCTCTTTCACATGCATTGCTTGCTGTTTGGGGTTTTAGGCTGGGTTTCTGTACAGCACTTTGAGATTTCAGCTGATATACGAAGGGCTATATAAATAAATTTGATTTGATTTGATTTGATTTTGCTTAGTGTTGTTGTCCTGTTGAAAGGTGAACCTTCACCACAGTCTGAGGTCCTGAGTGCTCTGGAGCAGGTTTTCATCAAGGATCTCTCTGTACTTTGCTCCGTTCATCTTTCCCTCGATCCTGAATAGTCTCCCAGTCTCTGGTGTTGTAAAACATCCCCACAGCATGATGCTGCCACCACCATGCTTCACCGTTGGGATAGTGCCAGGTTTCCTCCAGACGTGACGCTCGGCATTTAGACCAAAGAGTTCAATCTTGGTTTCATTAGATCAGAGAATCTTGTTTCTCATGATCTGAGAGTCTTTAGGTGTCTTTTGGCAAACTCCAAGTGGGTTGTCATGTGCCTTTTAGTGATTAGTGGCTTCCATCTGGCCACTCTACCATAAAGGCCTGATTAGGGGAGTGTTGCAGAGATGGTTGTCCTTTTGGAAGGTTCTCACATCTCCACAGAGGAATTCTGGAGATCTGTCAGAGTAACCATCTGGTTCTTGGTCACCTCTCTGACCAAGGACCTTCTCCCCCGATTGCTCAGTTTGGCCGGGAGGCCAGCTCTAGGAAGAGTCTTGGTGGTTTCAAACTTCTTCCATTTAAGAATGGTGGAGGCCACTGTGTTCTTGGGGACCTTGAATGCTGCAGACATTTTTTGGTACACTTCCCCCGATCTGTGCCTTGACACAATCCTGTCTCAGAGTTCTGTGGACAATTCCTTTGACCTCATGGCTTGGTTTTTGCTCTGGCATGCACTGTCAACTGTGGGACCTTATAAAGACAGGTGTGTGCCTTTGCAAATCACGTCGAATTAATTTAATTTACCACTGGTGGACTCCAATCAAGTTGTAGAAACATCTCAAGGATGATCAATGGAAACAGGATGAGCTCAATTTCGAGTCTCATAGCAAAGTGTCTTAGTACTTATGTAAATAAGGTATTTCTGTTTTTCTTTTTTTTTCCAAAAAAACCTGTTTTCACTTCATCATTATGGGGTATTGTGATGTCATTATGTGGTATTGTGATGTCATTATGGGGCATTGTGATGTCATTATGTGGTATTGTGATGTCATTATGGGGTATTGTGTGTAGATTGGTGAGGATGGTTTTTTTAAAATACATTTTAGAATGAGGCTGTAATGAAATGAAATCAACAAAATGTGAAAAAAGTCAAGGGGTCTGAATACTTTCCGAAGGCACTGTATATATACGCACTACATGACCAACAGTATGTGCATGTTAAACATCTCATTCCGCTGATTTTGGGTGATTACGCCTTGCTTATGTAACAGTATAGCTTCCGTCCCTCTCCTCTCCCCTACCTGGCTCGAACCAGGGACCCTCTTTACACATCGACAACTGACACCCACGAAGCATCATTACCCATCGCGCCACAAAAGCCGCGGCCCTCGCAGAGCAAAGGGGAACAACTACTTCAGGTCTCAGAGCGAGTGACGTCACCGATTGAAACGCTATTAGCGCGCACCACCGTTAACTAACTAGCCATTTCACAACGGTTACACTTGCCGTCGGCGTTCTAGGGATCTGTGCAGGCTAGTCAAAGTCTTCCACACCGTTCTCGACAAACCATTTCTGTATGGACCTCGCTTTGTGCACAGGGGCATTGTCATGCTGAAACAGGAAAGGGCCTTCCCCAAACTGTTGCCATGAAGTCGGAAGCACAGAATCATCTAGAATGTCACTGTATGCTGTAGCGTTAAGATTTCCCTCCACTGGAACTAAGGGGCCTGAACCATGAAAAACAGCCCCAGACCATTATTCCTCCTCCACCAAACTTTACAGTTGGCACTTTGCATTCGTGCAGTTAGCGGTCTCCTGGCATCCGTCAAACTCAGATTCTTCCGTCGGAATGTCAGATGGTGAAGTGTGATTCATCACTCCATAGTCCAATGGCGGCGAGCTTTACACCCCTCCAGCTAACACTAGGCATTGCGCATGGTGATCTTGGCTTGTGCGCGGCTGCTCAGCCAAGGAAACCCATATCATGAAGCTACCGACAAACAGTTATCGTGCCAACGTTGCTTCCAGAGGCAGTTTGGAACTCGGTTGTAAGTGTTGCAACCGAGGACAGAGGATTGTTTACGCGCTATGCGTTTCAGCGCTCGGTGGTCCCGTTCTGTGAGCTTGTGTGGCCTACCACTTAGTGGCTGAGCCGTTGTTGCTCCTTGTTGTTTCAACTTCACAATAACAGCACTTGTAGTTGAAAGTAATCCAGATCAGAGTCCGAAAGGTACAGAACGGCAGGCAGGCTCAGGGTCAGGGCAGGCAGAGGTCAATAATCCAGGGTGGTATAGTCCAAAACATATTCCAAAACAATATTCCAAAACATGCATCCTGTTCGCAACAAGGCACTAAAGCAATTAACGTTTTGTCCTGAATACAAAGTGTTATCTTTGGGTCAAATTAAATACAACACATTACTGATACCACTCTCCATATTTTCAAGCATAGTGGTGGCTGCATCATGTTATGGGTATGCTTGTAATCTTTAAGGCCTGGGTAGTTTTTCAGGAACAGAATGGAGCTAAGCACAGTCTGCTTTACACCAGACACTGGGAGATGATTTCACCTTTCAGCAGGACAAAAACCCTTAAACACAAGGCCAAATATACACTGGAGTTGCTTACCAAGAAGACAGTGAATGTTCTTGAGTGGCCATGTTACAGTTTTGACTTAAATCTACTTGAATATCTATGGCAAGACCTGAAAATGTTGTCTAGCAGTGATCAACAACCAATATGACCGAGCTTGGAGAATTTTGAAAATAATAATGGGCAAATATTTCACAATCCAAGTGTGAAAAGCTCTTAAAGACTTACATCTGTAATCACTGTCAAAGGTGTTTCTAACATGTATTGACTCAGATACCTGACGACTTTTGCAAATTATATACTTCTGTATTTCATCTGCAAACATTTCCAGAAACATCTTTTCACTTTTTCATTCAAGGATATCGTATGTAGATTGGTGAGAGAAACCCCCCCCCCCAAATATTTAATACATTTTAAATTGTGGAAGAAGTCAAGGGGTATGAATACTTTCTGAAGGAGAGATTATTGTAACTAGCCATGTTAAATGATATGTGATGAATTGGTTATCCGGTTAGTCTTTTGTCTATCATTATTTTATAAGCTGCAATGTCTCCCTCCTTCTCCCACATGCAGGGAATTTGCTATATCAAAAGTATGCTATAACTGTGCAAATAACTTACCATTAGCAAAGAATATCAACAAATATGCACATGTGGCTCTGATCTCACAAGCACACGTTGGATGAAAGACCGCTCACTGCCCGTCAATGCAATACAATTCTACTCCAATGTGCTTTGCAGTAATTGAGAGAATAGCAATACATTACATCCAAAGTAGACCAGCGGAGGCTGTTGAGGAGAGGACTGATCCTATTTTTGTCTGGATCCGAGCTAATGGAATGGAACCCATGTGTTTTTAATGTATTTAATACCATTCCACTCCAGCCCGTCCTCCCTAATTAAAGTGCCACCAACCTCCTGTGGAATAGACTGATACATTTCTGATTGGAGCCAAATTGTTTGATGTTGTGATTTTTTTTGTGTGGTGTTTTTACTTGTCCATTTGGACAACTTAAATCTAGATCCTGGTTGTCCCACATTTAATTACAATTTTTGGTCGAGCACGTGTAAACACACACACACACACACACACACACACACACACGTACAAACACACACGCACATGAAATACACACATGCATGTGCAAACACACGTACGTGCAAATACACACACACATGCCAAATACACACACACACGCCAAACACACACACACACGCACGAGCAAACACACACTCACACGCAAAACACACACACACGCCAAACACATACACACACACGAGCAAACACACACAGACAGACACGCACAGACACACACATATACATGCACGTGCAAACGCACACACACATACATGCATGTGCAAACACACACACACGCAAGTGCAAACACACACACGCACGTGCACGTGCAAACACACACACACACACTAAATAATCTATGGTATTCTATACTGAACAAAAACATAAATGCAACAATTTCAAAGGTATTTACTGAGTTACAGTTCATATAAGGAAATCAGTCAATTGAATTTAATTCATTAGGCCCTAATCTATGGATTTCACATGACTGGGAAGGGTAATAGCCACACACACACAGGCAAATATACACAAACAACCACACATGTGTGTGCGTGCGTGCGTGCGTGCGCGTGCGTGCGTGTGTGTGTGAGAGAGAGAGGATAGTGAAGAGAACAGGGTGAAGGATGTTCTCTGAGAAAATGAACGGCGGGAGATTTGGAACCACTCTCCCTTCACCAGATGCACTTCCTGTCCATTACCAGACCCATAGCTGTTTTTCCCCTCCCTCCCCCCCTCCATGTGTTTTTCTTTCCAATTGTTTCTGCCAAATGCTGTAGTGAATACATTTAGTGGCAAAGAGAGAGGCAGGGAGGGAGACCATGTAATATTGTAAAGGTCCCCCCCCTAGAGGGGCACAAAAGGCTAGTTGTCAAGTGTTGGAGAGATGGCTGAGGTGTGTGTACCCAGGGAGATAGTGATATCCCCTGCAGTGGTCCTATGGGGGGGCGGGGGGGGGGGGGGGGACAAGGCAGGGTTGGTGGGACAGGAAACAGAGCCAGTCTTATACACACAGCTCTTCTCTCCAGGGGATCTGTTTCCTCAGAACAACACCATCTGGGCCATGGAATCGGAATCAGGCTATCGGTGTAATTCTATGTTCCATTCTACGTTGCTTGACGTGTCGCTCAGAATGCGATGATCTAAACACGCTAAAACGGAAACACTCTCAGTTCCCGAGCCCTCAATTCGAGCAACAACAAAAAAAAACACATTCAAAAGCCCCTGTCTTATACCAAGAACTCCCCTGACATCAAAACATTATTTCAGTCAATTAATCATTTCAGTGACGTCCTATCAGTGTTTCAGTAATATTCTATTAGTGTTTCAGTGTTTCAGTAATATCCTATCAGCATTTCAGTGTTTCAGTGATATTCTATCAGTGTTTCAGTGTTTCAGTAATATCCTATCAGCATTTCAGTGTTTCAGTAATATCCTATCAGCATTTCAGTGTTTCAGTGATATCCTATCTGCGTTTCAGTGTTTCAGTAATATCCTATCAGCATTTCAGTGTTTCAGTGATATCCTATCTGCGTTTCAGTGTTTCAGTAATATCCTATCAGCATTTCAGTGTTTCAGTGATATTCTATCAGTGTTTCAGTGTTTCAGTAATATCCTATCAGCATTTCAGTGTTTCAGTAATATCCTATCAGCATTTCAGTGTTTCAGTGATATCCTATCTGCGTTTCAGTGATATCCTATCTGCGTTTCTGTGTTTCAGTAATATCCTATCAGCATTTCAGTGTTTCAGTGATATCCTATCTGCGTTGCAGTGTTTCAGTGTTATCCTATCAGCGTCTCAGTGATATCCTATCAGCATTTCAGTGTTTCAGTGATATCCTATCTGCGTTTCAGTGTTTCAGTAATATCCTATCACCGTCTTAGTGATATCCTATCAGCGTTTCAGTGTTTCAGTGATATCCTCTCTGTGTTTCTGTGATATCCTATCAGCGTCTCAGTGTTATCCTATCTGCGTTTCAGTGTTTCAGTAATATCCTATCATCATTTCAGTGTTTCAGTGATATCCTATCAGCATTTCAGTGTTTCAGTGATATCCTATCTATCAGCATTTCAGTGATACCCTATCAGCGTTTCAGTGTTTCAGTGATATCCTATCTGCGTTTCAGTGATATCCTATCAGCATTTCAGTGTTTCAGTGATATCCTATCAGCGTTTCAGTAATATCCTATCAGCATTTCAGTGTTTCAGTGATATCCTATCTGCGTTTCAGTGTTTCAGTAATATCCTATCAGCATTTCAGTGTTTCAGTAATATCCTATCTGCGTTTCAGTGATATCCTATCTGTGTTTCAGTGTTTCAGTAATATCCTATCTGCATTTCAGTGTTTCAGTGATATCCTATCAGCGTTTCAGTGTTTCAGTGATATCCTATCTGCGTTTCAGTGATAGCCTATCTGCGTTTCAGTGTTTCAGTAATAAATCCTATCTGCGTTTCAGTGTTTCAGTGATATCCTATCAGCGTTTCAGTGTTTCAGTGATATCCTATCAGCGTTTCAGTGTTTCAGTGATATCCTATCTGCGTTTCAGTAATATCCTATCTGCGTTTCAGTAATATCCCATCTGCATTTCAGTGCTTCAGTGATATCCTATCTGCATTTCAGTGTTTCAGTGATATCCTATCTGCATTTCAGTGTTTCAGTGATATCCTATCAGCGTTTCAGTGACATTCTATCAGTGTTTCAGTGTTTCAGTGATATCCTATATGCGTTTCAGTGATATCTTATCAGCATTTCATTTCAGTGATATTCAGTCAGCGTTTCAGTGATATTCTATCAGTGTTTCAGTGATATCCTATCAGCGTTTCAGTGATATTCTATCAGTGTTTCAGTGATATTCTATCAGTGTTTCAGTGATATCCTATCAGCGTTTCAGTGATATCCTATCAGCGTTTCAGTGATATTCAATCAGCGTTTCAGCGTTTCAGTGATATTCAATCAGCGTTTCAGTGTTTCAGTGATATCCTATCAGTGTTTCAGTGATATCCTATCAGCGTTTCAGTGATATCCTATCAGCGTTTCAGTGTTTCAATCAGCGTTTCAGCGTTTCAGTGATATCCTATTAGCATTTCAGTGTTTCAGTGATATCCTATCTGTGTTTCTGTGACATCCTATCAGTGGTTCAGTGATGTGTTTCAGTGTTTCAGTGACATCCTATCGGCGTTTCAGTGATATTTAATCAGTGTTTCAGTGATATCCTATCTGCGTTTCAGAGATATCCTATCAGCCCTAAATATTTCTTCTTTGGCTTTGCTGCCCGTCTTGGATAAAAGGCAGACCTGCTCGCAGGCAGAACGGTCTCCCTGCCTTGCTAATTAAATGGAAACACAGGAGTGTGTATTGTGTTTGCAAGCGGCTGGAAGTGTATGTCTGCCTCCCAAATGGGCCCATAGAGCTCTGGTCTAAAGTAGTGCACTATGCGTATAGGGAATAGGGTGCCATAGGGCTCTGGTCTAAAGTAGTGCACTATATAGGGAATAGGGTGCCATAGGGCTCTGGTCTAAAGTAGTGCACTATATATAGGGAATAGGGTGCCCTAGGGCTCTGGTCTAAGGTAGTGCACGATATAGGGAATAGGGTGCCATAGGGCTCTGGTCTAAAGTAGTGCACTATATAGGGAATAGGGTGCCCTAGGGCTCTGGTCTAAAGTAGTGCACTATATAGGGAATAGGGTGCCCTAGGGATCTGGTCTAAGGTAGTGCACTAAATAGGGAATCCATTTGGGACATAACCTCTGTATGCAGTCAGCAGGAGTTCCATCCTGACCAGATATCATCATGCTCTTTATTAAAGACACCATCCATCTATCTACCTTACAAACCTACTGACATGGCACACAGAACCCCAGGCTTCATAACATTTAATAACATTTGTTTAAAATTGAAAAATGTTCTGCCTTTTTAAACGTTTGTTATGGTTTCAATTCTAAACATGAGATTAAATGAGATTCCTTCCCTCCCTCCATCCTCACTCCCTCCCCCACTTCCTTTCTCTCTTCCCTCCCCCTCCCTCTTTTCCCTCCCCCTCCCTCTATTCCCTCCCCCTCCCTCTATTCCCTCCCCCTCCCTCTATTCCCTCCCCCTCCCTCTTTTCCCTCCCCCTCCCTCTATTCCCTCCCCCTCCCTCTTTTCCCTCCCCCTCCCTCTATTCCCTCCCCCTCCCTCTTTTCCCTCCCCCTCCCTCTATTCCCTCCCCCTCCCTCTATTCCCTCCCCCTCCCTCTCTTCCCTCCCCCTCCCTCTCTTCCCTCCCCCTCCCTCTCTTCCCTCCCCCTCCCTCTCTTCCCTCCCCCTCCCTCTCTTCCCTCCCCCTCCCTCTCTTCCCTCCCCCTCCCTCTATTCCCTCCCCCTCCCTCTTTTCCCTCCCCCTCCCTCTATTCCCTCCCTCCCTCTCTTTCTTTTTCTCCTCCCTCTCTCTCAATCCTTTTCCCCTCTCTCCTACCTCCCTCTGTCTCTTCCTCTCTCTCCTACTCTACCCCCTTCCCTCCCCCCAGCATTTTAATCAGTGCTGCGTTCCATGCCCCCCCCCCACCACCACCCCCTTTATCACTTCAGAGAACCTAGCACCCACCCAAGTCTGTGTGTGTGTGTGTGTGTGTGTGTGTGTGTGTGTGTGTGTGTGTGTGTGTGTGTGCATCAAACGCCAAAGCGAGCTCAAATGAACTCAACCCTCCCCACCGCTGGCTCTTTACTGCTGAGTCACGGCACAGTAGCTTGCACACGGACACAAGCTGGTTCTGTAGAGTTCATTTTCCACAACACACCGCCTGCTAACTGCCTGTTCACACCGCTATCATCCAGGAGGCGAGGTCAGTACACATCAAAGCTGGGACACCGAGAGACTGTAAAACAGCTTCTATCTCCAGGCCATCAGACTGTAAAACAGCTTCTATCTCAAGGCCATCAGACTGATAAACAGCTTCTATCTCCAGGCCATCAGACTGATAAACAGCTTCTATCTCCAGACCATCAGACTGATAAACAGCTTCTATCTCCAGACCATCAGACTGTTAAACAGCTTCTATCTTCAGACCATCAGACTGATAAACAGCTTCTATCTCCAGACCATCAGACTGTTAAACAGCTTCTATCTCCAGGCCATCAGACTGATAAACAGCTTCTATCTCCAGACCATCAGACTGATAAACAGCTTCTATCTCCAGGCCATGAGACTGTTAAACAGCTTCTATCTCAAGGCCATCAGACTGATAAACAGCTTCTATCTCCAGGCCATCAGACTGATAAACAGCTTCTATCTCCAGACCATCAGACTGATAAACAGCTTCTATCTCCAGACCATCAGACTGTCAAACAGCTTCTATCTTCAGACCATCAGACTGATAAACAGCTTCTATCTCCAGACCATCAGACTGTTAAACAGCTTCTATCTCCAGGCCATCAGACTGATAAACAGCTTCTATCTCCAGACCATCAGACTGTTAAACAGCTTCTATCTCAAGGCCATCAGACTGATAAACAGCTTCTATCTCAAGGCCATCAGACTGAAAAACAGCTTCTATCTCAAGGCCATCAGCCTGTTAAACAGCTTCTATCTCAAGGCCATCAGCCTGATAAACAGCTTCTATCTCAAGGCCATCAGCCTGATAAACAGCTTCTATCTCAAGGCCATCAGCCTGATAAACAGCTTCTATCTCAAGGCCATCAGACTGATAAACAGCTTCTATCTCCAGGCCATCAGACTGATAAACAGCTTCTATCTCCAGGCCATCAGACTGATAAACAGCTTCTATCTCCAGGCCATCAGACTGATAAACAGCTTCTATCTCCAGACCATCAGACTGTTAAACAGCTTCTATCTCCAGACCATCAGACTGTTAAACAGCTTCTATCTTCAGACCATCAGACTGATAAACAGCTTCTATCTCCAGGCCATCAGACTGATAAACAGCTTCTATCTCCAGACCATCAGACTGTTAAACAGCTTCTATCTCCAGGCCGTCAGACTGATAATCAGCTTCTATCTCCAGACCATCAGACTGTTAAACAGCTTCTATCTTCAGACCATCAGACTGATAAACAGCTTCTATCTCCAGGCCATCAGACTGATAAACAGCTTCTATCTCCAGGCCATCAGACTGATAAACAGCTTCTATCTCCAGACCATCAGACTGATAAACAGCTTCTATCTCCAGACCATCAGACTGTTAAACAGCTTCTATCTTCAGACCATCAGACTGATAAACAGCTTCTATCTCCAGGCCATCAGACTGATAAACAGCTTCTATCTCCAGACCATCAGACTGTTAAACAGCTTCTATCTCCAGGCCGTCAGACTGATAATCAGCTTCTATCTCCAGACCATCAGACTGTTAAACAGCTTCTATCTCCAGACCATCAGACTGTTAAACAGCTTCTATCTCCAGACCATCAGACTGATAAACAGCTTCTATCTCCAGACCATCAGACTGTTAAACAGCTTTTATCTCCAGGCCATCAGACTGTTAAACAGCTTCTATCTCAAGGCCATCAGACTGATAAACAGCTTCTATCTCCAGACCATCAGACTGTTAAACAGCTTCTATCTCCAGACCATCAGACTGTTAAACAGCCATCACTAACATTAAAGGCTGCTGTCTATAGGCATAGACTAGGACTCACTGGCCACTTTATTAAGGAATGGAACACTAGTCACTTTAATAATGTTTACATATCTGGCATTACTCATCTCATATGTATATACTGTTTTTCTACCCTATTCTACTGTGTCTTAGTCCGTTTCGCTCTGACATCGTTCGTCCATATGTATATAGTTTTAATTCATTCCTACTTAGATTTGTGTGTATATTGGGTATATGTTGTGTAATTTGTTAGATATTACTTCTTAGATATTACTGCACTGTCGGAGCTAGAAGCACAAGCATTTCGCTACATTCGCAATAACATCTGCTCATCACTTTTATGTGACCAATACAATTTGAATTGATTTACAGTGCTACAACCCAACTGAGGACACACAATGGCATCTGTGAGTTATCTTGACGATCTGTTTATTAGGGGTTCAAGCAGCGAAGCTGGAAACTGAGGACACACAATGGCATCTGTGAGTTATCTTGACGATCTGTTTATTAGAGGTTCAAGCAGCGAAGCTGGACACTGAGGACACACAATGGCACCTGTGAGTTATCTTGACGATCTATTTATTAGGGGTTCAAGCAGTGAAGCTGGGTGAAACCGTAGCGCTGTGGTCACATGTAGTGCACTATACAGGGAGCCGTTTGTGTCTGTGAGTCGGGTGACTCGGAGGTAAATAGTCCAAGGACTTTGAGAAATCAAAAGTGAGTAATCATTAGCTAGATAAAAGTTGATTTCTGGTAAAACTACACTTGTCCAAGGACTTTGAGAAATCAAAAGTGAGTAATCATTAGATAGATAAAAGTTGATTCCTGGTTAAACTTTTCCTGCCCTGATGAGTCTGTTGCCTGACTCAATTCTAACGAAGACGATAACACGGAGGTGTGTGTGTGTGTGTGTGTGTGTGTGTGTGTGTGTGTGTGTGTGTGTGAGCAGAGAGAGGAGAGAACAGAGAGGAGAGGACGGAGAGGAGAGGAGAGGAAAAGAGACTTAAAAATATGTAAGGTCGCCAAAGAAAAGTATCAATATATTCTCTCCTATTGAACCAGTGAGGGATGACGAAGAATGAAGAGGATGACAATAATGATGATGATGATTTTGATAGATGGAATTTTCTTCCACACTAATATGGAGGAGATGATAGGTGTGTTACACAAATTCCAATTCTATAACGTCTGACTGAAGACCAACGGGGAGGAAAGTAGATTAACAATAAGGGAAGGTCTTTAAATTAGATTAAATTCAGAGCGACTCACAGCTAATTCCTTGGAGTTGTTTGTAAGTCACGTTGTTGACAAATTGTAGAATAATAGTGAAGACATCAAACTATCAAATAACATATACAGAATCATGTAGTAAGCAGAAAAGTGTTAAACAAATCAAAATATATTTTATATTTGAGATTCCTCAAAGTAGCTACCCTTTGCATTGATGACAGCTTTGCACACTCTTGGCATTCTCTGGATGTGGATGGGGACGTGGATGTGGATGTGGATGGGGACGTGCTCAGACATCCGACACGGATGCAGTCCATGCTCAGCTCCTTTGTCTTGCTGACGTTGAGGGAAATGTTGTTTGTTGGAAGCATTTGCAGTTTAATTTGCTTGTGTTTCATATAATTGTTTTTGCCCAATACAAATGAATGGTAAATAATATATTGTGTCATTTTTGGAGTCGCTTTTACTGAAACAGCAATGTCTACGTATTGTAATAAACGGTACGGGGATGGAATGAAACACCAGCAATTATTGTCATATTAGATGTAATATAGATTTATCACATAGGGCACTCGAGCCTGGTTTCTCTCTAGGTTTCTTCCTAGGTTCCAGCCTTTCTAGGGAGTTTTCCACCGTGCTTCCATATCTGCATTGCTGCATTACTGCACCAATCTGCATCAATAGCCCATCTGTAACCATCCCATCCAACTACCTCATCCCCATACTGTATTTATTTATTTATCTTGCTCCTTTGCACCCCAGTATCTCTACTTGCACATTCATCTTCTGCACATCTACCATTCCAGTGTTTAATTGCTATATCCTAATTACTTCGCCACCATGGCCTATTTATTGCCTTAATTCCCTTATCTTGCTTCATTTGCACTCACTGTATATGGACTTTTTGTTTTCTTTTGTTCTACTGTATTATTGACTGTATGTTTTGATTATTCCATGTGTAACTCTGTGTTGTTGTTTGTGTCGAACTGCTTTGCTTTATCTTGGCCAGGTCGCAGTTGTAAATGAGAACTTGTTCTCAACTGGCCTACCTGGTTAAATAAATGTGAAATAAAAATTGCGTGCTAGGAATATGGGACCAAATCCTAACTTTTGACTACTATATTTATAATTATCTTTAGGAGTGTCAATAACGTTGACCCCTATCTTTTTCAATAAAAAATAAAATATATATATTTTTTTATCAAAATCACTTTCTCTGAGTAATTACATTAGTATTAAATAATACAATTTCTAATTTTATTGGAATAACGCTCAGAATTTCAATGATTTATTTAAAACAGTCATTACTGCTCATCTTTATCAAGGCTGTCAATTTGGGACCGTACTGTACATACAACTCGGTGTTATGATGTAGTGGACAAGGCCATCCCCCCTAAATCAATCAATGGCCATAGTAACCATAGCAACGACTCCCTTTATCCACCCGTCCCAAACGGTGCTATACATACAAGGGTCTGACGAACCATCAGCAAACCCCTTACCTGAAGAAAAATAATATTCACTAAATGGACTGAAGACAAAATGGAGGAATACAAACTGAACATGGATAATTCAAAAAAAAAAAAAAATATTATGTTAAACACTTTCCAAACCACTTCTTTACAATCTAGAGGAAATACAGAAGCCACATACATCAATGAACAGTATTGAAATATTGTCTACAATTTCAAATCTTAGGAAAACAATAAAAAATAAAAAATTAAAATCAAAAAAAAAAAATTGGGTTGACAAAGAATGTATCAAAGAAAAGTTCAAAGAAATTCAACTATGTAAACTATATATGGCCAAAAGTATATGGACAACCCTTCAAATTAGCGGATTCTGCTATTTCAGCCGCAACCATTGCTGCCCTGTTAGAGATGCCCTGTTAGAGCTGCCCTGCTGCCCTGTTAGATCTGCCCTGCTAGAGCTGCCCTGCTGCCCTGCTAGAGCTGCCCTGCTAGAGCTGCCCTGCTAGAGCTGCCCTGTTAGAGCTGCCCTGTTAGAGCTGCCCTGCTGCCCTGCTCGAGCTGCCCTGCTAGAGCTGCCCTGCTAGAGCTGCCCTGTTAGAGCTGCCCTGTTAGAGCTGCCCTGCTAGAGCTGCCCTGTTAGAGCTGCCCTGCTAGAGCTGCCCTGCTAGAGCTGCCCTGCTAGAGCTGCCCTGTTAGAGCTGCCCTGCTAGAGCTGCCCTGCTAGAGCTGCCCTGCTAGAGCTGCCCTGCTAGAGCTGCCCTGTTAGAGCTGCCCTGCTAGAGCTGCCCTGTTAGAGCTGCCCTGTTAGAGCTGCCCCCCGGTCAACTGTAAGTGATGTTATTGTGAAGTGGAAAGGGGGGGGGGAATGTCCCAAATGGCACTGTCTTCCTTATGTAGTGCAATACCAATAAGGCTCTGGTCTAAAGTAGTGCTCTACATATAGGGAATAGAGTGCAATTTGGGATGGAATCACAGATTGGAATCACAGAATCACTATTCCCTATGTAGTGCACTACTTTAGACCAGAGCCCTATGGCACCCTATTCCCTATATAGTGCACTACTTTAGACCAGAGCCCTATGGCACCTTATTCCCTATATAGTGCACTACTTTAGACCAGGGCCCTATGGAACCCTATTCCCTATATAGTGCACTACTTTAGACCAGAGCCCTATGGCACCTTATTCCCTCTATATAGTGCACTACTTTAGACCAAAGCCCTATGGCACCCTATTCCCTATATAGTGCACTACTTTAGACCAAAGCCCTATGGCACCCTATTCCCTATATAGTGCACTACTTTAGACCAAAGCCCTATGGCACCCTATTCCCTATATAGTGCACTACTTTAGACCAAAGCCCTATGGCACCCTATTCCCTATATAGTGCACTACTTTAGACCAGAGCCCTATGGAACCCTATTCCCTATATAGTGCACTACTTTAGATCAGAGCCCTATGGCACCTTATTCCCTCTATATAGTGCACCACTTTTCACCAGGGCCCTGTAAGGGTGGCAGTTGGGACGAACACCCAGTCAGTATCAGAAGGATCAGAGCAGGAAATGTCAGGGGACTGGAGAGAGGGGAGAGCACCTGTAGGAAGATTACAAAGCCTGTTATTCCAGCTGACATAATGTTACGGTCATACCCAAATCACCAGGAAAAGGCCCATCCAAATTCCAAATCCAGACGGCAGGAAGCAGTCGCGGATGGCTCACTGAAAGGGGAGAGGAAAGCTGGGAAAGCTGAGTAAGCTGGGGAAGCTCCGGAATGACTCATCAGAATCAGGTTCTGTTCCAATGATGACAGAGGAGATACCGGTATAGAATGACACTACAGTAGAATGATAAAACCAGGTTTCTTTATGATGCCGATGCAGACGGCTGTTATACATGACATGGAGAGTGATTAAATACCTAGCCTACTAAGTGTTATTGACAATTTCAGAGTAAAACGTTGTGTGTTTAACGTAATAATTTCAACTTCGATCACAATATTTCTCAATTTAAGGCCTTCCCATACTGTCCGTAGGATTCAGTCTTTTACATTATAACATCACACTGTGATGTTACCAGATTAATATCCTGATATCAACCTGGCCAGATTAAATATCCTGATATCAATCTGGCCAGATTAATATCCTGATATCAACCTGGCCAGATTAAATATCCTGATATCAACCTGGCCAGATTAATATCAACCTGGCCAGATTAAATATCCTGATATCAACCTGGCCAGATGAATATCAACCTGGCCAGATTAAATATCCTGATATCAACCTGGCCAGATGAATATCAACCTGGCCAGATTAATATCCTGATATCAACCTGGCCAGATTAAATATTCTGATATCAACCTGGCCAGATTAATATCCTGATATCAACCTGGCCAGATTAAATATCCTGATATCAATCTGGCCATATTAATATCAACCTGGCCAGATTAAATATCCTGATATCAACCTGGCCAGATTAATATCAACCTGGCCAGATTAAATATCCTGATATCAACCTGGCCAGATTAATATCCTGATATCAACCTGGCCAGATTAAATATCCTGATATCAACCTGGCCAGATTAAATATCCTGATATCAACCTGGCCAGATTAAATATCCTGATATCAACCTGGCCAGATTAATATCAACCTGGCCAGATTAAATATCCTGATATCAACCTGGCCAGATTAATATCAACCTGGCCAGATTAATATCCTGATATCAACCTGGCCAGATTAAATATTCTGATATCAACCTGGCCAGATTAAATATTCTGATATCAACCTGGCCAGATTAATATCCTGATATCAACCTGGCCAGATTAAATATCCTGATATCAATCTGGCCATATTAATATCAACCTGGCCAGATTAAATATCCTGATATCAACCTGGCCAGATTAATATCAACCTGGCCAGATTAAATATCCTAATATCAACCTGGCCAGATTAATATCCTGATATCAACCTGGCCAGATTAAATATCCTGATATCAACCTGGCCAGATTAAATATCCTGATATCAACCTGGCCAGATTAAATATCCTGATATCAACCTGACCAGATTAAATATCCTGATATCAACCTGGCCAGATTAATATCCTGATATCAACCTGGCCAGATTAAATATCCTGATATCAACCTGGCCAGATTAAATATCCTGATATCAACCTGGCCAGATTAAATATCCTGATATCAACCTGGCCAGATTAAATATCCTGATATCAACCTGGAAGGATAAAATATCCTGATATCAACCTGGCCAGATTAATATCAACCAGGCCAGATTAATATCCTGATATCAACCTGGCCATGTTAATATCAACCAGGCCAGATTAATATCCTGATATCAACCTGGCCAGGTTAATATCCTGATATCAACCTGGCCATATTAATATCAACCAGGCCAGATTAATATCCTGATATCAACCTGGCCAGATTAATATCCTGATATCAACCTGGCCATATTAATATCAACCAGGCCAGATTAATATCCTGATATCAACCTGGCCATATTAATATCCTGATATCAACCTGGCCATATTAATATCAACCTGGACAGATTAATATCCTGATTGATATCAACCTGGCCAGGTTATTCCATTTGCTTCAGTTCTGTCTTCACATCCTACCATTGGTTTACGCGGCTACATCAGTCAACGTAGGCTACGTCAACTGGGGGTATCAAGCGTGGTGTCTGAAGAACAACAATCTGTGTTTATGGTATGTGTAGCATGACACAGTCCATGGCTTGCACCAAGTTTTCATTATACCATGTGTGAATACTATAGTTTATAAAGTATAGATTATAAAAAAAAAATTTTATTTTTTTTAAATGCATGGTGCCATTGACGGTCGGGCTCCTATTGGTCAGTTATCGGGATCGGCTCGTAACACCAGCCCACACTACATACGATAAAGGTTCAACATATCTGACACTGCTTTGTGGGAGCCTACGCTCGTACGTAGTAGGTACTTTATCAGCAGATCTAGATCCTGTCACACTGAACGAACCAACACCTCCGACAATCATTTACAAACCAAGAATCTGTCCACAACGGTGGCAATTTTGTCCGGGACGGCAGAATAGTGGCATACAACGGACAAAAATGGTACAGTCTGTGAAGGCATGAACAGAGACAATTGTCTAACAGACAGCCTCGATACGCTTTGGGAACAAATTGAACAATACACTCGGAGTGATCACAGATGACCCGGTGATTAAAAGGATGACATAGCAGATGAGAAATTAGGCCCAGGCCCAGGGACATTAACCATAAACAAGATTAATTACGACCACTGTGAATGAGCGGCTTTACTTAATTAGCATTTCCCCATCAGGGTCCTTTCTGTATTAATCAATACTGTTCTCTACGGTGATGATGAACATGATGGATAAGGGCATGACCGACCTCTTAATGATACCGTGTTCCATCAATACGGCTCTTATCCTCCATCAACACGGCTCTTGTT
This sequence comes from Salmo trutta, assembly GCF_901001165.1. Taxonomy (NCBI): domain Eukaryota; kingdom Metazoa; phylum Chordata; class Actinopteri; order Salmoniformes; family Salmonidae; genus Salmo; species Salmo trutta. The sequence continues at coordinate 3,745,862 of NC_042962.1, read as the reverse complement.
CATCAAATTACATCATGACAGTAGGACTTGTGGACCCTCACTTCTCCCCCCTCTCTGTATCAAAGTGACCTGGGATGGATTTGACCGTCACGGGGCATTGTCTATCAGAGGAACTAAGTGATTATGATTCAGTGGGTCTCTCTCTCTCTAATAATCCTCCTCTCTCTCTAATAATCCTCCTCTCCTCCTCTCTCTCTAATCATCCCTCTCTCCTCTCTTTCTCTCTCTCTCTAATCATCCCCCTCTCCTTCTCTCTCTCTCATCATCCCCCTCTCCTTGTCTAATCATCCCCCTCTCCTTCTCTCTCTCATCATCCCCCTCTCCTTCTCTCTCTAATCATCCCCCTCTCCTTCTCTCTCTCTAATCATCCCCCTCTCCTTCTCTCTCTCTCATCATCCCCCTCTCCTTCTCTCTCTCTAATCATCCCCCTCTCCTTCTCTCTCTCTCATCATCCCCCTCTCCTTCTCTCTCTCTCATCATCCCCCTCTCCTTCTCTCCCTCTCATCATCCCCCTCTCCTTCTCTCTCTCTCATCATCCCCCTCTCCTTCTCTCTCTCTCATCATCCCCCTCTCCCCCTCTCCTTGTCTCATCATACCCCTCTACCTGCAATAGAAAACACAGTGACCTTCATGTCTTATGGAAGATCTACTATTCTATATGACTTCTGTATTTCTGACACGGCTTGGCTTCCTCTCTCCCTCCCATCTCTCGCGTCCCCATACTATGTACCCTCGCTTTTGTCTCTTTCTCTCTCCCCCCCCTTCCCTGCCGCACCCGATCTCCCCCTCTCTTCCTTCAGTGGGTCTCTGCACCAAAATGATGTAACGAAGAAGAACAAAATAGAAAAAAAGAAAACAGGAGAGGAGAATTCTGCTACAGGCTCCGAGGAGTCTGAAGCTGCTCATGACCAAGACTGAAACGCATCGACAGAAAACATATTTCCTTCTTTCTGAACTTCACACAATCATCTGGTGTTGCTTCTTCATCGAAGTATGGGAGATAGAAGTTAAGACATCCAAGAAATGCATTATTTATTTATTCACAATAAAATATTATATATATTTATATATATATTCACAGATTACCAAACACCAGTACAATAAAACAGCTATGAAAGAAAAGGAAATCTGTTGATAAATAGGATTGATATGAACTCATGTAAAGTAGAATATATTGTCTTCTGACATATATATTTGTTCATGTTGTTAGTTACTTTGTGGTTGCAAAGCTTTTCTATGGACCGTGTTTCTATAAAACGGTATTCCTGTGTGGACCAATGCTTTACACGCAGTCAGAAGACTACTGTAGGCTACCACATGTACCACTATTCATAACTTGCTACAAAATGGGTGCTCAATCTGTTTCCTTACACAAGCACATATAGGGGATGGGTTTTTACATTAGGCAGCACTGCCATCTAGTGATGACATGGTGTTGATGTAAGGCCATGACCAGCCTCTCAAAGCATTTCATGGCTACAGATGTGAGTGCTATGGGGGACTCAGTCGTGGTTTATAATAATAATAGAATACACAAGGTGACATTTAGAAATGTGGTTCTGCATCAGCACTCACTTCATCAGGCCATGTCAGCTATATTTCCTTAGATTGGTAAGTTAGTCTAAAGGCCAGATATCTAAACTTGTAGTAAGCGTGGTCGAATTACTGACCTGAGTAGGGCCCATTAAACATCAATAATCATATTAAAAACTGCAAACATTTGCCTCCACTGAACGGCAAAACGAGTAGAATTGCAGGAAATGAACTATATAAGCTTCAAATGGTTCTCGCTGCTGTCATGGGGGGGGCGCAAACATTTTTTGGGCTGTGTGCTTAGGGTCGTTGTTCTGTTGGAAGGTGAACCTTCACCCCAGTCTGAGGTCCTGAGTGCTCTGGAGCAGGTTTCCATCAAGGATCTCTCTGTATTTTCCTCCATTCATCTTTCCCTCGATCCTGACAAGTCTCCCAGTCCCTGCCGCTGAATAACATCCCCACATCATGATGCTGCCACCACCATGCTTCACCATAAGGATGGTGCCAGGTTTCCTCCAGACGTGACGCTCGGCGTTCAGGCCAAAGAGTTCAATCTTGGTTGCATCAGATCAGAGAGTTTTGTTTCTCATGGTCTGAGTCCTTTAGGTGCCTTTTGGCAAACTCCAAGTGGGCTGTCATATGCATTTTACTGAGGAGTGGCTTCTGTCTCGCCACTCTACCATAAAGGTCTGATTGGTGGAGTGCTGCAAAGATGGTTGTCCTTCTGGAAGGTTCTTCAATCTCCACTCTGGAGCTTTGTCAAAGTGACCATTGGGTTCTTGGTCACCTCCCTGACCAAAGCCCTTCTCCCCCGGAGAGAAGGGTGGACAGCTCTAGGAAGACTCTTGGTGGTTCCAAACATCTTCCATTTTAGAATGATGGAGGCTCCCAGGCTGTGTCACAGCCGGCCGTGACCGGGAGACCCATGAGGCAGTGCACAATTGGCCCAGTGTCGTCCGGATTAGGGGAGGGTTTGGCCAGCCGGGATTCCCTTGTCCCATCGCGCTCTAGCGATTCCTTGTGGCAGGCCGGGCACCTGCAAGCTGACTTCGGTCGCCAGCTGGACAGTTTTTCCTCCGAAATATTGGTACAGCTTCCGGGTTAAGCGAGCAGTGTGTCAAGAAGCAGTGCGGCTTGGCAGAGTCGTGTTTTGGAGGACGCATGGCTCTCAACCTTCACCTCACCTGAGTCCGTACGGGAGTTGCAGCGATGGGACAAGACTAACTACCAATTGGATATCACGAAATTGGGGAGAAAAACAGGTAAAAGTACCAACAAATTTTAATTGTAATTTTTTTTAAAGAATGATGGAGGCCACTGTGTTCTTGGGGACCTTCAATGCTGCAGACATTTTTTGGTACCCTAACCCCAGATCTGTACCTCGACACAATCCTGTCTCGGAGCTCTACGGACAATTCCTTTGACCTCATGACTTGGTTTTTGCTCTGACCATACACTGTCAACTGTGGAATCGTATATAGACAGGTGTGTGCCTTTCCAAATTGTGTCCAATCAATTGAATTTACCACAGGTGGACTCCAATCAAGTTGTAGAAACATCTCAAGGATGATCAATGGAAACAGGATGCACCTGAGCTCAATTTTCAAGTGGCATAGCAAAGGGTCTGAATACTTATATAAATCTGTGTTGTTATTTATAATACATTTGCAAAAAAAAATGTACAAATCTGTTTTCGCATTGTCATTATGGGGTATTGTGTGTAGATTGATGAGGATAAAATATATTTAATCCATTTTAGAATAAAGCTGTAATGTAACAAAACGTGGAAAAAGTCAATGGGTCCGAATACTTTCAGAATGTACTGTATGTACATACGGTTAACGTGGTGACGTCGTCATAGACACGCTTATTAACAATGAAGCCGGTGACTGATGTGGTAAACTCCTCCATGTTATCAGATTAACCCCCGGAACATGTTCCAGTCTGTGCTAGCGAAACAGCCCTGTAGCTTAGCATCTGCGTCATTGAACCACTTTCCTATTGAGCGTGTCACTGGTACTTCCTGTTTGAGTTTTTGCTTGTAAGCAGGCATCAGGAGGATAGTTATGGTCAGATTTACCAAATGGAGGGTGAGGGAGAGCTTTGTATGCGTCTCTGTGGAGTAAAGGTGATCTAGAGTTTTTTCACCTCTAGTTGCACAGATGCTGGTAGAAATGAGGTAAGAAGGTTTTCAGTTTTCCTGCATTAAAATCACCGGCCACTAGGAGCGCCATCTCTGATTGAGCATTTTCTTGTTTGCTTATGGCCTTATGGCCAGCTGGTTGAGTGCGGTCTTAGTGCCAGCATCAGTTTGTGATTAGAAATAGACAGCTACAAGAAATCTAGATGAAAACTCTCTTGGCAAATAGTATGGTCTACAGCATATCATGAGGTTCTCTACCTCAGGCGAGCAGAACCTCGAGACTTCCTTAATATTAGAGATTAGCTGCTGTTAACAGAGACACAACTCCTTCCTTGAGAATACCCAACGCTGTTGTTCTGTCCTGCCATAGGGAAACCAGCCATATGTACTGTATATTATCCTTTTTCAGCCACGACTCTGTGAAACATAGGATATTACAGTTCTTCAGGTCCCGTTGACAGGATAGTCTTGAACGGAGCTCGTCCAGTTTGTTCTCCAGTGATCGCACGTTCCCGAATAGAACGGAGGGTAGAAGCGGTTTATGTACTCGCCAACTTTTTAGAGTCTCTTGAATTAGGGCCTGGTTCGAGGTGAGCAGTAAATCCTGTGCCTCCGATTCATTGACGTAGAAATCTTCATCCAAATCGGGGTTAGGAATCGCTGTTCTGATGTCCAGAAGCTCTTTTCGGTAATAGGAGACAAGCTCTTAACCAAAATTATTTTTTTATAAGTTAGTCAAAACAACTTCCAATTATTTCCAAGACATCATAAATAAAACTTAAACTTCCTTGCCAGTTTCTGTTTGAGTTCTAGACTCATCTTTAGGTTCTAGACTCATCTTTAGGTTCTAGACTCATCTTTAGGTTCTAGACTGAGTTACATACTCGGAGTTCTGTACTCCAGCGGTTCTTATTATGGTCTTCCATTCAACAAGAGTTTCCCATCATATAACATTCCTTCCATGCTTCCTCCATAGAATGACTGACAGAAAGAGAGTGGAGTGAGAAGAGAACAACGGAACAGAAAGAGAGAAAGACAGAAAAATAACCCCCATTTTAATTCTGATTCAAAACACCATTATACATTTTTTTTTGGGGGGGGGGATGTTGATGTCATTATCTCTCTTCGCTTTAGCAACTGTGGCCTTGTCATTCACGCTAATAAAGCTTTTCTAAAGGTGAATTGATCTGAAAATCCCCTGGAGAGAGTTATCTAGCTGGAACTGAGAAGGGAAGAGTAGCAGCGGTGTGTCCTCCGTGTCTTAATAAGGTAAAATGGCCTCTACCCTCTCTGCATTCCAGCACTCGGGGAGAGGGGAGATCATTAATCCAGAACCTCTGGCGCTTTTATGGAGGTTTTGAAATGCTGGAGAAGACTCTGCTGAAGGAGAAGAAGGGGAGTTGACGGAGATGGAGAGCAGGGAGACCTCACAAGGGCCAAGCTTACATCTGTTTAGAAAACACTCGCTTATGTCCTGACGTTAAGAATGCCCCGACCGACACATCTGGGTCACACACACACACACACACAAAACTGTTACATACATACACACACACACACACACACACACACACACCTGTTACATATATACAGTACGAGTCAAAAGTTTGGACACACCTACTCATTCAAAGGCTTTTCTTTATTATTACTGTTTTATACATTGTAGAAAACATCAAAACTATGAAATAACACATATGGAATCATGGACCTAACGTTCTCAGAAAATAAAAAAAGAATACAGCAAAGAAAATCCTGAAAGAAAACAAGATACGTCTCCAGACTCCGTTCCCGGCCAAACTATGAGTGTTGTACCAAGATGGGACCAGAGTGTAGGAGGCAACGAAGGAGACGGCAGAGAGGGGACTCCCAGTCACAGTCATTAAAACCACCCAGAACAGATCCGGCGGCTAACGTGGCGTACAAGTGGTGGACAAAGAGGATGGGAGCGAGGACGAGAAATTGTTCTCAGACCCGGGTTTGATTTTAAAGAGAAACTATAACCACTCATACGTGAGTCAATACAAGAAGATTGGACTGCTAGCAAGCAAGAGCTAGCAATGCTAACAGCAAGCTGATTGGATGCTGGCTACCTAACTGTCACGTCCTGACCAGTATAAGGGGTTATTGGTTATTGTAGTTTGGTCAGGACGTGGCAAGGGGTGTTTGTTTTATGTGGTTCGGGGTTTGTTGGGAAATGTATTTATGTAAGAGGGGTGTTTGTTTTATGTGTTCCGGGGTTTTTGGGTATTCTATGTTTTGTATTTCTATGATTTTCTATGTTGTGTATTTCTTTGTTGGCCTGGTATGGCTCTCAATCAGGAACAGCTGTACATCGTTGTTGCTGATTGGGAGTCATACTTAGGTAGCCCTTTTTTCACTTGTGTTTTGTGGGAAGTTGTTTTTTTGCACTGCTGTGTTTAGCCTGCAATACTGTTCGTTCGTTCGTTCGTTCGTTTTCTTGTTTTGTTATTTAAGTGTTCAATAAAAGTTTAATATGAGCACTCAACCCTCTGCGCCTTGGTCTACTACATACGACGACCGTTACACTAGCCTAAAACTGATGATAGACAATGGTGTGTTTACGAGTCATGTATCTAACTAACGTTTGCTCTGAGGTTCGAACCGGAAGAATTGAGTGGAAACAAGGAAAGAGACGTCAGACAACAGTCAACAATACAAACATTTTTAACAGCTAGAAAGCGAAAAATGTGCAAAGTACTACTGAAGCAGTTAAGCAGTTTTTTGGGGGTATCTGTACTTTACTATTTATATTTTTTACAACTTTTACTTGTACTTCACTACATTACTAACGGAAATATTGTATTTTTTACTCCATACTGTCACGCCCTGACCTGAGAGATTTGTTTTTCTCTGTTTGGTTAGGTCAGGGTGTGACATGGGGTGGGCATTCTATGTGTTGTATGTCTATGTTGTTTTTGTATTTCTTTGTTTTGGGCCGAGTAGGGTTCCTAATCAGAGGCAGCTGTCTATCGTTGTCTCTGATTAGGAATCATACTTAGGCAGCCTGTTCCCTACCTGTGTTTGTGGGTTATTGTTATTTCTGTGTGTGTACGGCACAGTGTGCTACGTGTCTTGCTGCGTACCTGTTTATTGTTTTGGTTTCCTTCAATAAAGATGTGGAATTACCGGCACGCTGTGCCTTGGCTCATATATGACAGGGAATTTGACGATTCAGAACGTGCCACATACGTTCTCCCTGACAACCAAAAGTACTCGTTACATTTTGAATGCTTAGCAGGACAGGAAACGGTCAAATTCAAGCACTTATCAAGAAGACACGAGGTCATCCCTACTGCCTCTGGCCTGGGCGACTCACTAAACACAAATGCAATTTTTTTTAAATAATGTCTGAGTGTTGGAGTGTGCCCCTGGCTATGCATACATTTTAAAAACAAGAAAATTGTGCCATCTGCTTTTCTTCATATAGGGAATTTTAAATTATTTCTACATTTACTTTTGATACTTAAGTATATTTAAAACCAAATACTTTGACTTTTACTCAAGTAGTATTTTACTGGGTGACTTTTACTTGAGTAAGTTTTTATTAAAGTATCTTTACTTTTACTCAAGTATGACCTTTGGGTACTTTTTCCACCACTGGCTGCTAGCTGCCTGGTTAGCCTAACACTGATCTGAACCACTATCTACAAGTCTCTAACTAACTCACTCCGGGAATTTGACAAGGGAATAACTACTGAAACAAGGTATGAATGAGACAGGTTCTACTGTTATTTTGTGGCGTTTATACTTTGCAGTTACGAATGAATGCCTAGTATAATGGTAAGTCAAGTGGGGGCGATGAAGCTAGCTGTTAGACGGACCTGAGCGATATTTGTTTTGGTAACGTTGTTGTCGTCAACACAGAGGGTCCTCCCTACCCGGCTGGGAAGATAGGCTTTCCCGGTGAGCAATATTCATCTGTCTGCCATTCACTGTCATCTGGCTTCCATTCACTGCAATCTGGCTTCCATTCACTGCTATCTGTCTGCCATTCACTGTCTTCTGTCTGCCATTCACTGTCTTCTGTCTGCCATTCACTGTCTTCTGGCTGCCATTCACTGTCATCTGTCTGCCATTGACCTATCTGACTGCAGCAAAAGGGATGTTTTTGAAACAAAATGGGTTTAGTAGAAGGATGACCAAGAAAATACTAATCGTTGATAATAATGACACACAGTAGTCAAATATAAGAATAACCTCTTGTACTGTTAATGGGGTACTCAACCCAACAAAAACAAGTCAAATAATAGCCACATTGAAAAAGGCCAATGCACAAATAGAGTTTCATCAAGAGACTCACTAAAGCAGAACATGCTTAAATGAAAAAAGGAGCTTCAAATACTTGCTTTCATCCTGTTACAAATCGCGTCGTAGGAGAGGAGAGGCCACACTTCAGGCCAGGTTCGCTGTTAACACCTGTCTGAATTAAGAGATAAGGAGGGAAGACTGATCCGGACAAGAGGAGATTCTGGTAACATTGACACATTTCTGACGTTAACTGAAACACAGGAAATCCTAATATGTAAAGGTGACATGAATGTACGTTTAAACACAAAACTTGACTCCACGGGAACGAGCACAACACAGCCAAAACCCATTTTGGAGGAAAATCAATACTTTGATGAAAGAGATTGAGAATAATTTATATGAGAGATTCCCCACCAGACTTGACTATACTCACTTTTTCTTTATCTTTAGTAAAGATCGGACCAGAATTGAGAAATATGATATAGGAACAATTGATCTTTCTGATCACTCTCTGTGATTTATATGTCCCTGTTGTAATGGCCGTCTTTGGAAGAAGAGGACCAAGGCGCAGCGTGGTGAGTGCTCATCATTTAATATATACTCTGAGAACACAATATACAAAGCGAAAACTACAGCCAAACAGTTCTGTCAGGTCTACAAAACACTAAACAGAAATTAACCACCCACAAAACCCCAAAGGAAAACAGGCTACCTAAGTATGGCTCCCAATCAGCGACAACGATGTATAGCTGTCCCTGATTGAGAGCCATACCAGGCCAAAACAAAGAAATACAAAAACATAGAAAAAAGGACATAGAATGCCCCAAAACACACAGGAAAACACCCCATGCCACGCCCTGACCAAACTACAATAACAAATAACCCCTTTTACTGGTAAGGACGTGACAGCTGTGTTTGAACAATAGACCAAGATTGACTCTCTGGAGGTTGAACTCAAGTATTCTGAATAACCCACAGACGAAAGAACAAATTAAACTTGAAATCAAAACCTATCTGGAACAGAATGACGATGGTGAGGTGTCGCCGTCTCTGCTCTGGGATAACGAGGGTGAAATTATCGCCTCTATATCTCATTTAAAGAAGTTTAGACAAGAAAAAAAACATCATAAATTGCAATCTCAGTTAAAACAATAACAAAGGGATCATAAGAACACTAAATCCCAATGTGAAACAAGAAATTAAAAAGATCAAGAATGAAATGGATGGAATGTATTCACAAAAAAATAAAAAATACAGAAGCAGCTTCTATTCCTCAAACAAGGGTACTATGAACGCCCGATGAATACCGAAGGGTGGAAACATAACAATATAATCCCCTTGGAGCATGAACAGTAGTGTACGGCTTTTTCCTTGTATTATTCAATACTGATTCACCTATAACTCCAGCAACAACAAAACTATCTGGATGTGTGTGTGTGTGTGTGTGTGCGTGTAGCGTGGTGTGTGTGTGTGTGTGTGTGTGTGCGTGTGTGTGTGTGTAGCGTGGTGTGTGTGTGTGTGTGTGTGTGTGTGTGTGTTCTCCAGCTTTTGTACTGTCTATCAAAACTGTTATAGCCTATAAATTGAGAAAACAACAAGCAGATACGAAAATACTTCAACATAATGTAGTAGAGATACAACAGAGAAAACCTACACTCCCAACCACACTTACAATGACTTACAGATAGACACACCACTGAGCTGAATTTATCCACCATCACTGAAGAACAGAATGACATGTTAGTCTCTGAAATGACCACAGAGGAATTAAATACAGATATTACTAGACAAAAAAGCATACAAATCACTGGGTACTGACAGTTTCACCTCTGAATGGTAGAAATCAATTTAGAGAGCAGATTATCCCAAGTTTACTTGCAGCCTATAATTGGTCCTTTCAGAAAGGTAAGATCACTTCCTCATCAAGAGAGGACATCATTTCAGAATGTTGAGATTCCTTCCTTGTAGAGAGAGGACATCATTTCAGAAAGGTGAGATTCCTTCCTTGTAGAGAGCGGACATCATTTCAGAAAGGTGAGATTCCTTCCTTGTAGAGAGAGGACATTTCAGAAAGGTGAGATTCCTTCATTGTAGAGAGCGGACATCATTTCAGAAAGGTGAGACTCCTTCCTTGTAGAGAGAGGACATCATTTCAGAAAGGTGAGATTCCTTCCTTGTAGAGAGCGGACATCATTTCAGAAAGGTGAGATTCCTTCCTTGTAGAGAGCGGACATCATTTCAGAATGTTGAGATGCCTTCCTTGTAGAGAGAGGACATAATTTCAGAACGGTGAAATCCACTCCTTGTGGACAGAGGACATCATTTCAGTTACACAGAAATAATGGAAAGATGGCCTATATTGGCCACAATCTAGTCTAATCTCGGTCCTACATTTTGATGACAAACTTTATACATTTATTCTAGCCAGCAGAACAGTAAAGACCTTACCAGAGCTCATTCACTTAGACCAGCCAGGGTTTATCAGACAAAAGGCAGAATCAGGATAGTATAGATGAACGCCTCTCATTACGAGACAAATCAAACAGAATAAAGTAGAATCCATTCTACTGGGCCTGGACCCTGAGAAGGTCTACGATGCTGTCAGATGGGTCTCTCTCTGTGTAGGTTCTTTCAAAAGGCCCAACCCACTGTTGGCGTGCTTTCCAAACAGCTCTATTTTCATGTCATGTGACCACAGCACCGCCTGGAGTTTGCTAAATGGCATTATCACTTGAAACCGGTGCTATGGTAATGTGACATGAAAATAGAGGTATTTGGCAACGCACACCAGCAGTAGGTTGGGCCTTTTTGAAATAACAATGTACGTGCAGAAAAATGTAGCCTGACAACCATAAATTATTTTCTTTTCACATTTCAGGTAAGACTCAAATACAGACTGTGTCGAAGTAACAATGTTTATTACAACAACAGGGGCAGGCAAATGACAGGTCAAGGCAGGCAGGGTTTTCGATAATCCAGAGTAGTGGGGCAAAGGTAAAGAATGGCAGGCAGGCTCAGGGTCAGGGGCGGGCAGAAAAGGTCAAAACTGGGAAAAACAGGAACAAACAAGAGACAGGAACAGAGGGAAAAACGCTGGTAGGCTTGACGAACTGGCAACAGACAAACAGAGAACACAGGTATAAATACACAGGGGATAATGGGGAAGATGGGTGACAGCTGGAGGGGGGGTGGAGACAAGCACAAAGATAGGTGAAACAGATCAGGGCGTGACAACACTTGTATTTGGGGAGTTTCCGCGAGTGTCCAGAGTCGGATTCATAGCCGAACAGCAAACACCCCTATACTAGCTAGCATCCCTACATCTCATTCACCCCTGGTCCTGCTGCCCTACCGGCCCACGCCAGCAGTGACAGTTGGAACAACAAGCTAGGGACTATCTGAACATGATTATATAGCGATTTAATAGTCATGATTTACCTTTGAACAGGGCCAGACCCCAGTTACAGTAGGCAACCTGCCTAAATGATTACCGCCCCGTGGCACTCACATCGGTAGCCATGAAGTGCTTTGAAAGGCTGGTCATGGCTCACATCAACACCATTATCCCGGACACCCTAGACCCACTCCAATTCGCATACCGCCCCAACAGATCCACAGATGACGCAATCTGATTCGAACTCCACACTGCCCTTTCTCACCTGGACAAAAGGAACACCTATGTGAGAATGCTGTTCATTGACTACAGCTCAGCAGCGTTCAACACCATAGTGCCCACGAAGCTCATCACTAAGCTAAGGACTCTGGGACTAAACACCTCCTTCTGCAACTGGATCATGGACGTCCTGACGGGCCGCCCCCAGGTGGTAAGAGTAGGCAACAACACGTCTGCCATGCTGATCCTTAACACTGTGGCCCCTCGGGGGTGTGTACTTAGTCCCCACCTGTATTCCCTGTTCACCCACGACTGCGTGGCCAAACACGACTCCAACACCATCATTAAGTTTCCTGACGACATAACAGCAGTAGGCCTGATCACCGACAACGATGAGACGGCCTATAGGGAGGTCAGAGAACTGGCAGTGTGGTGCCAGGACAACAACCTCTGCCTCAACGTGATCAAGACAAAGGAGCAGATTGTGGACTACAGGAAAAGGTGGGCCGAACAGGCCCCCATTAACATCGACGGGGCTGAAGTGGAGGGGGTAGAGAGTTTCAAGTTCCTTGGTGTCCTTGGTGTTCATTGAAAACGAATGGGCTTCCGTTGTTTCAACGCCAACCAACATACTCTATCGCCCTTTTGTGTAAGACACCGTGTAGCCGGCGCGAGGTATGGGTCGGAAAACTTACCTCCACTCAGGGATGGGGTATGGGTCGGAAAACTTACCTCCACTCAGGGATGGGGTATGGGTCGGAAAACTTACCTCCACTCAGGGATGGGGTATGGGTCGGAAAACTTACCTCCACTCAGGGATGGGGTATGCCACTCTACTCAATTTGACCTTTATCCACACTGCTCCATCGAGAAGATTCAAATATTGCTAGATTTCCCGGAAAACTGCTCTTTTCGTTGTCATGCTAGTTAGCAATAGCCACAGCAGCAGCCATTATGGAATGGCCATAGAGATAGATAGAGGACTCATCTTTGTAGCTGTGCCATTATAGTGTATGTGACAGCGTGGGCAGTGCTATTGAGGCTATCTCCATTTTGAAGTAGTCCATTTCTTCTTCACAATTGGCTGATCCCTCCTGATGACCAGTTTGGCCATGGAGGGTCACCAGGAGTGATCAGGAGGGTCACCAGGAGGGATCAGGAGGGTCACCAGGAGGGATCAGGAGGGTCACCAGGAGGGATCAGGAGGGTCACCAGGTTAGACATGGAGGGTCACCAGTAGGGATCGGGAGGGTCACCAGGAGGGATCAGGAGGGTCACCAGGAGGGTCACCAGGTTGGACATGGAGGGTCACCAGGAGGGATCGGGAGGGTCACCAGGAGGGTCACCAGGAGGGATCAGGAGGGTCACCAGGTTGGACATGGAGGGTGACCAGGAGGGATCGGGAGGGTCACCAGGAGGGATCTGGAGGGTCACCAGGAGGGATCAAGAGGGTTACCTGGAGGGATCAGGAGGGTCACCTGGAGGGATCAGGAGGGTCACCAGGAGGGAGCAGGAGGGTCACCAGGTTGGACATGGAGGGTCACCTGGAGGGATCAGGAAGGTCACCAGGAGGGTCACCAGGTTGGACATGGAGGGTCACCAGGAGGGATCAGGAGGGTTACCTGGAGGGATCAGGAGGGTCACCTGGAGGGATCAGGAGGGTCACCTGGAGGGAGCAGGAGGGTCACCAGGTTGGACATGGAGGGTCACCTGGAGGGATCAGGAAGGTCACCAGGAGGGTCACCAGGTTGGACATGGAGGGTCACCAGGAGGGATCGGGAGGGTCACCAGGTTGGACATGGAGGGTCACCAGGAGGGATCGGGAGGGTCACCAGGAGGGTCACCAGGTTGGACATGGAGGGTCACCAGGAGGGATCGGGAGGGTTACCTGGAGGGATCAGGAGGGTCACCAGGAGGGATCAGGAGGTTGGACATGGAGGGTCACCAGGAGGGATCGGGAGGGTAATCAGGAGGGTCACCAGGAGCGATCAGGAGGGTCACCGGGAGGGATTAGGGGGGTCACCTGGAGGGATCACGCAATGAATTTCTAAGTCCCACCCAGTTGACCACATTAAAATGGAGGAAGCCCCATGACCCTGCCAATGCAAATACTGCCTTTTGGCCACTAGAGGCCAATATTCTTCTGTGTGGGAATGGAACATTATGTTGAACAACACAGGAGCTGATTGGCTGACACTGCCATTACAAAATAGCTAGCTAGCAGGACGAAAAAGGCAGTTTTCCTGGGAAAACTAACAGTATTTCAATCTTGTAAATGTATTCGTGTGGATAAAGGTATCATTTGGAGCACACTGGCATATCCCATACCTGCATTGAGGTACGTTTTCCAGACCCATATCTTGCACAGGCTCCACAGTGACTATTGTAAGCATAATTGCACTCCAACCCCAGTGCAGCTCAGCGTTAACAAGCATAAAGGAAGGGTCTGCATCTTCTGGCAAGGTTCAGTCTTGCTTCCAGTAGTCTCTTTAGACAGCGAGCTGCCAGAGTCTGGTTTCGAAGACTACAGAGGACCAGCTGAGCAGAGACCTTCAACACAATCAATGTAGTCATCAAGTTTAATGAAATTATACATTTATAAAAATCGGTAGCAAAATGTCAGCTGAGTGATTGATTATAATATTAAAGTGTTTTGGACTTATGATAATGTAAGCATTTAATTGAAATTATAAATTAAATGAGTTGTAGCTAGTGATGGAGCAAGAATGTTTCTGTTCCAAGTAAACTTGGAAATATCTAACTTCACCATTTGGATTAAGTCAGTCACTACCCCAAAACCTTGAAGGACTCGATGCACTCATGTGTTGTTGACTTGAGTATTATGATCATAAAGACATTTTCTCCTTGGAAATTGAGGGCTTGAGAAGCAGCTAAATATTTAACTGGAGCCTGTCCTGGTCCAACTGACCTTTTCAACAAATAGAATTAAGCAATAACGCCCGAGGGGACGTGGTACATGGCCAATATACCACGGCTAAGGGCTGTTCATATGCACGGCGCAGCACGGAGTGCCTGGATACAGGAGTGAGCTGTGGTATACTGGCCGTATACCACAAACCCCAGAGGTGCCTAAATGCTATTATAAACTGGTTACCAACGTAAATAGAGCAGTAAAAATAAATGTTTTGTCATATAGGTGATATATACGGCTGTCAGCCAATCAGCATTCAGGGCTCGAACAACCCAGTTTACAATATACATCACATGCACAATGCCACTACTAGTATTAGTAATATAATATACTAATAACCTGTACTAGATCATCACCCTGCCACTACTAGTATTAGTAATATAATATACTAATAACCTGTAATAGATCACCCTGCCACTACTAGTATTAGTAATATAATATACTAATAACCTGTACTAGATCATCACCCTGCCACTACTAGTATTAGTAATATAATATACTAATAACCTGTACTAGATCATCACCCTGCCACTACTAGTATTAGTAATATAATATACTAATAACCTGTACTAGATCATCACCCTGCCACTACTAGTATTAGTAATATAATATACTAATAACCTGTACTAGATCATCAGCCTGCCACTACTAGTATTAGTAATATAATATACTAATAACCTGTAATAGATCATCACCCTGCCACTACTAGTATTAGTAATATAATATACTAATAACCTGTACTAGATCATCAGCCTGCCACTACTAGTATTAGTAATATAATATACTAATAACCTGTAATAGATCACCCTGCCACTACTAGAAATAATTGTAATAAAACACAGGCAATATATACATGTAACCCCCAAATACATAGGGTGCCATTTGGGATGCACCCTTCCTCCTACATATTGTACTAAGTTTGAGCAGACTCAGCCCCATAGGCTCTGGTGAAAAGTAGTGTACTCTTCAGGGATTAGGGTGACATTTATGGGTGTTTTCACACTCTTCAGGGATTAGGGTGACATTTATGGGTGTTTTCACACTCTTCAGGGATTAGGGTGTCACATTTATGGGTGTTTTCACACTTGGTCCCCTTCACCCAATTTTTGTGAACTCAATGCGGCGGTTCCCTTAATTGTTTTTGCGAACACGATAAAGGAACTCGGACCCCTTCATGTTACTCTGACCACCGCAACACCGTTTCCCCTGGGTATAACCCCTCACATTAGTGCCACAAAAAAAAAGAGACAAGTTTTTTTGGGATATTGATTAGTGAATGTCAAGGATGCACAGAAATGCCAAAATATGTGGTTTTATACTGACACGATGCTCAGATTAATAGTTTGCAATATGTTGATCTGTAGGTTGAGAGAGCTTCATAAAACTGTTTATTGATTGTGTGGTTTGAGTAGTGTGAGAAGACAACAACATATTTGGTGAGAATTCACAACATAAGGTACATAATCAAGGGCCTTTCTATCCGGAAGCCTTGGGACATCCCAACTCCTAACATTACCCTCGTTGAAGTTGACATTTAAAAATGGTTAAGGTAAGGGTTAAGATTTAGGGACGTCCCAAGGATCCCCGATAGCACTAACCGTAAAATTAAGACTTGCCCTTAAAAAGGGGCAGTAGCCTACCTGGGTGTACAATTTTCACTTACAGCATTATTTAATCTGCAGTTATTTTACTAATTATAATATTTACATGTTAATATCATCTTCTGATTATAATATATTAACGAAATACAATCTATTAGCTTCTAAAATGTAAGTAGGTATAGCTAGCGGTCCAATAACATGATCTGATGGAATGGCTTGTCCTGCGCACTGTAAACAACCCACAGTGCATTGAGTGAATTTTGGAAAAAGATCTTGGTTCCTTTTTAAACATAGCCATGTGAATGCAGAGAGGCCTCGGACCATAAAATAGGTGAAGAGAGTTGAGTCCTCATCCAAAAGACAAGGGCAGTGTGAATACAAAACGAACAGTTCTTTCGCTTTTTGGGGGGGGGGTGGGGTTCACTTTAAAAAAGGACTATATTTGAAAACAGCCTAAGACACAATCGACTCCATTCAAATCAGCAAAGTGTGCGAGACAAGGATGAATTAAAAGTTAATCTCTGCTTTTTATTATAGATTATTGAAATGAACAAGCTTCTCTGACATGGAGCTTGTTCATCCCGGAGAAAGAAGAAAGAAAGAAAAATATTCTCAAAATATATCATAAATATAATACACCAAGCTTCATTAGTGCTGATCACTCACACAACAATCTGTAGGCCAAGGAATCCAAACCACATTAAAAAAGGACAAATACAAGGAGAGAAAATGAGAGGGAGAAATCCAAACTCTTGTTTTACATATCCACTCAGTGCTTTTAAAATATCCACTAATTTGTGGATACGGGCTTTTTGTCCCTGCACTAATACCATACCGTGACAGACAAAAATCAACCCAGTCCAGCAGCACAAACCTCTTCTATAGTGTCATAAAAAAAAAACAATAAATCATTGGTTAAATAGTCTTTATATAGTAATATGGTTCCTAGATACCAGTGTGTCATGGTCATATAACCAGTCACTTCAGAAGGTTGATATTGTGAAGAAATAACTCCTCTATATACTCAAAGGAAAGGACAAGAAAATACAACACTAACAAAGCCAGCATGGGAAGGATTTCTGAATGAATTGCGACAGGAGACAGAACAGAACTATAGGAATAGAGTGATTGATGTCAGGAAACGACGAGAGAGCTGCTGCAACACACAGGCTGAATCCACAAAATGTAGTGTACTATATAGGGAATAGGGTGCCATAGGGCTCTGGTCAAAAGTATTGCACTATATAGGGAATAGGGTGCCATAGGGCTCTGGTCTAAAGTAGTGCACTACATAGGGAATAGGGTGCCATAGGGCTCTGGTCTAAAGTAGTGCACTACATAGGGAATAGGGTGCCATAGGGCTCTGGTCTAAAGTAGTGCACTACATAGGGAATAGGGTGCCATAGGGCTCTGGTCTAAAGCAGTGCACTACATAGAGAATAGGGTGCCACAGCAGCTGATTCCCTCCCATTGTAACCAATAATAACACAAGGTGTTATGTACATAGCAGTGGAGGCTGCTGGGAGCAACTATAGGAGGACAGGGTCATCGCTTGGTGTGTTTTATATCATTTTAATTTAATCCATCCCAGCCTCCTATAGCTCCTCCCACCAACTTCCTGTGGTAGAGAGTTACACTGCAGGTGCATTTACACAGGCAGACCAGTTCTGGTCTTTTACCACTAAATGGTAATTTGACCAATCAGATCAGATCCTTTGCCACTAACTGGTATTTTGACCAAACAGATCAGATCCTTTGCCACTAACTGGTATTTTGACCAATCAGATCAGATCCTTTGCCACTAATTGTTATTTTTGACCAATCAGATGTTGTGTGGATAATTGGGCTTGCTTGTATAAATGCAACCTATGAGTGTTGCGTGATAGTGATGAGAAATAGCTAGGTGATTCCCTACAGTTCAACTGCCAACCCTTCCGATCAACAGTAGGTGTGTTGATGAGAAACTACATCTAAAAGGGTTCTATTCAGGAAGTACACTGAAATGACAATTCTAAATTCCAATTCCATTCAATGCTGTTCAATGAGGATTTTTTTTCTTCAAATTTGGTTTACTTTCTGAATTGACTGGAATGAGAAATGGAATTGACCACAACCCTGAATCTAACCGACTGTAGAGTGCTATTTATCAGAAACACTAAAGAGGAAAATAATTAAAAAACGCTCCTATTATATAGTCACACAGCTACAACATGAGGAAAATAACTCCATTCCTTACTTCATCGCAATCTCCACGATTTCTAAAGACTTACAATATATATACACACACACAATAGTTTCAGACATGTTATAGATTTCACAACATAACAAGTCTCTTTTGGTGAAAACATAGTTAAATTGCAAAATATCTTATAGGATTTTTTATTCTTCTCTCTTCTCCAGAGGTGTTCTTGTATTGAAAAAAAAACAAAAAAAGTCAATCTATGTCTCATCTTAACAACAGTAATCACATTATTCATGTCACTGTTACAACCACTAGGAGATTTTAAATTAAACAAGACATTAAAAACGTACAACACAAAAATCATCCTTCCCCTTTAAAAAAAATAAAAGTGCCAGCTAGCTGGGAAAAAAAACAAAAAACAACAAGACAAACATGGTAAAAATATATATATATTTTTTAGATAAAAGCAACTAAATCTCATCAAGACAAAAACTAAAATCATACAAAATAAAAATGGACGACAACACAGACATTGGTTACATGGATGTAATGTTGTCTTACATCTCTGGGTTTTACAGAACGGACCTGCAAACACCAGTACACGAGTTCAGACCATATTATTGTGAAGAGGTACGTCAAGGCTGCGTTTACACAGGCAGCCCAATTATGGGGAAAATATCCGACCCGATTGGTCAAAAGACCAATTAGTGGCAAAATATCCGATCCGATTGGTCAAAAGACCAATTAGTGGCAAAACATCTGATCCGATTGGTCAAAAGACCGATTAGTGGCCAAAAAAAAAAAAAAACAGGTCAGAATTGGTCTGCCTGTGTAAACGCAGCCGAAATAGTTATAACCATCATTCTTGTGTCAACCAGGTCAGTACCAATACTCTAGTCCAGCGTTTCCCAAATTCGGTTATTGCCCCTTGATCAAAGCTTAATGATCAGTAGGATGATTTCAAGCATCTGTGGTAGTGTTAGTGGGGGAGGGGGGGTGCAGGACCGAGTTTGGGAAACGCTGCTATAGTCAAAATAGACCAGACAACTACTGAAATCAAGTCAGTCCTTGAAAACATGGAAGGCGAAGAGAACTTTACTACTCTTGATTAAACAGTGAAAAAGCAACTTGAAAACCCCTTCTATCAGCTGCAGAGAAGTGGTGTTTGTTTTGTGGTTTTACAGTAGAAGTTAACTGCACGTTTGGAATAATAACATTGAACTGTTGTAGCTCTACATATTGTCACAGTGCATTGAATATATCAGTCCAAAAAATAATAAAAGATGAAGCTCGGGGGTTTAAGATGCTCAGATCCCTTCCAGATATCTTTGTTAGGGCCCAACCATCCACCGTCATATTGCACTGCACATAATGACAACCTTTTAAAATGTACCCAAACAAACACAAAAGGAAACAAGAATCATCTTAAAACAATAACGAAACCATTTCTCTCGCTGGCTGCATAATGACCTTTTTTTTTTTTTTTTGCAAAAACAATCCATTGTTGGTACACATGACGTTTCTTTATTATTATTATTATTTTTTGTTATATATTACAACCCGGCTAAAAACATGCACCCAACTGCCCTCTGGGAAATGCAGTTCAAACAGAGTCTCCGGCGCATCACGGTGTCCATTGTTCAAGTCAAAAGGGCAGAGTTCAGTGACTGTATGATTCAAAAGTGCTTTATGCGGTTCAGTAGGGCTTCTTTCTTCTTATTACAACATGTATTAGCAAGTATCATCTGGGGAAGAAAACACACTTTCAGTATCAAATACACTGACATGATGACATGGATGTTGACCGTGCTTACGTACCGATTCATTCCATAATCTAGTCTGGATTTATGTACTTCCTCATTACCATCAACTAGACTGGATAACCATTCTAACGTCTGAGTGATGATGGAATGTTTTAACACTTTACACATGCTTATCTACAGGGGCGGCAGGTAGCCTAGTGGTTACAGCGTTGGGCCAGTAACCTTTCGGTTACTAGATTGAATCCCTGAGCTGACAAGGTAAAAAAAAATCTGTCATTCTGCCCCTGAACAAGGCAGTTAACCCACTGTTACCCCGGTAGGTCGTCATTGTAAATAAGAATTTGTTGTTAACTGATTTGCCAGGGTTAAATAAAATAAGAGGACGTAACCCAACTACTCACCGTGATACCACCATTTTGTTTTCTTTGGGTTTTTGTTACACGTTCTTACGTAAAAGGAGTTATCGGGTGGCCGTCTCTGCAGAGAAACAGAGAGAGACCACCATCAGAGGAAGTGCTGGTATAAACACAGCATGTTGAGGCAACATCATTCAGAGTAGGGTAAATTAGAACTGGGGTTAGTAATGCATTTTCCCCCTAAAGATTAAGGTTAGGATTGGCGAAAGGGGAAGCTGAACCTAGATTTGTAACTAGGTGAAACTTTACCACAGAGCAAATCATTCTTTGCCCTACTATTAGAATTATTTTCGTCCAGTGAGTTCAGATAGTGAACAACAGATGTGATGCCTGTTTAACAACAGCAGGGGGCTCCAGTGAGTTTAGACAGTGAAGACCAGCTGTGATGCCTGTTTAACAACAGCAGGGGGCTCCAGTGAGTTCAGACAGTAGTTCTCTCTCTATATATTCAGCTAGTAACGGTAGTTCTCTCTCTCTCTATATTCAGCTAGTAACGGTAGTTCTCTCTCTATATTCAGCTAGTAACGGTAGTTCTCTCTCTATATTCAGCTAGTAACGGTAGTTCTCTCTCTATATTCAGCTAGTAACGGTAGTTCTCACTCTATATTCAGCTAGTAACGGTAGTTCTCACTCTATATTCAGCTAGTAACGGTAGTTCTCACTCTATATTCAGCTAGTAACGGTAGTTCTCACTCTATATTCAGCTAGTAACGGTAGTTCTCTCTCTCTCTATATATTCAGCTAGTAACGGTAGTTCTCTCTCTCTATATTCAGCTGGTAACGGTAGTTCTCTCTCTCTATATTCAGCTGGTAACGGTAGTTCTCTCTCTCTATATTCAGCTGGTAACGGTAGTTCTCTCTCTCTATATTCAGCTAGTAACGGTAGTTCTCTCTCTCTATATTCAGCTAGTAACGGTAGTTCTCTCTCTCTATATTCAGCTAGTAACGGTAGTTCTCTCCCTCTATATTCAGCTAGTAACGGTAGTTCTCTATATTCAGCTAGTAACGGTAGTTCTCTCTCTATATTCAGCTAGTAACGGTAGTTGTCTCTCTCTATATTCAGCTAGTAACGGTAGTTGTCTCTCTCTATATTCAGCTAGTAACGGTAGTTCTCTCCCTCTATATTCAGCTAGTAACGGTAGTTCTCTCCCTCTATATTCAGCTACTAACGGTAGTTCTCTCTCTATATTCAGCTAGTAACGGTAGTTCTCACTCTATATTCAGCTACTAACGGTAGTTCTCTCTCTATATTCAGCTAGTAACGGTAGTTCTCTCTCTATATTCAGCTAGTAACGGTAGTTCTCACTCTATATTCAGCTAGTAACGGTAGTTCTCACTCTATATTCAGCTAGTAACGGTAGTTCTCACTCTATATTCAGCTAGTAACGGTAGTTCTCTCTCTATATTCAGCTAGTAACGGTAGTTCTCTCTCTATATTCAGCTAGTAACGGTAGTTGTCTCTCTCTATATTCAGCTAGTAACGGTAGTTGTCTCTCTCTATATTCAGCTAGTAACGGTAGTTGTCTCCCTCTATATTCAGCTAGTAACGGTAGTTCTCTCCCTCTATATTCAGCTACTAACGGTAGTTCTCTCTCTATATTCAGCTAGTAACGGTAGTTATCATTCTATATTCAGCTACTAACGGTAGTTCTCTCTCTATATTCAGCTAGTAATGGTAGTTCTCACTCTATATTCAGCTAGTAACGGTAGTTCTCACTCTATATTCAGCTAGTAACGGTAGTTCTCACTCTATATTCAGCTAGTAACGGTAGTTCTCTCTCTATATTCAGCTAGTAACGGTAGTTCTCTCTCTATATTCAGCTAGTAACGGTAGTTCTCACTCTATATTCAGCTAGTAACGGTAGTTCTCTCTCTATATTCAGCTAGTAACGGTAGTTCTCTCTCTATATTCAGCTAGTAACGGTAGTTCTCTCTCTATATACAGCTAGTAACGGTAGTTCTCTCTCTCTATATTCAGCTAGTAACGGTAGTTCTCTCTCTATATATATATTTAGCTAGTAACGGTAGTTCTCCCTCTATATTCAGCTAGTAACGGTAGTTCTCTCTCTCTATATTCAGCTAGTAACGGTAGTTCTCACTCTATATTCAGCTGGTAACGGTAGTTCTCTCTCTATATTCAGCTAGTAACGGTAGTTCTCACTCTATATTCAGCTAGTAACGGTAGTTCTCTCTATATTCAGCTAGTAACGGTAGTTCTCTCTCTATATTCAGCTAGTAACGGTAGTTCTCTCTATATTCAGCTAGTAACGGTAGTTCTCTCTCTATATTCAGCTAGTAACGGTAGTTCTCTCTCTCTATATTCAGCTAGTAACGGTAGTTCTCTCTCTCTATATTCAGCTAGTAACGGTAGTTCTCTCTCTCTATATTCAGCTAGTAATGGTAGTTCTCTCTCTCTATATTCAGCTAGTAACGGTAGTTCTCTCTCTCTATATTCAGCTAGTAACGGTAGTTCTCTCTCTCTATATTCAGCTAGTAACGGTAGTTCTCTCTCTATATTCAGCTAGTAACGGTAGTTCTCTCTCTATATTCAGCTAGTAACGGTAGTTCTCTCTCTATATTCAGCTAGTAACGGTAGTTCTCTCTCTATATTCAGCTAGTAACGGTAGTTCTCTCTCTCTATATTCAGCTAGTAACGGTAGTTCTCTCTCTCTATATTCAGCTAGTAACGGTAGTTCTCTCTCTCTATATTCAGCTAGTAACGGTAGTTCTCTCTCTCTATATTCAGCTAGTAATGGTAGTTCTCTCTCTCTATATTCAGCTAGTAATGGTAGTTCTCTCTCTCTATATTCAGCTAGTAATGGTAGTTCTCTCTCTCTATATTCAGCTAGTAACGGTAGTTCTCTCTCTATATTCAGCTAGTAACGGTAGTTCTCTCTCTCTATATTCAGCTAGTAACGGTAGTTCTCTCTCTCTATATTCAGCTAGTAACGGTAGTTCTCTCTCTCTATATTCAGCTAGTAACGGTAGTTCTCTCTCTCTATATTCAGCTAGTAACGGTAGTTCTCTCTCTCTATATTCAGCGAGTAACGGTAGTTCTCTCTCTCTATATTCAGCGAGTAACGGTAGTTCTCCCTCTATTTTCAGCTAGTAACGGTAGTTCTCTCTCTATATTCAGCTAGTAACGGTAGTTCTCTCTCTATATTCAGCTAGTAACGGTAGTTCTCTCTCTCTATATTCAGCTAGTAACGGTAGTTCTCTCTATATTCAGCTAGTAACGGTAGTTCTCTCTATATACAGCTAGTAACGGTAGTTCTCTCTCTCTATATTCAGCGAGTAACGGTAGTTCTCTCTCTCTATATTCAGCTAGTAACGTTAGTTCTCTCTCTATATTCAGCTAGTAACGGTAGTTCTCTCTCTCTATATTCAGCTAGTAACGGTAGTTCTCTCTCTCTATATTCAGCTAGTAACGGTAGTTCTCTATATATTCAGCTAGTAACGGTAGTTCTCTCTCTATATTCAGCTAGTAACGGTAGTTCTCTCTCTATATTCAGCTAGTAACGGTAGTTCTCTCTCTATATTCAGCGAGTAACGGTAGTTCTCCCTCTATTTTCAGCTAGTAACGGTAGTTCTCTCTCTATATTCAGCTAGTAACGGTAGTTCTCTCTCTATATTCAGCTAGTAACGGTAGTTCTCTCTCTATATTCAGCTAGTAACGGTAGTTCTCTCTCTATATATTCAGCTAGTAACGGTAGTTCTCTATATACAGCTAGTAACGGTAGTTCTTTCTCTCTATATTCAGCGAGTAACGGTAGTTCTCTCTCTCTATATTCAGCGAGTAACGGTAGTTCTCTCTCTCTATATTCAGCTAGTAACGGTAGTTCTCTCTCTATATTCAGCTAGTAACGGTAGTTCTCTCTCTCTATATTCAGCTAGTAACGGTAGTTCTCTATATATTCAGCTAGTAACGGTATTTCTCTATATATTCAGCTAGTAACGGTAGTTCTCTCTATATTCAGCTAGTAACGGTAGTTCTCTCTCTCTATATTCAGCGAGTAACGGTAGTTCTCTCTATATTCAGCTAGTAACGGTAGTTCTCTCTATATACAGCTAGTAACGGTAGTTCTCTCTCTCTCTATTCAGCGAGTAACGGTAGTTCTCTCTATATTCAGCTAGTAACGGTAGTTCTCTCTATATTCAGCTAGTAACGGTAGTTCTCTCTCTCTATATTCAGCTAGTAACGTTAGTTCTCTCTCTATATTCAGCTAGTAACGTTAGTTCTCTCTCTATATTCAGCTAGTAACGGTAGTTCTCTCTCTCTATATTCAGCTAGTAACGGTAGTTCTCTCTCTCTATATTCAGCTAGTAACGGTAGTTCTCTATATATTCAGCTAGTAACGGTAGTTCTCTCTCTATATTCAGCTAGTAACGGTAGTTCTCTCTCTATATTCAGCTAGTAACGGTAGTTCTCCCTCTATTTTCAGCTAGTAACGGTAGTTCTCTCTCTATTTTCAGCGAGTA
The DNA here is from genome assembly GCF_901001165.1 of Salmo trutta. Taxonomy (NCBI): domain Eukaryota; kingdom Metazoa; phylum Chordata; class Actinopteri; order Salmoniformes; family Salmonidae; genus Salmo; species Salmo trutta. The sequence continues at coordinate 3,720,931 of NC_042962.1, read as the reverse complement.
ACGGTAGTTCTCCCTCTATTTTCAGCTAGTAACGGTAGTTCTCTCTCTATATTCAGCTAGTAACGGTAGTTCTCTCTCTATATTCAGCTAGTAACGGTAGTTCTCTCTCTATATTCAGCTAGTAACGGTAGTTCTCTCTCTATATTCAGCTAGTAACGGTAGTTCTCTATATACAGCTAGTAACGGTAGTTCTTTCTCTCTATATTCAGCGAGTAACGGTAGTTCTCTCTCTCTATATTCAGCGAGTAACGGTAGTTCTCTCTCTCTATATACAGCTAGTAACGGTAGTTCTCTCTCTCTCTATTCAGCGAGTAACGGTAGTTCTCTCTATATTCAGCTAGTAACGGTAGTTCTCTCTATATTCAGCTAGTAACGGTAGTTCTCTCTCTCTATATTCAGCTAGTAACGTTAGTTCTCTCTCTATATTCAGCTAGTAACGTTAGTTCTCTCTCTATATTCAGCTAGTAACGTTAGTTCTCTCTCTATATTCAGCTAGTAACGGTAGTTCTCTCTCTCTATATTCAGCTAGTAACGGTAGTTCTCTCTCTCTATATTCAGCTAGTAACGGAAGTTCTCTATATATTCAGCTAGTAACGGTAGTTCTCTCTCTATATTCAGCTAGTAACGGTAGTTCTCTCTCTATATTCAGCTAGTAACGGTAGTTCTCCCTCTATTTTCAGCTAGTAACGGTAGTTCTCTCTCTATTTTCAGCGAGTAATGGTAGTTCTCCCTCTATTTTCAGCTAGTAACGGTAGTTCTCTCTCTATATTCAGCTAGTAACGGTAGTTCTCTCTCTCTATATTCAGCGAGTAACGGTAGTTCTCTCTATATTCAGCTAGTAACGGTAGTTCTCTCTATATACAGCTAGTAACGGTAGTTCTCGCTCTCTCTATTCAGCGAGTAACGGTAGTTCTCTCTATATTCAGCTAGTAACGGTAGTTCTCTCTATATTCAGCTAGTAACGGTAGTTCTCTCTCTCTATATTCAGCTAGTAACGGTAGTTCTCTCTCTCTATATTCAGCTAGTAACGGTAGTTCTCTCTCTCTATATTCAGCTAGTAACGGTAGTTCTCTCTATATTCAGCTAGTAACGGTAGTTCTCTCTCTCTATATTCAGCTAGTAACGGTAGTTCTCTCTCTCTATATTCAGCTAGTAACGGTAGTTCTCTCTCTCTATATTCAGCTAGTAACGGTAGTTCTCTCTCTCTATATTCAGCTAGTAACGGTAGTTCTCTCTCTCTATATTCAGCTAGTAACGGTAGTTCTCTCTCTCTATATTCAGCTAGTAACGGTAGTTCTCTCTCTCTCTATATTCAGCTAGTAACGGTAGTTCTCTCTCTATATATTCAGCTAGTAACGGTAGTTCTCTCTCTATATTCAGCTAGTAACGGTAGTTCTCTCTCTATATTCAGCTAGTAACGGTAGTTCTCTCTCTATATTCAGCTAGTAATAGGATATATTTGGTTATTAATTTAGCAATGTAAGATAACTCTATTCTTTAGAATATAATTGCATTTAACTGCATTAATTTGTTTCTAAAGTAGGACTGTCATTTGAATATTTTTGTTCCCCATCTCAAAATAGGACGCTGCCCCTTTAAGAAAAACTTTCCAAAAGAGATATTGACATGTCTACAGTAGGCTAGCCAAGAGGTATGCTAGGAGCCACTAGCTAGCATATTGACATGTCTACAGTAGGCTAGCCAAGAGGAACGCTAGGAGCCACTAGCTAGCATATTGACATGTCTACAGTAGGCTGGCCAAGAGGAACGCTAGGAGCCACTAGCTAGCATATTGACATGACTACAGTAGACTAGCCAAGAGGAACGCTAGGAGCCACTAGCTAGCATATTGACATGTCTACAGTAGGCTAGCCAAGAGGATTGCTTGGAGCCACTAGCTAGCATATTGACATGTCTACAGTAGGCTAGCCAAGAGGAACACTAGGAGCCACTAGCTGGCATATTGACATGTCTACAGTAGGCTAGCCAAGAGGATTGCTAGGAGCCACTAGCTAGCATATTGACATGACTACAGTAGGCTAGCCAAGAGGAATGCTAGGAGCCACTAGCTAGCATATTGACATGTCTACAGTAGGCTAGCCAAGAGGTATGCTAGGAGCCACTAGCTAGCATATTGACATGTCTACAGTAGGCTAGCCAAGAGGAACGCTAGGAGCCACTAGCTAGCATATTGACATGTCTACAGTAGGCTAGCCAAGAGGTATGCTAGGAGCCACTAGCTAGCATATTGACATGTCTACAGTAGGCTAGCCAAAAGGAACGCTAGGAGCCACTAGCTAGCATATTGACATGTCTACAGTAGGCTAGCCAAGAGGAACGCTAGGAGCCACTAGCTAGCATATTGACATGTCTACAGTAGGCTAGCCAAGAGGCATGCTAGGAGCCACTAGCTAGCATATTGACATGTCTACAGTAGAATGCACATCTCTCTCCTCCACTGTACGGACAGGGATTGGCTCGCTCACAGCGAAAGGCATATATTTTCATATGGTTTATTTATGGTCAATTGCCCATTACAGTTTGAATAAATAAAAATAAAAAATACAATTAAAAGTCACCCTATCGATCCATGGGTCTTACCTTTTCTTTGCAGCTGGACAGCATGCTGATAATGCTGAGACAGACTGATTGCACTGAGAGGGCTGGCGACCAGTCTTCAGTTAGTATGGATAGACAGATGTGACCGTTGCTATAAACGTGAGGATGTACAGGTATATTCTCTCCCGTGAACATTACCTTGAAATGGGAAAAAAAATAAAAAAAATAAAGATTAGACACATCAATGTTTATAGTTTTAGAGAGATCCATCGACTAACATCTGTACAACGGCCTGTTATGTTTTGACCTCTATTTTTTGTGGGGGGGGGGGGGGGGGGGGTTGAGAGCTGAATTAGGAGAGTAGTCAACCGGAATGGGTTTAGATTTTCACATTAATAGCAGAAAATAATGAGCCTTGGACTGTAAGCTTGGGCTTAGCTCTATACAGCAACATGAGGCTGGGGGATTAGGAGAAGAGTGCCTCACATGAGGGGAGGAATGACAGGGAAGGGGAGAGAGAGAGAGAGAGGGGGGAGCGGGAAAGAGAAAGAGAGAGAGAGGGAGAGAGAGAGGGGGAGAGAAAGAGGGGGAGAGAAAGAGAGAGAGGGGGGAAGAGAGAGAGAGAGAGGGAGAGAGAGAGAGGGGGAGAGAAAGAGAAAGAGGGGGGAAGAGAGAGAGAGAGGGGGAGAGAAAGAGAGAGGGGGAGAGAAAGAGAAAGAGAAAGAGAAAGAGAGAGGGGGGAGAGAAAGAGAAAGAGAGAGGGGGGAGAGAGAGAGAGAGAGGGGAGAGAAAGAGAAAGAGGGGGGAAGAGAGAGAGAGGGGGGGAGAGAAAGAGAAAGAGAGAGGGGAGAGAGAGAGAGAGAGGGGGAGAGAACGAGAGAGAGGGAAGAGAGAGAGAGGAAGAGAAAGAGAGAGGAAGAGAAAGAGAGAGAGAGAGAGGGAGAGAGAGCTGCACACTTCATTAGGGAGGATAACTACGGTGGAAGGGAAGACATCACAGCTCTCTCTCTAAACTCACCAGCACCCAGAGGAGAGCAGAGGCCTCTACAGTGTTGCTGTACATAGCGTGCAATAAGGGAGAACTTTACCAACATTTTGTTTTTAAGTGCAGTGATGGGCAAATATCTAGTCCTTCTCAAAAATACTTATTTTAAGAGCTACACGTACACACACTTTGATACATCCACTCACAACAACCAAACAATTACAAACACACCCAATTCACCCACGCACATACCTAAAAAACAGTAGTTATCTGTGGTGTGTTGTTGTGCTGGGGTATGAGGTGGTAGTTATCTGTGGTGTTGTTGTTGTGCTGGGGTATGAGGTGGTAGTTATCTATGGTGTGTTGTTGTGCTGGGGTATGAGGTGGTAGTTAACTGGTGTTGTTGTGCTGGGGTATGAGGTAGTAGTTAACTGTGGTGTTGTTGTTGTGCTGGGGTATGAGGTGGTAGTTATCTATGGTGTGTTGTTGTGCTGGGGTATGAGGTGGTAGTTATCTATGGTGTTCTTGTTGTGCTGGGGTATGAGGTGGTAGTTATCTATGGTGTGTTGTTGTGCTGGGGTATGAGGTGGTAGTTAACTGGTGTTGTTGTTGTGCTGGGGTATGAGGTGGTAGTTAACTGGTGTTGTTGTTGTGCTGGGGTATGAGGTGGTAGTTATCTGTGGGGTGTGTTGTTGTGCTGGGGTATGAGGTGGTAGTTATCTGTGGGGTGTGTTGTTGTGCTGGGGTATGAGGTGGTAGTTAACTATGGTGTGTTGTTGTACTGGGGTATGAGGTGGTAGTTAACTGGTGTTGTTGTTGTGCTGGGGTATGAGGTGGTAGTTATCTGGTGTGCTGTTGTACTGGGTTATGAGGTGGTAGTTAACTGGTGTGTTGTGCTGGGGTATGAGGTGGTAGTTATCTGTGGTGTTGTTGTGCTGGGGTATGAGGTGGTAGTTATCTATGGTGTGTTGTTGTGCTAGGGTATGAGGTGGTAGTTAACTGGTGTGTTGTGCTGGGGTATGAGGTGGTAGTTATCTGTGGTGGGGTTGTTGTGCTGGGGTATGAGGTGGTAGTTATCTGTGGGGTGTGTTGTTGTGCTGGGGTATGAGGTGGTAGTTAACTGGTGTTGTTGTTGTGCTGGGGTATGAGGTGGCAATTATCCATGGTGTGTTGTTGTGCTGGGGTATGAGGTGGTAGTTATCTGTGGGGTGTGTTGCTGTGCTAGGGTATGAGGTGGTAGTTTTCTGTGGTGTTGTTGTGCTGGGGTATGAGGTGGTAGTTATCTGTGGGTTGTGTTGTTGTGCTGGGGTATGAGGTGGTAGTTATCTATGGTGTGTTGTTGTGCTGGGGTATGAGGTGGTAGTTATCTGGTGTGTTGTTGTGCTGGGGTATGAGGTGGTAGTTAACTGTGGTGGTGTTGTTGTGCTGGGGTATGAGGTGATAGTTATCTGGTGTGTTGTTGTGCTGGGGTATGAGGTGGTAGTTATCTGTGGTGTTGTTGTGCTGGGGTATGAGGTGGTAGTTAACTGGTGTGTTGTTGTGCTGGGGTATGAGATGGTAGTTAACTGTGGTGTTATTGTGCTGGGGTATGAGGTGGTAGTTAACTGTGGTGGTAGTAGTAGCCTGACTGTAGATCTAATATTCTCTCTCTATTTATAGGCCGATATGTAAAAATAAGATTGTCACGTTAAGCTAATCCTCTCAAACGTGGCCCGTGGGCTTTAATACACTGTCGTAGAGAGAGAGAGACAGCTAGAGAGGAGAGAGAGACAGCTAGAGAGAGACAGCTAGAGAGGAGAGAGAGAGACAGCTAGAGAGGAGAGAGAGAGACAGCTAGAGAGGAGAGAGAGAGACAGCTAGAGAGGAGAGAGAGAGACAGCTAGAGAGGAGAGAGAGAGACAGCTAGAGAGAGACAGCTAGAGAGAGACAGCTAGAGAGAGACAGCTAGAGAGAGACAGCTAGAGAGGAGAGAGAGACAGCTAGAGGAGAGAGAGAGAGAGACAGCTTGAGAGAGACAGCTAGAGAGGAGAGAGAGAGAAACAGCTAGAGAGAAACAGCTAGAGAGAGAGAGATAGCTTGAGAGCGAGAGACAGCTAGAGAGCGAGAGACAGCTAGAGAGCGAGAGACAGCTAGAGAGCGAGAGACAGCTAGAGAGCGAGAGACAGCTAGAGAGCGAGAGACAGCTAGAGAGCGAGAGACAGCTAGAGACAGGTAGACAGCTAGACAGCTAGAGAGCGAGAGAGACAGCTAGAGAGAGAGAGAGACAGCTAGAGAGAGACAGCTAGAGAGACAGCTAGAGAGAGACAGCTAGAGAGAGACAGCTAGAGACAGCTAGAGAGGAGAGAGAGAGACAGCTAGAGAGACAGCTAGAGAGACAGTTAGAGAGGAGAGAGAGAGACAGCTAGAGAGACAGCTAGAGAGAGACAGCTAGAGAGACAGCTAGAGAGAGAGAGAGACAGCTAGAGAGAGAGAGAGACAGCTAGAGAGAGAGAGACAGCTAGAGAGAGAGAGACAGCTAGAGATAGATATAGACATATAGAGAGAGACAGCTAGAGAGAGACAGCTAGAGAGAGACAGCTAGAGAGACAGCTAGAGAGAGACAGCTAGAGAGAGACAGCTAGAGAGAGACAGCTAGAGAGAGACAGCTAGAGAGAGACAGCTAGAGAGAGAGAGACAGCTAGAGAGACAGCTGGAGAGTGACAGCTAGAGAGAGATATAGACATATAGAGAGACAGCTAGAGAGAGAGACAGCTAGAGAGACAGCTAGAGAGAGAGAGAGAGAGATATAGACATCTAGAGAGAGACAGCTAGAGAGAGACAGCTAGAGAGAGACAGCTAGAGAGAGACAGCTAGAGAGAGACAGCTAGAGAGAGATAGAGACATAGAGAAAGATCTGTCTCCACTGTGTCCTAGGTCAGGATCCAAATTATGAGCCACCAAGCCAATGTGTCAATCATATTGTGTTGGCATCCAGGCACAGAAGCATCATGGCATCAGCACTAAGCAGGGTGGCAGAGGATCCATCCAATCTAATCAGTATGTTTATGGTGTCAGACATCAGGGTCGTATTCACTAGATACCAAACAGAAAAAAATTGACCGAAAAGGGGAGGGACTACCCAAACTTGTCGAATGAGGAACCCTATTTATTGGTTGTAAAACTTTTTCTAGGGTTTTGTACGGTATGCACTAATGAATATAACCCAGGAGAGTGAGTTCCAGAATATGATCCTGAGTAGTGAGTTCTAGAATAAATTTGTATGAATATGATCCAGGGGAGTGAGTTCTAGAATAAATTAGTATTAACATGATCCAGGGGAGTGAGTTCTAGAATAAATTCATATGAATATGATCCAGGGGAGTGAGTTCTAGAATAAATTCATATGAATATGATCCAGGGGAGTGAGTTCCAGAATAAATTCATATGAATATGATCCAGGGGAGTGAGTTCTAGAATAAATTAGTATTAACATGATCCAGGGGAGTGAGTTCTAGAATAAATGAATATGATCCAGGGGAGTGAGTTCTAGAATAAATGAATATGATCCAGGGGAGAGAGTTCTAGAATAAATTAATATGAATATTAGAGGTCGACCGATTAAACGGAATGGCCGATTAATTAGGGCCGATTTCAAGTTTTCATAACAATCGGTAATCGATATTTTTGGCCACCGATTTGCATATATATTTATTTTTTTGCTCTTTATTTAACTAGGCAAGTCAGATTAAGAACACATTCTTATTTTCAATGACGGCCTAGGAACGGGGGTTAACTGTTATTTCAGGGGGGATTTGGGGATTCGTTTTTGCAACTTTCCGGTTACTAGTCCAACGGTCTAACCACCTGCCTTACATTGCACTCCACGAGGAGCCTGCATGGCAGGCTGACTACCTGTTACGCGAGGGCAGCAAGAAGCCAAGGTAAGTTGCTAGCTAGCATTAAACTTATTTTATAAAAAACGATCAATCTTAACATAATCACTAGTTAACTACACATGGTTGATGATATTACTATGTTATTTAACGTGTCCTGCGTTGCATATAATCGATGCGGTGCCTGTTCATTTCTCATCTAATCACAGCCTACTTCGACAAACGGGTGATGATTTAACAAGGGCATTTGCGAAAAAAGCACTGTCGTTACACAAGTATATATTTTTAAACCTGCATATTTAGTTAATATTGCCTGCTAACATGAATTTGTGTCACTTCTCTAGCGTTCCGTGTAAGCAGTCAGGGTATATACAGCAGTTTGGGCCGTCTGGCTCATTGCGGACTGTGTGAAGTCCATTTATTCCTAACAAAGGCCGTAATTAATTTGCCAGAATTTTACGTAATTATGACATAACATTGAAGGTTGTGCAATGTAACAGGAATATTTAGACTTAGGGATGCCACCCGTTAGATAAAATACGGAACGGTTCCGTATTTCACTGACAGGAAAAACGTTTTGTTTTCGAGATGATAGTTTGCGGATTCGACCATATTAACCTGTTAGGGTATAGGGGGCAGTATTTTCATGGCTGGATAATTTTTTTTACCCGATTTAATCTGGTTACTAATCCTACCCAGTAACTAGAATATGCATATACTTATTATATATGGATAGAAAACACCCTAAAGTTTCTAAAACTGTTTGAATGGTGTCTGTGAGTATAACAGAACTCATTTGGCAGGCAAAACCCTGAGACAGATTCTGACAGGAAGTGGATACCTGATGTGTTGAATTGACTTTAAGCCTATGCCATTGAAAAACAAAGGGGCTGAGGAATGTTTTGGCACTTCCTATTGCTTCCACAAGATGTCCCCAGCCTTTACAAAGTGTTTTGAGTCTTCTACTCTGAGATCTGACCGAAGAAGAGCCTTGGAACGGTGATGGCCCATTAGACACCTGGCGTGCGAGTTCATGTTGGGTACTCTCATTCCAATACGTTTTAAAAGAGAACCCAATGGTCCGCCTTGAATTTTATTCATGTTCTGGTTAAAAAAGGCCCTAATGATTTATGCGATACAACGTTTGACATGTTTGAACGAACGTAAATATATTTTTTCCGTTCGTGAAGTGAAGTCCGGCTGGCTTAGATCATGTGCTAACAACACGGAGCTTTTTGGACATAAATGATGAGCTTTTTTGAACAAAACTACATTCGTTATGGACCTGGGATTCCTGGAAGTGACATCTGATGAAGAGAATCAAAAGGTAATGGATTATTTACATAGTATTTTCGATTTTTGATCTCTCCAACATGGCGGTTAGTCTGTATCGCAATGCGTATTTTTCTGGGCGCAGTGCTCAGATTATTGCAAAGTGTGATTTCCCAGTAAGGTTATTTTTAAATCTGGCAATTCGATTGCGTTCAAGAGATGTAAATCTATAATTCTTTGAATGACAATATAATATTTTACCAATGTTTTCTAATATTAATTCATTATTTTGTTGCGATGACTTGACTGCCGGTTATTGGAGGGAAACGATTTCCTGAACATCAACGCCATAGTAAAACGCTGTTTTTGGATATAAATATGAACTTGATAGAACTAAAAATGCATGCATTGTCTAACATAATGTCCTAGGAGTGTCATCTGATGGAGATTGTAAAAGGTTAGTGCATAATTTTAGCTGATTTTATGGTTTTGGTGACGCCTGTCTTTGAATTGACAATACAGTACACACAGCTATTGTCAATGTACTCTCCTAACATAACCTAACTTTATGCTTTCGCCGTAAAACCTTTTTGAAATCGGACAACGTGGTTAGATTAAGGAGATGTTTATCTTTCAAAGGGTGTCAGATAGTTGTATGTTTGAAAAACTTGAATTTGGACATTTATTAGGTTTCAAATTTGCCGCTCTTGAAATGCACCTGCTGTTGATAGGGTGCGCCACGGGTGGCACGCTAGCGTCCCAAATAGCCCCAAGAAGTTAATGACCTAAGGCTCGTGTTTCTGTGTGTTATTATGTTATAATTAAGTCTATGATTTGATAGAGCAGTCTGACTGAGCGGTGGTAGGCAGCAGCAGGCTCGTAAGCGTTCATTCAAACAGCACTTTCGTGCGTTTGCCAGCAGCCCTTCGCAATGCATTGCGCTGCTTATGACTTCAAGCCTGTCAACTCCCAAGATGAGGCTGGTGTAACCGATGTGAAATGGCTAGCTAGTTATCGGGTGCGCGCTAATAGCGTTTCAAACGTCACTCACTCTGAGACTTGGAGTAGTTGTTCCCCTTGCTCTGCATAGGTAACGCTGCTTCGAGGGTGGCTGTTGTCGATGTGTTCCTGGTTCGAGCCCAGGTAGGAGCGAGGAGAGGGACGGAAGCTATACTGTTACACTGGCAATACTAAAGTGCCTATAAGAACATCCAATAGTCAAAGGTATATGAAATACAAATCGTATAGAGAGAAATAGTCCTATAATAACTACAACCTAAAACTTCTTACCTGGGAATATTGAAGACTCATGTTAAAAGGAACCACCAGCTTTCATATGTTCTCAAGTTCTGAGCAAGGAACTTAAACGTTAGCTTTTTTACATGGCACATATTGCACTTTTACTTTCTTCTCCAACACTTTGTTTTTGCATTATTTAAACCAAATTGAACATGTTTGAGAGGCTAAATTGATTTTATTGATGTATTATATTAAGTTAAATAAGTGTTCATTCAGTATTGTTGTAATTGTCATTATTACAAATAAATCCCCCAAAATAAAAATAAATCGGCTGATTAATCGGTATCGGCTTTTTTGGTCCTCCAATATTCGTTATCGACGTTGAAAAATCATAATCGGTCGACCTCTAATAGCAAGACTAGTACCCAGGCTATATCAAGACTGTTACCCAGGCTATATCAAGACTGTTACCCAGGCTATATCAAGACTGTTACCCAGGCTATATCAAGACTGTTACCCAGGCTATATCAAGACTGGTATCCAGGCTATATCAAGACTGTTACCCAGGCTATATCAAGACTGTTACCCAGGCTATATCAAGACTGTTACCCAGGCTATATCAAGACTGTTACCCAGGCTATATCAAGACTGTTACCCAGGCTATATCAAGAACCTTGTTATAGTTTTTTGTTATTTTATAGTGCTCCTTGTGTGCACATTCGGTAATACCATATACCCCAATATGGTACAGAAATGGTATAATGGTGTGAACATCTAGCGGCAGGTCGCCTAGTGGTTAGAGCGTTGGGCCAGTAACCGAAAGGTAAAAATCTGTCGTTCCGCCCCTGAACAAGGCAGTTAACCCACTGTTTCCTGGTAGGCCGTCATTGTAAATAAGAATATGTTCTTAACTGACTTGCCTCGTTAAATAAAATAACATATCACCAAACCCTAACATCCACTCTCTTCAATCAGTTGGACAAATGACCTGTTACTAAGCAACATACCCACTCAGCCAAATTACCTGTTACTAAGCAACATACCCACTCAGCCAAATGACCTGTTACTAAGCAACATACCCACTCAACCAGCCTACTGACAGAGCATGAATGGATCTTGTGTCATTGAGTGTCCTAGCTAACTGATTCAACAGAAATATACATGACTATTTATCAATGAGAAAGGGCTAGGCTGGCTAGCTAGCTACTTACCTGAGGTGAATCGAAAGGATACCGACTACTGAATTTGAAAAGCAGCTGAAATTTCTCTCCTTCGTAGAGCGTGCCCGTGGCTCCTTCCATATCTACAATCCATCTGGATGAAAAAGACAGAAGATACCATATTAAATATATTAAAATATATACACACACACACACACACACACACACACACAGTACTAGTCAAAAGTTTGGACACACCTGGATTGGGATTACCAGCTCTCTGTAACGTAGAGGGCAACCAGCGGGTACATCTACCCTATACCATGTTGAGAGGATGCCAAGAGTGTGCTAAGCTGTCATCTACGCTACTTGGAAGAACCTCAAATCTAAAATATACTGCTCAAAAAAATAAAGGGAACACTTAAACAACACATCCTAGATCTGAATGAAAGAAATAATCTTATTAAATACTTTTTTCTTTACATAGTTGAATGTGCTGACAACAAAATCACACAAAAATAATCAATCGGAATCCAATTTATCAACCCATGGAGGTCTGGATTTGGAGTCACACTCAAAATTAAAGTGGAAAACCACACTACAGGCTGATCCAACTTTGATGTAATGTCCTTAAAACAAGTCAAAATGAGGCTTAGTAGTGTGTGTGGCCTCCACGTGCCTGTATGACCTCCCTACAACGCCTGGGCATGCTCCTGATGAGGTGGCGGATGGTCTCCTGAGGGATCTCCTCCCAGACCTGGACTAAAGCATCCGCCAACTCCTGGACAGTCTGTGGTGTAACGTGGCGTTGGTGGATGGAGCGAGACATGATGTCCCAGATGTGCTCAATTGGATTCAGGTCTGGGGAACGGGCAGGCCAGTCCATAGCATCAATGCCTTCCTCTTGCAGGAACTGCTGACACACTCCAGCCACATGAGGTCTAGCATTGTCTTGCATTAGGAGGAACCCAGAGCCAACCGCACCAGCATATGGTCTCACAAGGGGTCTGAGGATCTCATCTCGGTACCTAATGGCAGTCAGGCTACCTCTGGCGAGCACATGGAGGGCTGTGCGGCCCCCCAAAGAAATGCCACCCCACACCATGACTGACCCACCGCCAAACCGGCCATGCTGGAGGATGTTGCAGGCAGCAGAACGTTCTCCACGGCATCTCCAGACTCTTTTACATCTGTCACGTGCTCAGTGTGAACCTGCTTTCATCTGTGAAGAGCACAGGGCGCCAGTGGCGAATTTGCCAATCTTGGTGTTCTCTGGCAAATGCCAAACGTCCTGCACGGTGTTGGGATGTAAGCACAACCCCCACCTGTGGACGTCGGGCCCTCATTACCACCCTCATGGAGTCTGTTTCTGACCGTTTGAGCAGACATGCATATTTGTGGCCTGCTGGAGGTCATTTTGCAGGGCTCTGGCAGTGCTTCTCCTGCTCCTCCTTGCACAAAGGCGGAGGTAGCGGTCCTGCTGCTGGGTTGTTGCCCTCCTACAGCCTCCTCCACGTCTCCTGATGTACTGGCCTGTCTCCTGGTAGCGCCTCCCTGCTCTGGACACTACGCTGACAGACACAGCAAACCTTCTTGTCACAGCTCGCATTGATGTGCCATCCTGGATGAGCTGCACTACCTGAGCCACTTGTGTGGGTTGTAGACTCCGTCTCATGCTACCACTAGAGTGAAAGCACCGGCAGCATTCAAAAGTGACCAAAACATCAGCCAGGAAGCATAGGAACTGAGAAGTGGTCTGTGGTCCCCACCTGCAGAACCACTCCTTTATTGGGGGTGTCTTGCTAATTGCCTATAATTTCCACCTGTTGTCTATTCCATTTGCACAACAGCATGTGAAATTTATTGTCAATCAGTGTTGCTTCCTAAGTGGACAATTTGATTTCACAGAAGTGTGATTGACTTGGAGTTACATTGTGTTGTTTAAGTGTTCCCTTTATTTTTTTGAGCAGTGTATATTTTGATTTGTTTACCACTTTTTTGGTTACTCATCCCACAAACATCCCACACCCCATTTAGGCCCCCTCAGATAACATTTACATTTACGTCATTTAGCAAACGCTCTTATCCAGAGCGACTTAAGACCTATGCCCCTTCCTGCCCACCCCATGCCCCCCACTCCCGGGAAAAAGGGCCTCAACATGAAAGTCGCACACATACGCCCAGGCCGTGAGCAGGGAAACAGGCTCAACCCCCACTCTTACACTAGCCCAAGGCAATGGCATGTACCAGATGCTCAGCAGGCTCTGCTCACACTTACTGGCCTGAGGCCAAACCACACGACCAACAACATTGGACACTTTATGGAACACAAAGCCTTCACTATCTCATCCTGGAATATCCATGGCCTGAGGTCATCTGCCTTTGGCCTGAAGAGCAGGAACCTGAACTTCATCAAAGAAATCAGAAATACAGACATTGTCATCCTACAAGAAACATGGTATAGAGGAGATGGACCCACTGGTTGTCCTCTAAGTTACAGAGAGCTGGTAGACCCATCCACTGAATTAATAGGTGAAAAACAGGGAAGAGACTCATGGGGTATGCCAATTTGGTATAGAGCAGACCTAACCCTCTCTATTAAATTAACCAAAACAGGAACATTTTACATTTGGCTAGAAATTCCAAATGAAATGATCTCAACAGAGAAAAATGTCCTCCTGTGTGCTACCTATATCCCCCCCACTAGAATCCCCATAGTTTAATGAAGACAGCTTCTCCATCCTGGAGGGGGAAATCAATCATTACCAGGCCCAGGGACATGTACTAGTCTGTGGCGATCTGAATGCCAGAACTGGACAAGAACCTGACGGCCTGAGCACACAGGGGGACAAACACCTACCTGGAGGTGACAGAATTCCCTCCCCCATATGCCCCCCTAGGCACAACTATGACAACATAACCAACAAAAACAGGTCACAACCCCTGCAGCTCTGTTGTATGCTTGGTCTGTACATATATACAGTCAATGGTAGGTTTCGAGGGGATTCCTACGGTTGGTATACCTATAGCTCATCTCTTGGCAGTAGTACTGTAGACTACTTTATCACTGACCTCAACCCAGAGTCTCTCAAAGCATTCAGTCAGCCCACTGACACCCCTATCAGACCACAGCAAAATCACAGTCTACTTGAACAGAGCAATACTCAATCATGAGGCATCAAAGACAAAGGATCTGAATAATATTAAGAAATGCTATAGATGGAAGGAAAGTAGTGTGGAAACCGGCCAAACAACAATTAGGCAACAACAAATTCAATCCCTTCTAGACAACTTCCTGGACAAAATGTTTCACTGTAAGAGTGAACTTGGCAGTAGAACATCTAAACAGTATATTTGACCTCTCAGCTTCCCTATCTAATCTAAACAGTATATTTGACTTCTGAGCTTCCCTATCAAATCTAAACAGTATATTTGACCTCTGAGCTTCCCTATCAAATCTAAACAGTATATTTGACCTCTGAGCTTCCCTATCAAATCTAAACAGTATATTTGACCTCTCAGCTTCCCTATCAAATCTAAGCAGTATATTTGACCTCTCAGCTTCCCTATCATATCTAAACAGTATATTTGACCTCTCAGCTTCCCTATCAAATCTAAACAGTATATTTGACCTCTGAGCTTCCCTATCATATCTAAACAGTATATTTGACCTCTCAGCTTCCCTATCAAATCTAAAAATGTCAAACAGTAAGACAGAAGAAAACTAACAACAATCACAAATGGTTTGACGAAGAATACAAAAACCTAACACAGAAATTGAGAAACCTATTCAACCAAAAACATTGAGACCCATAAAACCTGAGTCTACGCCTTCACTATGGTGAATCACTAAAACAATACAGAAATACACTGCGGAAAAAGGAACAGCACGTCAGAAATCAGCTCAATGTAATTGAAAAATCCATAGAATTTAACCACTTCTGGGAAAATTGGAAAACACTAAATAAACAACATGAAAAATTATCTATCCAAAACGGAGATGTATGGATAAACCACTTCTCCAATCTTTTTGGTTCTTTAACAAAGAACAAACAGCAAAAACATATACATGATTAAATACAAATCTTAGAATCAACTATTAAAGACTACCAGAACACATTGGATTCTCCAATTACAGTGAATGAAGAACTTCAGGACAAAATAGAAACCCTCCAACCCAAAAAGACCAGTGGTGTTGATGGTATCCTCAACGAAATGATAAAATATACAGACCACCAATTCCAAATGGCTATACTTAAACTCTTTAACATCATCCTCAGCTCTGGCATCTTCCTCAATATTTGGAACCAAGGACTGATCACCCCAATCCACAAAAGTGGAGACAAATTTGACCCAAATAACTACCATGGGATATGTCAAAAGCAACCTTGGGAAAATCCTCTGCATTATCATCAACAGCAGACTCGTACATTTTCTCCATGAAAACAATGTACTGAACAAATGTCAAATAGGCTTTTCAACAAATGATCGTATGACAGACCACGTATTCACCCTGCACACCCTAATTGACAAACAAACAAAACAAAAAGGCAAAGTCTTCTCATGTTGATTTTAAAAAAGCTTTAGACTAAAAGCACACAAAAAAACAATACATACCTCAGCCTAAACATCAGCGCCACAGGTAACTTGCACAAAGCTGTAAACAATCTGAGAAACAAGGCAAGAAGGGCCTTCTATGCTTTCAAAAGGAATATCAAATTTGACATCCCAATTAGGATCTGGCAAAAAAATACTTGAATCAGTTATAGAAACCATTGCCCTTCATGGTTGTGAGGTCTGGGGTCCGCTCACCAACCAAGAATTCACAAAATGGGACAAACAGCAAATTGAGACTCTGCATGCAGAATTCTGCAAAAATATCCTGTGTTAACGTAAAACACCAAATAATGCATGCACAGCAGAATTAGGCCGATAAAATCCAGAAAATAGCCGTTAAATTCTACAACCACCTAAAAGGAAGCGATTCCATAACAAAGCAATCACCTACAGAGAGATGAACCTGGAGAAGAGCCCAATAAGCAAGATGGTCCTGGGGCTCTGTTCACAAACACAAACCACAGAGCCCCAGGACAGCAACAATATTTGACCCAACCAAATCATGAGAAATCAAAAAGATAATTACTTGACACATTGGAAAGAATTAACAAAAAAACTAACTAGAATGCTATTTGGCCCTAAACAGAGAGTACACCGTGGCAGAATACCTGACCACTGTGACTGACCAAAACTTAAGGAAAGCTTTGACTATGTACAGACTTAGTGAGCATAGCCTTGCTATTGAGAAAGTAGGCAGACTTGGCTCTCAAGAGAAGACAGGCTATGTGCACACTGCCCACAAAATGAGGTGGAAACTAAGCTGCACTTCCTAACCTCCTGCCAAATGTATGACCATATTAGAGACACATATTTCCCTCAGATTAAACAGATTCACAAAACACTAGAAAACAAATCCAATTTTGATAAACTCCCATATCTATTGAGTGAAATACCACAGCGTGGCATCACAGCAGCAAGATTTGTGACCTGTTGCCACAACAAACACCATTGTATATACAACCCATATTTATGTTTATTTATTTTCCCTTTTGTACTTTAACTATTTGCACATAATATGACATTTGAAATGTATTTATTATTTTGGAACTTTTGTGAGTAAGTTTTACAGTTACTTTTATTGATCTTTTCACTTTTGTTTATTATCTACTTCACTTGCTTTGGCAATGTTAACATATGTTTCCCATGCCAATAAAGTACTTGAATTGAAATGGGGGGAGAGAGCGAGAGACAGAGAGAGAGAGAGAGACACAGAGAGAGAGAGAGAGAGAGAGACACAGAGAGAGAGAGAGAGAGAGAGACACAGAGAGAGAGAGAGAGAGAGAGACACAGAGAGACAGAGAGAGAGAGAGACACAGAGAGACAGAGAGAGAGAGACACAGAGAGAGCGAGACAGAGAGAGAGAGAGACACAGAGAGAGCGAGACAGAGAGAGAGAGAGCGAGACAGAGAGAGAGAGAGCGAGACAGAGAGAGAGAGAGCAAGACAGAGAGAGCGAGAGCGAGACAGAGAGAGCGAGAGAGACAGAGCAAGAGCGAGCGAGACAGAGAGAGCGAGACAGAGCGAGCGAGACAGAGCGAGAGCGACAGAGACAGAGACAGAGACAGAGAGAGAGAGGAGAGAGAGAGAGATGCTCAACATGAGCTCCTGATATACGATGAGGGAAAAAAGTATTTGATCCCCTGCTGATTTTGTACGTTTGCCCACTGACAAAGAAATGATCAGTCTATAATTTTAATGGTAGGTTTATTTGAACAGTGAGAGACAGAATAACAATAAAAAAATCCTGAAAAACGCATGTCAAAAATGTTATAAATTGATTTGCATTTTAATGAGGGAAATAAGTATTTGACCCCCTCTCAATCAGAAAGATTTCTGGCTCCCAGGTGTCTTTTATACAGGTAATGAGCTGAGATTAGGAGCACACTCTTAAAGGGAGTGCTCCTAATCTCAGTTTGTTACCTGTATAAAAATACACCTGTCCACAGAAGCAATCAATCAATCAGATTCCAAACTCTCCACCATGGCCAAGACCAAAGAGCTCTCCAAGGATGTCAGAGACAAGATGGCAGACCTACACAAGGCTGGAATGGGCTACAAGACCATCGCCAAGCAGCTTGGTGAGAAGGTGACAGCAATTGGTGCGATTATTCGCAAATGGAAGAAACACAAAAGAACTGTCAATCTCCCTCGGCCTGGGGCTCCATGCAAGATCTCACCTCGTGGAGTTGCAATGATCATGAGAACGGTGAGGAATCAGCCACAGAACTACACGGGAGGATCTTGTCAATGATCTCAAGGCAGCTGGGACCATAGTCACCAAGAAAACAATTGGTAACACACTACACCGTGAAGGACTGAAATCCTGCAGCGCCCGCAAGGTCCCCCTGCTCAAGAAAGCACATATACATGCCCGTCTGAAGTTTGCCAATGAACGTCTGAATGATTCAGAGGACGTGAAAGTGTTGTGGTCAGATGAGACCAAAATGGAGCTCTTTGGCATCAACTCAACTCGCCGTGTTTGGAGGAGGAGGAGGAATGCTGCCTATGACCCCAAGAACACCATCCCCACCGTCAAACATGGAGGTGGAAACATTATGCTGTGGGGGTGTTTTTCTGCTAAGGGGACAGGACAACTTCACCGCATCAAAGGGCCTGCTGGCCCCCCTACCTCTGCGGAAGCACAGTTCCCGCTCAGCCCAGTCAAAACTGTTCGCTGCTCTGGCACCCCAATGGTGGAACAAGCTCCCTCACGACGCCAGGACAGCGGAGTCAATCACCACCACTGGATATCATAAGGTGAATGCACCAATTTGTAAGTTGCTCTGGATAAGAGCGTCTGCTAAATGACGTAAATGTACCGTCAAATCTTGGGTGAGAACCTCCTTCCCTCAGCCAGGGCATTGAAAATGGGTCGTGGATTGGTATTCCAGCATGACAATGACCCAAAGCACACGGCCAATGCAACAAAGGAGTGGCTCAAGAAGAAGCACATTAAGGTCCTGGAGTGGCCTAGCCAGTCTCCAGACCTTAATCCCATAGAAAATCTGTGGAGGGAGCTGAAGGTTCGAGTTGCCAAACGTCAGCCTCGAAACCTTAATGACTTGGAGAAGATCTGCAAAGAGGAGTGGGACAAAATCCCTCCTGAGATGTGTGCAAACCTGGTGGCCAACTACAAGAAACGTCTGACCTCTGTGATTGCCAACAAGGGTTTTGCCACCAAGTACTAAGTCATGTTTTGCAGAGGGGTCAAATACTTATTTCCTTCATTAAAATGCAAATCAATTTATAAAATTTTTGACATGCGTTTTTCTGGATTTTTTTGTTGTTATTCTGTCTCTCACTGTTCAAATAAACCTACCATTAAAATTATAGACTGATAATTTCTTTGTCAGTGGGCAAACGTACAAAATCAGCAGGGGATCAAATACTTTTTTCCCTTACTGTATTCATATTTTTTTGTTTTTAGAATGAGATAAACACACTAATGGAAAAAGAATTCCAGACAAGAAGTGATGAACAACAACTCTATTCATTCAGAATAGAAAAAAAAGTTACTTTGCGCCTCAAGTTAAGAAGTTTTGACTCTAGCTAGCTAGCTACACAACAAAGACCTAGCCAGCAGGCTAACAAGCTAGCTAGAAGAAACGAGCTAGAACAAACCTAGCAGGGGGAGTTAATACAACTACATCAAACGACCAAACTGAGTGAATAAACCAAAAAGGAGCACGGACTCTAACTTTAAACATATCTTCTGTTTTTTTTTGTTGTGTAGATTTGTCACTCTTTTTGCTGTTTTTTGAACTAAATTAGTGCTAGCTAGCAACAGCAGCAGACAAACAACCCGGTTGCTATGGCAACGGGGCAGCAGGACAGAGCAGCAGCAGCAGCAGTAGAGCCCACAGGCACCATGTCCCCACTCCCCCTCAACGCTGAATCCATTCTCTACCCTCCAGAGGCCCAAAATGACACAACGAGGAAAGCTTTTAAACAGACACTACTAAAGGGGAGGTCAGAAACCCAATCCGCAGACCTCTACAATAACGGTGACGTGAGAAATCTCATCTTCCTCACTGACCAGACAAATGCATGGCGCTCAGCGGTCTGCTCTCACTACCCATCCATCTCATCTCCCTCACTGACCAGCCAAATGCATGGTGCTCAGCGGTCTGCTCTCACTACCCATCCATCTCATCTTCCTCACTGACCAGCCAAATGCATGGCGCTCAGCAGTCTGCTCTCACTACCCATCCATCTCATCTTCCTCACTGACCAGCCAAATGCATGGTGCTCAGCGGTCTGCTCTCACTACCCATCCATAAAGACAGAGGGAATCTGTAATGGGTGGAAGCTGAAAGTCAAAGAGACAGACGACCCTGACAGCACCATGGTAACAATCAACCTCTGCAAGACTGGGACTGTCATGGTGCCAGGTAACATCAGACTGGGACTGTCATGGTGCCAGGTAACATCAGACTGGGACTGTCATGGTGCCAGGTAACATCAGACTGGGACTGTCATGGTGCCAGGTAACATCAGACTGGGACTGTCATGGTGCCAGGTAACATCAGACTGGGACTGTCATGGTGCCAGGTAACATCAGACTGGGACTGTCATGGTGCCAGGTAACATCAGACTGGGACTGTCATGGTGCCAGGTAACATCAGACTGGGACTGTCATGGTGCCAGGTAACAGACTAGGACTGTCATGGTGCCAGGTAACAGACTGGGACTGTCATGGTGCCAGGTAACAGACTGGGACTGTCATGGTGCCAGGTAACAGACTGGGACTGTCATGGTGCCAGGTAACAGACTAGGACTGTCATGGTGCCAGGTAACATCAGACTGGGACTGTCATGGTGCCAGGTAACATCAGACTGGGACTGTCATGGTGCCAGGTAACATCAGACTGGGACTGTCATGGTGCCAGGTAACATCAGACTGGGACTGTCATGGTGCCAAGTAACATCAGACTGGGACTGTCATGGTGCCAGGTAACATCAGACTGGGACTGTCATGGTGCCAGGTACATCAAGCTGAGCTCCTAAAACAGTAATAACGACCTGACCTCACTAAGAGAGGAGCTGCAGGAGAGAGAGAACAGAGGACAGGCTGCAGGAGAGAAAGAGAACAGAGGACAGGCTGGAGGAGAGAAAGAGGACAGAGGACAGGCTACAGGAGAGAAAGAGAACAGAGGACAGGCCGCAGGAGAGAAAGAGTACAGAGGACAGGCCGCAGGAGAGAAAGAGGACAGAGGACAGGCTACAGGAGAGAAAGAGGACAGGCCGCAGGAGAGAAAGAGGACAGAGGACAGGCCGCAGGATAGAAAGAGAACAGAGGACAGGCCGCAGGCCGCAGGAGAGAAAGAGAACAGAGGACAGGCCGCAGGAGAGAAAGAGAACAGAGGACAGGCTGCAGGAGAGAAAGAGAACAGAGGACAGGCCGCAGGAGAGAAAGAGAACAGAGGACAGGCCGCAGGAGAGAAAGAGAACAGAGGACAGGCTGCAGGAGAGAAAGAGAACAGAGGACAGGCTGCAGGAGAGAAAGAGAACAGAGGACAGGCTGCAGGAGAGAAAGAGAACAGAGGACAGGCTGCAGGAGAGAAAGAGAACAAAGGACAGGCTGCAGGAGAGAAAGACAGCAGAGGACAGGCTGCAGGAGAGAAAGACAGCAGAGGACAGGCTGCAGGAGAGAAAGAGAACAGAGGACAGGCTGCAGGAGCAGCCAGATCACCACTCTATGACCTGCCCTCACACAGCAGAGGAGCCCAGCTCAACCAACCAGGTTTCCCCAGCCCTGCCTGCTGCACCCCTCCTCCCTCCAGCCCTGCCTGCTGCACACCTCTTCCCTCCAGTCCTGCCTGCTGCACCCCTCCTCCCTCCAGTCCTGCCTGCTGCACCCCTCCTCCCCAGCCCTGCCTGCTGCACCCCTCCTCCCTCCAGCCCTGCCTGCTGCACCCCTCCTCCCCAGCCCTGCCTGCTGCACCCCTCCTCCCTCCAGCCCTGTCTGCTGCACCCCTCCTCCCCAGCCCTGCCTTCTGCACCCCTCCTCCCAAGCCCTGCCTTCTGCACCCCTCCTCCCTCCAGCCCTGCCTGCTGCACCCCTCCTCCCCAGCCCTGCCTGCTGCAGCCCTCCTCCCTCCAGCCCTGCCTGCTGCACCCCTCCTCCCCAGCCCTGCTGCACCCCTCCTCCCTCCAGCCCTGCCTGCTGCACCCCTCCTCCCCAGCCCTGCTGCCCCCCCCATCCCCTGCCCTGCTTGCTGCACCCCTCCTCCCCAGCCCTGTCTGCTGCACCCCTCCTCCCCAGCCCTGCCTGCTGCACCCCTCTTCCCTCCAGCCCTGCCTGCTGCACCCCTCCTCCCTCCAGCCCTGCCTGCTGCACCCCTCCTCCCCAGCCCTGCCTGCTGCACTCCTCCAGCCCTGCCTGCTGCACCCCTCCAGCCCTGCCTGCTGCACCCCTCCAGCCCTGCCTGCTGCACCCCTCCTCCCCAGCCCTGCCTGCTGCACCCCTCCTCCCCAGCCCTGCCTGCTGCACCCCTCCTCCCTCCAGCCCTGCCTGCTGCACCCCTCCTCCCCAGCCCTGCCTGCTGCACCCCTCCTCCCCAGCCCTGCCTGCTGCACCCCTCCTCCCCAGCCCTGCCTGCTGCACCCCTCCTCCCCAGCCCTGCCTGCTGCACCCCTCCTCCCTCCAGCCCTGCCTGCTGCACCCCTCCTCCCCAGCCCTGCCTGCTGCACCCCTCCTCCCCAGCCCTGCTGCACCCCTCCTCCCCAGTCCTGCCTGCTGCACCCCTCCTCCCCAGCCCTGCCTGCTGCACCCTTCCTCCCCAGCCCTGCCTGCTGCACCCCTCCTCCCCAGCCCTGCCTGCTGCACCCCTCCTCCCCAGCCCTGCCTGCTGCACCCCTCCTCCCCAACCCACAGAACATCCTCCCACTAACAGCGGCACCGGCACAGACCAGCCCCCCCCCCCCAGCTCCAACACCCACCAGCCCCCCCTCTACCCCCTCCAGTCCATAACAGACCAGCCACACCCCAGCCCCCCCTCTACCCCCTCCAGTCCAGAAGAAACACTGGCTGACATCATCCTGTTGATGGACTCAAATGGGAAGTTTGTTCAGGAGAATAAACTTTTCCCTTCGACACAAAAGGAGAAAGGTGTGGTGCCCAACAATGCAGAGTGCCATGGAGCTGCTTGATAAGGCCCATCTCTGGTCACCAAGCCACATAATCATACACACTGGAAGCAACGACCTGCGTGCTCAGCAGGAGAGGGTGGCGACTTCACTACGGGGAGGGATTGAAAAGGCCTCCGCAATCTTCCCCAACTCAAGAATCATGGTGTCAACCCTTCTACAGAGGAAGGACTTCCACCCTACCACAATCCAAAGAATAAACGCCAGCCTCTCCCGGGACTGTCCCCTGCGACCCAATATACACCTGGCCCACCATCCCACCCTCCATCCGGACTGTCTCTATGACCGTGTTCACCTGTACAGGGAGACAGTCCTCATCCTTGCCAAGGCTCTCGAGGACGTCGCTTTAAACCGCAGCCCGACCTCTCCACCCAGGAACAGCGGAGCAATCTCCACCCCGCCGAGATCACCGAGACAACCCCCCGGACCAGCACCCTGGACCCCCCCCAGCCACGACCACAGCACCACCAACCTCAATGCCCACCACAGCCAGCGCAGCACAGACCACCCCACCCCAGACCCCCACCTGGAGGAGCCACAGCCCAGCAGGCAGAGCTACACACAGGCTGTGAGAGGAGCAACTGGCCCAGCCCCCACCAACCAAATGAGTGACATTAAACAAATGCTGAGTCTACTATGCTCACGTGATAGACCGAGAGTCATGGATGCTCACATGTGATAGGCCGAGGGTCATGGACGCTCACATGTGATAGGCCGAGGGTCATGGATGCTCACATGTGATAGGCCGAGGGTCATGGATGCTCACATGTGATAGGCCGAGGGTCATGGATGCTCACATGTGATAGGCCGAGGGTCACGGTATGATGAGCACAACAACTCCATAACACAAATGCTAACAATAAACAAAATCACATTTGCATAATAAGAGTTTACATGAATTGAAAAAATCAATTTTAATAGTTCTTGTTGGATTGTGAGTGATTGTCTCATTTTGAAGGTAAAGAAGAAAAAAAAGTTATGAAATCTTTTTACGTTGCATGTTGGAATTTACAAGGATTGAAGTCCTCTGCTTTTGGGCTAAAGAGCAGAAACCCAGAATTCCTGAAATAAATTGATGATGTTGATATTGTAGTACTACAGGAAACATGGTGCAGAGGTGATGTTTCCACTGGCTGTCCACTAGGTTATAGGGAGATCATCCTACCATCCACTACATTAAAAGGAATCAGACAGGGCAGAGACTCAGGGCAGGGCAGAGACTCAGGACAGGGCAGAGACTCAGGACAGGGCAGAGACTCAGGACAGGGCAGAGACTCAGGACAGGGCAGAGACTCAGGACAGGGCAGAGACTCAGGACAGGGCAGAGACTCAGGACAGGGCAGAGACTCAGGACAGGGCAGAGACTCAGGACAGGGCAGAGACTCAGGGGGAATGCTAATAAAGTATAAATCTAAACTAATTCATTCAATCGAATTGATCAAAACAGGAGAATTCTTTATCTGGTTAAAAATCAACAAGGAGGCTATCTTAAGAGATAAAAACGTCTTCCTCTGTGACACATACATTCCCCCCTCAGAGTCACCCTGCTTCAATGAAGAGAGTTTCTCCATTCTAGAGGGGGGAGATTAGTCACTTTCAGGCTCAAGGCAACGTACTGGTCTGTGGTGACCTGAACACTAGAACAGCAGAAGAACAAGACACTATTAACAGTCCTGGGGATAAACACCTACCAGGAAGCATCAACCTTTCCCTCTCCACATACCCCCACAGACACAACTAGGACAAAGTGAAAAACAAAAATGGAGTACAGCTCGTGAAGCTCTGTGGAACACTGGGTCTGTACATAGTCAATGGTAGGCTGAGAGGGGACTCTTTTGGTAGGTACACCTACAGCTCTGTTACACGCTGGGTCTGTACATAGTCAATGGTAGGCTGAGAGGGGACTCTTTTGGTAGGTACACCTACAGCTCATCCCTTGGCAGCAGCACTGTAGACTACTTCCTCACCGACCTAAACCCAGAGTCTCTCAATACCAATCTATACAAATTGAGACAAATTTGACCCAAATAATTACAGAGGAATTTGCGTTAACAGCAACTTGGGGGAAAATTCTCTGCAGTATTATAAATAGCAGACTACACCATTTCCTTGACGAACACAACGTCCTGAGCAGAAGCCAGATTGTATTTCTAAAAAAATGGCACGATGGTATTTTTTTTATAAACTAATATTGGAGGGAAAACATATGTTAAAACAGGGCTGCCCAATAAGTCAAACACTATTTAACATCTACATTAATATATGAGAGAGAGAGACAGAGAGAGACAGAGAGAGACAGAGAGAGACAGAGAGAGACAGAGAGGGACAGAGAGGGACAGAGAGGGACAGACGGACAGACGGACAGACGGACAGACGGACAGACGGACAGACGGACAGACGGACAGACAGAAGCTCCTCTAGTGGGAGCAGCAAACACACACAATAGAAACTTCCGGACGACTGTCAGACCAGGCCTCTTGTGGAGCTGTTTTAACGGTTCAAGCTAGGCATCTTAGTTCCAGTGAAGGGAAATGTTAATTCTACAGCATACAATGACATTCCAGACAATTCTGTCATTCCAACTTCATGGCAAGAGTCCTGTTTCAGCATGACAATGCCCCAGTGCACAAAGCGAGGTCCATAATCAAATAGTTTGAAAAGATCGGTGTGGAAGAACTTGCCATCGGGATGAATTTTTGTTGTTGTTGTTCTCACCTTTATTTAACCACCAATTGGAACGGTGACTGCGAGCCAGGCCTAATCGCCCAATGTCAGTGCCCGACCTCACTAATGCTCTTGAGGCTGAATGGAAAGAAGTCCCCGTACCAACTAGTGGAAAGCCTGCCCAGAAGAGTGGAGAAGCAAAGGGGGGACCAACTCTATTAATACCCATGATTTTGGAATAAGACGTTTGATGAACAGGTGTCCACATACTTTTGGTCATGTAGTATAAGATTACATTACCAAAGCAAGTGAAAAGAAAAACCTACCTCTTCCCCTACTGTACTTATTTATTTATTTTGCTCCTTTGCACCCCATTATTTCTATTTCTTCCACTACAAATCTACCATTCCAGTGTCTTACTTGCTATATTGTATTTACTTTGCCACCATGGCCTTTTTTGCCTTTACCTCCCTTATCTCACCTCATTTGCTCACATTGTATATAGACTTATTTTTCTACTGTATTATTGACTGTATGTTTGTTTTACTCCATGTGTAACTCTGTGTTGTTGTATGTTGTCGAACTGCTTTGCTTTATCTTGGCCAGGTCGCAATTGTAAATGAGAACTTGTTCTCAACTTGCCTACCTGGTTAAATAAAGGTGAAAAAAATATATAAAAAAATAAATAAATGTACAGTAAACAAGGCACTCAAAAGTTTCAAAATGATAAAGACATTTCAAATGTTATATTATCAGCTATTATCATAGCTTTGTGTTCACGGGAGCTTTGTTATTCGCTATGGTAACGCTACATCAATAACATGGAAACAATATGGCGGCTATAGAAAGGGGATGCACCAATGATGGACTAGTGTTGCACGGTATACCGAAACTTCAGTACTTTTTCTATACTAGAACATGAAAAAACGGCTCTGTTCTAGAATTCATGTTACTTTCAGTGCTTCTGTCAAATGTGTCTCACATCATACATGGTTTAAGAGGATCACGTCTGTCAGGTAATTTGTCTGAATTTCAGTAGTAAGCAGCTGACACAGCGAGCCAATTTTGAGATGCAAGCGAGAGAGTAAATGTAGACAGCAAGGCTTCCAATGAAAACATTCCTCCATCTTGTTGACAGAAATTGGCTCCAGAAGCAAACTATGAAAATACTTTGCTTACAGAGCAGATGAGGACCAAACCACCAAAACAACTAAGCAAAAAGTGCTACAAAGCAGTGCAGTGTGAGGGAGGTTTAGTTCCAAAAGAAGACATGAAAAAAAAAACGACTTTACATTTGCAATGTAACGTTATACTACTAGCAACTAAATTTGAATAATTTTTGAGTGGGGCAGAATGAAGTAGTTTAATACAGGGTAGGGTTAAACTACTCTAATACGGGGGGGGCAGGGTTAAACTACTTTAATACAGGGGGCTAGGGTTAAACTACTTTAATACGGGGGGGTAGGGTTAAACTACTTAATACGGGGGGGTAGGGTTAAACTACTTTAATACGGGGGGCAGGGTTAAACTACTTTAATACGGGGGGGTAGGGTTAAACTACTTTAATACGGGGGGGTAGGGTTAAACTACTTTAATACGGGGGGGGGGGGCTAGGGTTAAACTACTTTAATACAGGGGGCTAGGGTTAAACTACTTTAATACGGGGGGGTAGGGTTAAACTACTTTAATATGGGGGGTAGGGTTAAACTACTTTAATACGGGGGGGTAGGGTTAAATTACTTAAACTAGTTTAATACAGCGGGAAGGATAAACTAGTTTAATACAGGGGGAAGGATAAACTAGTTTAATACAGGGGGAAGGATAAACTAGTTTAATACAGGGGGCTAGGATAAACTAGTTTAATACAGGGGGCTAGGATAAACTAGTTTAATACAGGGGGCTAGGATAAACTAGTTTAATACAGGGGAAAGGATAAACTAGTTTAATACAGGGGGGAAGGATAAACTAGTTTAATACAGGGGCTAGGATAAACTAGTTTAATACAGGGGGAAGGATAAACTAGTTTAATACAGGGGGGAAGGATAAACTAGTTTAATACAGGGGGAAGGATAAACTAGTTTAATACAGGGGGCTAGGATAAACTAGTTTAATACAGGGGGAAGGATAAACTAGTTTAATACAGGGGGCTAGGATAAACTAGTTTAATACAGGGGGCTAGGATAAACTAGTTTAATACGGGGGGAAGGATAAACTAGTTTAATACGGGGGGCTAGGATAAACTAGTTTAATACAGGGGGCTAGGATAAACTAGTTTAATACAGGGGAAAGGATAAACTAGTTTAATACAGGGGGAAGGATAAACTAGTTTAATACAGGGGGGAAGGATAAACTAGTTTAATACAGGGGGAAGGATAAACTAGTTTAATACAGGGGGAAGGATAAACTAGTTTAATACAGGGGGAAGGATAAACTAGTTTAATACAGGAGGAAAGGATAAACTAGTTTAATACAGGGGGAAGGATAAACTAGTTTAATACAGGGGGGAAGGATAAACTAGTTTAATACAGGGGGAAAGGATAAACTAGTTTAATACAGGGGGAAGGATAAACTAGTTTAATACAGGGGGAAGGATAAACTAGTTTAATACAGGGGGCTAGGATAAACTAGATTAATACAGGGGGAAGGATAAACTAGTTTAATACAGGGGGAAGGATAAACTAGTTTAATACAGGGGGAAAGGATAAACTAGTTTAATACAGGGGAAAGGATAAACTAGTTTAATACAGGGGGCTAGGATAAACTAGATTAATACAGGGGGCTAGGATAAACTAGTTTAATACAGGGGGGAAGGATAAACTAGATTAATACAGGGGGAAGGATAAACTAGTTTAATACAGGGGCTAGGATAAACTAGTTTAATACAGGGGGCTAGGATAAACTAGTTTAATACAGGGGGAAAGGATAAACTAGTTTAATACAGGAGGAAAGGATAAACTAGTTTAATACAGGGGGGAAGGATAAACTAGTTTAATACAGGGGGAAAGGATAAACTAGTTTAATACAGGGGGCTAGGATAAACTAGTTTAATACAGGGGGAAAGGATAAACTAGTTTAATACAGGGGGCTAGGATAAACTAGATTAATACAGGGGGAAGGATAAACTAGTTTAATACAGGGGGCTAGGATAAACTAGATTAATACAGGGGAAAGGATAAACTAGTTTAATACAGGGGGCTAGGATAAACTAGTTTAATACAGGAGGAAAGGATAAACTAGTTTAATACAGGGGGCTAGGATAAACTAGTTTAATACAGGGGGCTAGGATAAACTAGTTTAATACAGGAGGAAAGGATAAACTAGATTAATACAGGGGGCTGGGATAAACTAGTTTAATACAGGGGGCTAGGATAAACTAGTTTAATACAGGGGGAAAGGATAAACTAGTTTAATACAGGGGCTAGGATAAACTAGTTTAATACAGGGGCTAGGATAAACTAGTTTAATACAGGGGGATAAACGTCATCCTGACCATACCCACCACAAGGGGCGTTTCCTTGTTTACATTGGCCCAAGGAGCACGCACTCCGGTGACATCAAGACACTGTGGTATCTATGCTACTATCATACAGCTGTGTCAAAACAGGGGACACTGATCCACAACACCACGGGAGGAGGAACAACTACACACACACACAGTTCCATAAACAACAGCTACTAAACATTTACACATGCTACCGTATCTCTGTATTCACTCCATCACACGGACGCCATTGATTTTTACTTTGGTGCCGTTTCTCATTGTGAAAGATTATATGAGAAGCCAATGTTTTGTAACAGACAAGAATGGATGGCTTTTTACTGGGAAGGACATCAAATGGAACTAAAACAAAAAAAGGTACGCCGCTAACCAAACCATTGTCTGTCTGTCAGTCAGTCTGTCTGCTGTAATGGATATTCACAGACTGAGAGACAGAATAAAGCACCTCGGCAACGGGAAAACGGTTCTGCAACAAAAAACGAGAGCTTCTATTGGTCAAATTCAGTTCCTTCCCGATTTCGTTCCGTTTGCTTCTGTTTTGTTTTTATCAGCGGAGGCTGCGGAGGGAGGACGGCTCATAGTAATGGCTGGAATGGAGTCAATGGAACGGCATCAACCACATGGAAACTCCCGAGTGGCGCAGCGGTCTAAGGCACTGCATCGCAGTGCTAGAGGCGTCACTACAGACCCGGGTTCGATCCCGGGATATAATCACAAACGGCCGCGATCGGGAGTTCCATTGGGCGGCGCACAATTGCCCCAGCATCGTCCGGGTTAGGAGAAGGGTTTGGCCAGAGGGGAGGGGCTTTACAAGTAGGCCGTCATTGTAAATAAGAATTTGTTCTTTAACTGACTTGATTAGTTAAATAAAGGTTAAATACATGTTAAAAACATTAAAAGACTCCGTTCCAGCCATTACTATGGAGCCGTCCTCCCCTCAGCAGCCTCCACTGTAGTAGTAGATACACCTCAGAGGAGATTTTCAGTTGAAACTCCTTCAGCTCATTCTCATTCTGTAAACACGTCAACAATAACTTTTTTCCTCAAAAACGTTAGGGAACGCGGACACTGCCTGTCCAAATCAGCGTTCTATCTTTACTAGATTGTAGAATTGTATACTAGCACTCAACGGACTAACATTCGTTTGACATTGTTTTATTAACCTTTCGACTTGGTCAGAAACACAAGGGGGACAGAATCAAAACCAGTTCTGTGAGACATTGCCAAAATATATGAAATCTGGTTGACTGAAAAGCCTTATCCTACTTTGAAGCAACAATAACATTACATTTGGCATATATAAAAAGCTAAAATGTAGTCTGTACATGAAAATATACACAAAGGTATATATGAAAGTAGTTTAATAAGGAAATATCCTATTTTCTTTGGTTGAACTTATCATGGAATTGCTCATTTAAGCTTCAAGCACAAATATATCAGTCCATCTACTGAACCAGAGTAACCTAAAATAATTCAATATCGTTCAATATCGTTACACTACCACGCTACCCTCACTACACTGTTACGCTACCCTCACACTATACCACCCTCACACTACACTGTTACAATCACACTACACGGTTAAGCTACCCTCAGACTACACTGTTACAGTACCCTCACGCTACACTGTCACACTACACTGTTACGCTACCCTCACGCTACACTGTTACGCTACCCTCACACTACACTGTCACAATCACACTACACTGTTAAGCTACCCTCAGACTACACTGTTAAGCTACCCTCATACAAAACTGGTAGCCTACACTACCCTCACACCACACTGTTACACTACCCTCACACTACACTGCTACACTACCCTCACATTACACTGTTACACTACACTGTTACACTACCCTCACACCACACTGTCACGCTACCCTCACACTACACTGCTACACTACCCTCACATTACACTGTTACACTACACTGTTACACTACCCTCACACCACACTGTCACGCTACCCTCACACCACACTGTTACGCTACACTCACACCACACTGTTACACTACACTGTTACACTACACTGTTACACTACACTGTTACACTACCCTCACACCACACTGTTACACTACCCTCACACTACACTGTTACACTACACTGTTACGCTACCCTCACACCACACTGTTACACTACCCTCACACTACACTGTTACACTACCCTCACACTACACTGTTACGCTACCCTCACACTACAGTTACGCTACCCTCACACCACACTGTTACGCTACCCTCACACCACACTGTTACACTACCCTCACACCACACTGTTACACTACCCTCACACCACACTGTTTCGCTACCCTCACACTACACTGTTACGCTACCCTCACACTACACTGTTACGCTACCCTCACACCACACTGTTACGCTACCCTCACACCACACTGTTACGCTACCCTCACACCACACTGTTACGCTACCCTCACACTACACTGTTACACTACACTGTTACACTACACTGTTACACTACACTGTTACACTACCCTCACACCACACTGTTACACTACCCTCACACTACACTGTTACGCTACCCTCACACTACACTGTTACGCTACCCTCACACCACACTGTTACGCTACCCTCACACTACACTGTTACGCTACCATCACACCCTACTGTTACACTACACTGTTACAAACCCTCATACAAAACTGTTACCCTACCCTCAAGCTACACTGCCCTCACGCTACACTGTCACACTACACTATCACACTACACTGTTACGCTACCCTCACACCACAGTTACGCTACACTGTTACACTACCCTCACACTACACTGTTACGCTACCCTCACACCACACTGTTACACTACACTGTTACACTACCCTCACACCACACTGTTACACTACCCTCACACCACAGTTACGCTACACTGTTACACCACACTGTTACGCTACCCTCACACCACACTGTCACGCTACCCTCACACCACACTGTTACACTACCCTCACACTGCACTGTTACGCCACACTGTTACGCTACCCTCACACCACACTGTTACGCTACCCTCACACCACACTGTTACGCTACACTGTTACGCTACCCTCACACTACACTGTTACAAACCCTCATACAAAACTGTTACCCTACCCTCAAGCTACACTGCCCTCACGCTACACTGTCACGCTACCCTCACACTACACTGTTACGCTACCCTCACACTACACTGTTACGCTACCCTCACACTACACTGTCACGCTACCCTCACACTACACTGTCACGCTACCCTCACACTACACTGTCACGCTACCCTCACACTACACTGTTACACTACACTGTTACGCTACACTGTTACGCTACCCTCATACAAAACTGTTACCCTACACTACCCTCACACTACACTGTTACACTACCCTCACATTACCCTGTTTGACTACCCTCAAACTACACTGTTACACTCCCTTCAGACTACACTGTCACGCTACCCTCACACTGCACTGTCACACTGCCCTCACACTACAATGTTACATTACCCTCACACTACAAATCAAATCAAAGTTTATTTGTCACGTGCGCTGTATACAACAGGTGTAGACCTTACAGTGAAATGCTTACTTACAGGCTCTAACCAAGTGCAAAAAAGGTGTTAGGTGAACAATAGGTAAGTAAAGAAATAAAAACAACAGTAAAAAGACAGTGAAAAACAGTAGAGAGGCTATATACAGTAGAGAGGCTATATACAGACAGCGGTTAGTCAGGCTGATTGAGGTAGTATGTACATGTAGATATGGTTAAAGTGACTATGCATAAATGATGAACAGAGAGTAGCAGTAGCGTAAAGAGGGGTTGGCGGGTGGTGGGACACAATGCAGATAGCCCGGTTAGCCAATGTGCGGGAGCACTGGTTGGTCGGACCAATTGAGGTAGTATGTACATGAATGTATAGTTAAAGTGACTGTAAATATATGATAAACAGAGAGTATCAGCAGCGTAAAATAGGGGTTGGGAGGGGGGGCAGACAATGCAAATAGTCCGGGTAGCCATTTGATTACCTGTTCAGGAGTCTTATGGCTTGGGGGTGAGAACTGTTGAGAAGCCTTTTTGTCCTAGACTTGGCATGCGGTAGTAGAGAGAACCGTCTATGACTGGGGTCTTTGTCACACTACACTGTTATACTAACCTAACTACACTCACACTAGTTAGTAGGTCTACACCAGTTGTTTTCGAAGCATGTGACGAATCAAATTGATTTGAAGAACCCGTGCTAACAAGCTAACGTTGGCTAGCTACTTCCAGACAAATGAGAGAACACCTCACCTCAGACCGTTGTCTCGTCCTAGCAGAGCTGGTTAGGCTGTTTTCGTGTTATCTTTAGGTATAAAATCACTAACTGTGTTACTGCCAACAGATTGCCAGAGTGAATTATTTACGAACGCAACCTAAACGCATCGGTACAAACTATCTAACTACCTGTACCTGGCATGTGTGTAGCTATGAGGTATAGGTCCATACTGATGACCCTGAGGACTGACCAGGTAGTTGGTGTGTGTGTTGGTGTTCTTCACAATGAGAAATGCTATAGATGTGTGTAACAAAACAAGACATGAATACCCACATAACTCAGCAAGCTGTATCCTGATGTATACTACTGGATGTATACTACCTGATGTATACTACCTGATGTATACTTCCAATATATACTACTGGATGTATACTACCGGATATATACTACTGGATGTATACTACCGGATGTATACTACCGGATGTATACTACCGGATGTATACTACCGGATGTATACTACCGATTATATACTACTGGATGTATACTACCGATTATATACTACTGGATGTATACTACCGATTATATACTACTGGATGTATACTACAAATATATACTACCGGATGTATACTACTGGATGTATACTACCAATATATACTACCGGATGTATACTACCGGATGTATACTACCGGATGTATACTACCGATTATATACTACTGGATGTATACTACCGATTATATACTACTGGATGTATACTACAAATATATACTACCGGATGTATACTACCAATATATACTACCGGATGTATACTACTGGATGTATACTACAAATATATACTACCGGATGTATACTACTGGATGTATACTACCGAATGTATACAACCAGATGTATACTACTGGATGTATACTACCAATATATACTACCGGATGTATACTACTGATATATACACTACTGAATGTATACTACCAAATGTATACTACCAATATATACTACTGGATGTATACTACCAATATATACTACCGGATGTATACTACCAATATATACTACTGAATGTATACTACCAAATGTATACTACCAATATATACTACTGGATGTATACTACCAATATATACTACCGGATGTATACTACCGGATGAATACTATAAATATATACTACCGGATGTATACTACCAATATATACTACTGGATGTATACTACCGATATATACTACTGAATGTATACTACCAGATGTATACTACCAATATATACTACTGGATGTATACTACCGATATATACTACTGGATGTATACTACTGGATGTATACTACCGATTATATACTACTGGATGTATACTACCAATATATACTACTGGATGTATACTACCAATATTTACCACTGGATGTATATTACTGGATGTATACTACAAATATATACTACCGGATGTATACTACTGGATGTATACTACAGATGTATACCACCAATGTATACTACTGGATGTATACTGCTGGATGTATACCACCGGATGTATACTACTGGATGTATACCACTGGATGTATACTACCGGATGTATACCACCGATGAATACTACCAATATATACTACTGGATGTATACTACTGGATGTATACTACTGATGTATACTACCGGATGTATACTACCAATATATACTACCTGATGTATACTACCTGATGTATACTACCTGATGTATACTACCAATATACACTACTGGATGTATACTACCGCATGTATACTACCGGATGTATACTACCGATATATACTACTGGATGTATACTACCAATATATACTACTGGATGTATACTACCGGATGTATACTACCGGATGTATACTACCGGATGTATACTACTGGATGTATACTACCGGATGTATACTACCGGATGTATACTACCGGATGTATACTACCGATATATAGTACTGGATGTATACTACTGGATGTATACTACTAGATGTATACTACCGGATATATACTACCGGATGTATACTACTAATGAATACTACTGAGGAATACTACTGGATATATACTACTGGATATATACTACTGGATGTATACTACCGGATGTATACTACTGGATGTATACTACCAATATATACTACCTGATGTATACTACCAATATATACTACTGGATGTATACTACCAATATATACTACTGGATGTATACTACCAATATATACTACCGATATATACTACTGGATGTATACTACCAATGTATACTACTGATGAATACTACCAATATATACTACTGGATATATACTACTGGATGTATACTACCGGATGTATACTACCAATATATACTACTGGATGTATACTACCAATATATACTACCTGATGTATACTACCTGATGTATACTACCTGATGTATACTACTGGATGTATACTACCAATATATACTACCAATATATACTACCAATATATACTACTGGATGTATACTACCAATATATACTACTGGATATATACTACCGGATGTATTCTACCGGATGTAAACTACCTGATGTATACTACCGGATGTATACTACCGGATGTATACTACCGGATGTATTCTACCGGATGTAAACTACCTGATGTATACTACCGGATGTATACTACTGATGTATACTACCAATATATACTACTGGATATATACTCCGGATGTATACTACTGGATGTATACTACTGGATGTATACTACTGGATGTATACTACCGATGTATACTACTGATGTATACTACCGGATGTATACTACCGGATGTATACTACTGGATGTATACTACCAATATATACCACTGGATGTATACTACAGATGTATACCACTGGGTGTATACTACTGGATGTATACTACAGATGTATACCACTGGATGTATACTACTGGATGTATACTACCGGATGTATACTACCGGATGTATACTACTGATATATAGTACTGGATGTATACTACCGATATATAGTACTGGATGTATACTACTGGATGTATACTACCGGATGTATACTACTGGATGTATACTACCGGATGTATACTACCGGATGTATACTACTGGATGTATACTACCGGATGTATACTACTGATGTATACTACCGATATATAGTACTGGATGTATACTCACTGTGTGATGGTGTTCTGTACACTTTTCTCATTAAGCATCATTCCAGGGGGCGGATCATTTTGCAAAGCCATTAGTTCCTTTTGTAGTCTTTTCTGTAAGGATAGAAAACACACGTTTCAGCTGTAGCTGGAATACAATAGAGGTGTCATTTTAGTTGGAAACGTGATGCAACCGATCTGAGATACAATCCCCAAAGATGTCAGTACTTCCCTTGTTAGACAATTAACTAGACAGACTAACAGCTAGCTGGATATCTCGTAATATCGTCTTCACTTGAAGATGAAATGAAAAGTACGCTAACCTTGCTTCAAGCTCCTTGCGTTAGCTCGGTGGTTAAAACTACACAGCTGGTATAAGACTACGCAGTGTTTACCATCCGCTTGATAGCATTTTGACTGCTGCTCGGTTGGATATTAACACGTAGGGTTTCAGCTGGATAGGGTTTCGGGAATGCAGAACTAACATCGTTAACTAGCTAATCCACTTAATGAATATCAGACAAGTTTACCCACCAAGCCAGACAGACACCACTACACACAATGACGTATCTAGACAAACCACCCTAACGTTAAGTCTGCTATCCAGTTAGCTACTTCTGCTACTGGCTGGCATGTCACAACACTCATAACTACATTTGTTTGCTAACTAGCTGGCATTTTTTTTTAAACGGTAATCTTGCAAATTGACAGTCCCCCAACTGAGCACATAACGTTAAGCTAGATAGCGACGTTGCTAACGTCGTTAGCATCATCCCTTGTCGCTAGTTAAAAGCACTGTCAGTGCAGTGGTTGCTAACAAAAACGGTTGCTATTGGAGGATGAGCTAAACTAGCTAGGTGCAGCCGTCGAAGCGACACATTAAACAACAAATCACTACACGTACTAATTTAAAACAACAACAACAAAAATAAAAAATGTGTTAACTGACTTGAAATGAACAGATGAGAGAAAGAAAAGAAAGGGGGGGGGGGAAAGAGAGATATCCCGAAGAAAGTCGATGTCAGTCAGTAGAAGTCTTACCTGCATCGACGCCATGATGGAAACCCCCTGCATCAGGGCAAAGCCTGGCACAGCGGTCACCATAGGTACCATCACATGGGATGGGGGAAGTGTGTTGACAAAACTCAACTGGAAGAAAGAAGAAACAAACAAAAAAAGTGCACTGATTGCGGTAAAAGCGCACTGAAAAAAATGTTGTGACAACAATATTGCCCTTCCCAGTACTGTGCCTGGAGGACAGGACAAATATAACTAGAGATGCTTGAATGAATCAAGAGCAACGCATGTTAATCGAAAATGTGAATTTGGGGTGTCACAGAGGGATTTAGAGACAGCCCTCACCGTGTTGGGAATAAAAAAGCTAACTGAAGGCCAATGACCTCTAGTAGTGTCAGTGAAATAAAAGGCCCTTTCAAACTGTATCTAAGATTCCACAGATTTCCCTGGAGATAATCATAACCAATTTTATGTGTGGAACAGTGAAGAGCATTGATGGTTGTAACAACAGGCTGTTGAATGCCAGCCTACCAACAGGATAATCATACCTCAGTCAGCACACACAGAGAAATGATTTAG
Source organism: Salmo trutta (assembly GCF_901001165.1). Lineage (NCBI taxonomy): Eukaryota > Metazoa > Chordata > Actinopteri > Salmoniformes > Salmonidae > Salmo > Salmo trutta. Next base: position 3,683,049 of record NC_042962.1, on the reverse strand, counting down.
CACAATTTACCAGATATGGTTATTTTTCATTCTGAACATAGATTTTTCTGGATGAACCAGTGTGTTCGCTGTGAATATTCTCTTCACTTCACGGGGCCCTTTGTGCTGTTGTCTGTGCCCAACAATGTTTGTACCATGTTTTGTGCTTCTACCATGTTGTGCTGCTGCCATGTTGTTGTCATGTTGTGTTGCTACCATGCTGTGTTGCCATGTTGTGTTGTTACCATGTTGTTGTCATGTTGTGTTGCTACCATGCTATGTTGTCGTCTTAGGTCTTTCTTTATGTAGTGTTGTGTTGTCTCTCTTGTCGTGATGTGTGTTTTGTCCTATATTTTTATTTTATTTATTTGTATTTTTAATCCCAGCCCCAAACCCCACAGGAGGCCTTTTACCTTTTGGTAGACCGTCATTGTAAATAAGAATTTGTTCTTAACTGACTTGCCTCGTTAAATAAAGGTTCAACTAAATTAAAATAAAACGGTCAGTCCCTTTGCCTTTAGAAAGTATTCATACCCCTTTACTTATTCCACATTTTGCCACGTTACAGCCAATTCAAAATTGATTAAATAGACACACAATACCCCATAATCACAAAGTGAACACGTTTTCGACATTTCAGAACATTTTTGGAAAATGAAATAGAGAAATATCTAATTTACATACAGTACCAGTCAAAAGTTTGGACACACCTACTCATTCAAGGGTTTTTCGTTATTTTTTTTACAATTTTCTACATTGTAGAATAACAGTGAAGACATCAAAACTATGAAATAACACATATGGAATCATGTAGTAACCCAAAAAGTGTTAAACAAATCAAAATATATTTTATATTAGAGATTCTTCAAAGTAGCCACCCTTTGCCTTGATGACAGTTTTGCATTCTCTTGGCGGTCTCTCAACCAGCTTCATGAAGTAGTCACCTGGAATGCATTTCAATTAACAGGTGTGCCTTGTTAAAAGATAATTTGTGGAATTTCTTTCCTTCTTATTGCATTTGAGCCAATCAGTTGTGTTGTGACAAGGTAGGGCCTGTATACAGAAGATATCCCTATTTGGTAAAAACACAAATATACATTATGGCTGCTCAAATAAGCACAGAGAAACGACAGTCTATCATTACTTTAAGACATGAAGGTCCATAAATATGGAACATTTCAAGAACTTTTAAAGTTTATTTAAGTGCAGTCGCAAAAACCATCAAACACTATTATGAACATGGCTCTCGTGAGGACCGCCACAGGAATGGAAGACCCAGAGTTTCCTCAGATGCAGAGAATAAGTTCATTAGAGTTACCAGCCTCAGAAATTGCAGGCCAAATAAATGCTTCACAGACACATCTCAACTTCAACTGTTCAGAGGAGACTGTGTGAATCAGGCCTTCATGTTCGAATTGCTGTGAAGAAACCACTACTAAAGGACACCAAATAGAAGAAGAGACTTACTAAGGCCAAGAAACACGAGCAATGGACATTAGACCAGTGGAAATCTGTCCTTTGGTCTGATGAGTCCAAATTTGAGATTTTTGGTTCCACTGCCGTGTCTTTGTGAGACGCAGAGTAGGTGAACGGATGATCTCCACTTGTGTGGTTCCCACCGTGAAGCATGGAGGAGGAGGTGTGATGGTGCTTTGCTAGTGACACTGTCTGTGATGTATTTAGAATTCAAGGCACACTTAACCAGCCTGGCTACCACATTATTTTGCAGTGATATGCCATCCCATCTGGTTTGCGCTTAGTGAGACTATCATTTGTTTTTCAACAGGACAATGACCCAACACACCTTCAGGCTGTGTAAGTACTATTTGACCAAGAAGGAGAGCGATGGAGTGCTGCATCAGATAACCTGTGCTTCACAATCACCCGACCTCAACCCAATTGAGATGGTTTGGGATGAGTTGGACCGCAGAATGAAGGAAAAGCAGCCAACAAGTATTCAGCATATGTGGGAACTCCTTCAAGACTGTTGGAGAAGCATTCCAGGTGAAGCTGGTTGAGAGAATGCCAAGAGTGTGTAAAGCTGTCATCAAGGCAAAGGGTGGCTACTTTGAAGAATCTAAAATATTGAATATATTTTGATTTGTTTAACACTTTTTTCATTATTACATGATTCCATATGTGTTATTTCATAGTTTTGATGTGTTCACTATTATTCTACAATGTAGAAAATAGTAAACAAATAAAGAAAAACCCTTGGATGAATAGGTGTGTCCAAACTTTTCACTGGTACTGTAAGTATCCACACCCCTGTGTCAATACTTTGTAGAAGCACCTTTGGCATGGATTACAGCTGTAAGAGCTTTCCACACCTGTATTGTGCAACATTTGCCCATTATTTTATGAAAATTCTTCAAGCTCTGTCAAATTGGTTGTTGATTTTTGCTAGACAACAGTTTTCAGGTTTTGCCATAGATATTCAAGTAGATTTAAGTCAAAACTGAGGAACGTTCTTCTTTGTAAGCAACTCTGGTGTATATTTGGCCTTGTGTTTTAGGTTATTGTCCTGCTGAAAGGTGAATTCATCTCCCAGTGTCTGGTGAAAAGCAGACTGAACCAGGTTTTTCTCTGGGATTTTGCCTGTGCTTTGTGGCGGATGAATCAGAATTAGTTGGTTAACATAGATAATTAAGATGTTTTATTTTTATAATATGCTTATGTGAGATACTTGTCATTAGAATGTATCCCTTTGGACTCTGGTGTTGGAAGCCTGACTTCTTCCCTCAGCTGGGGCTCAGTCACTTGGGGCCCAGAGAGGGGAGAGGTCAGGCTTGTCTTTCACATGTCCCTGGTGCTATGCAGAATATCAGAAAGGGAAGAGGACAGAATGGAACATTGTCTACATATGTGTGTGTGTTTTACTGAGGATGGGCCTCTATGAGATAGCACTGACAGAGGAGATTTACGATGTCTTTGAGTAATAAAGCCTAAAAGAGCATTCCAGAGGACATGGAGCTAATGGTTCTGTTCTATACCGTACCAGGAAGAGACGGTTCCAGTTTGGAGTTGAAGGACCAATGAAAACTGTTGACACAGCAGTTGCTGTCTGCTATGTTTTATAGATATCTTTCATACAAAACTTAACCTTTTGACCCATTCTATGTATCTGTGGTTCGTCATGTACGTTGAGAGGGGTGTATCTTGGCTATAAAAGATCTTTGTACTTTTGTGTAGACACTTTCAATGATTCATTAGAGATGGCGCATCATTGAAAGTCAAAGTGCTTTTGCAAAACTCTTAATTATTAAAGATGTAGTTTGAGTATAACTCTGACTGGTGTGTGAAGTTTGTAACTCTCCTCATTTGGTAATGCAGAAATTAGCTCCATTTCGTTTATTTTTTCGTAAAACTCTCCAGTCCTTAAAAGGGATCCCTAAGAGGTTTTAATGATTAAAAACATACCCATAACATGATGCAGCCACCACTATTCTTGAAAATATGGAGAGTGGTACTCAGTAATGTGTTGGATTTGCCCCAAACATAAAAATGTTGTTTTAACTTCTTTGGGATAGGTGGCAGTATTTTCACGGCAGGATAAAAAACATACCCGATTTAATCTGGTTACTACTCCTGCCCAGAAACTAGAATATGCATATAATTAGTAGATTTGGATAGAAAACTCTAAAGTTTCTAAAACTGTTTGAATGGTGTCTGTGAGTATAACAGAACTCATATGGCAGGCAAAAACCTGAGAAGATTCCATACAGGAAGTGCCCTGTCTGACAATTTGTTGTCCTTCTGTTGCATCTCTATCAAAAATACAGCATCTGTGCTGTAACGTGACATTTTCTAAGGCTTCCATTGGCTCTCTAAAGCCGCCAGAAAGTGGAATGGGGTGTCTGCTGTCTCTGGGCGAAGAACAGCAGGAGAATTTGTAAGTGGTCAGCCTGGGGACAGTGACACTGGAGATGCGCAGTCACGAGACTACTCCATTTTTTTCTTTCAGCCTTTGAATGAATACAACGTTGCCCGGTTGGAATATTATCGCTATTTTACAAGAAAAATAGCATAAAAATTGATTTTAAACAGCGTTTGACATGCTTCTAAGTACGGTAATGGAATATTAAAAAAAAAAATGTCACGAAATGCGCTCGCGCGTCACCCTTCGGATAGTGACCTGAACGCACGAACAAAACGGAACTATTTGAATATAACTATGGATTATTTGGAACCAAAACAACATTTGTTGTTGAAGTAGAAGTCCTGGGAGTGCATTCTGACGAAGAACAGCAAAGGTAATCCAATTTTTCTAATAGTAAATCTGAGTTTAGGTTGTCCCAAACTTGGTGGGTGTCAAAATAGCTAGCCGTGATGGCCGAGCTATGTACTCAGAATATTGCAAAATGTGCTTTCGCCGAAAAGCCATTTTAAAATCTGACACCGTGATTGCATAAAGGAGTTCTGTATCTATAATTCTTAAAATAATTATGTATTTTGTGAACGTTTATCATGAGTAATTTATTAAATTCACCGGAAGTTTTCGGTGGGTATGCTAGTTCTGAACATCACATGCTAATGTAAAAAGCTGGTTTTTGATATAAATATGAACTTGATTGAACAAAACATGCATGTATTGTATAACATAATGTCCTCGGAGTGTCATCTGATGAAGATCATCAAAGGTTAGTGCTGCATTTAGCTGTGGCTTGAGTTTATGTGACATATATGCTTGCTTGGAAAATGGCTGTGTGATTATTTGTGTCTATGTACTCTGCTAACATAATCTAATGTTTTGCTTTCGCTGTAAAGCCTTTTTGAAATCGGACAATGTGGTTAGATTAACGAGAGTCTTATCTTTAAAATGGTGTAAAATAGTTGATTGTTTGAGAAAATTGAATTGTGGTATTTTAGTTGGTTTTGTATTTCGCGCCGTGCGATGCCATTGGCTGTTGGCTAATGGTTCCGCAGGCGGAACGTCTGTCCTCAACAGGTTTTAAGGACAAAAAGGTAATTGCTTTGCCAATTTTTTGGCAGTATTACTGTAGTGACTTGTTGCATGTTTTGAAATATTTTTTATTCTGTACAGGTGTCCTCCTTTTCCCTCTGTCAACTAAGTTAGTATTGTGGAGTATCACACAATACTATCACATCCATTAAACTCTGTAACAGTTTTAAAGTCACCATTGGCCTTATGGTGAAATCCCAGAACGCTTTCCTTCCTCTCTGGCAACGGAGTTAGAAAGGACGCCTGTATCTTTCTAGTGACTGGGTGTATTGATACACCATCCAAAGTGTAATTAATAACTTCACCATAATCAAAGGGAGATTTAATGTGTACTTTTTTTTTTTTTTACCCATCTACCAATAGGTGCCCTTCTTTGCGAGGCATTGGAAAACCTCCCTGGCCTTTGTGGTTGAATCTGTTTTTAAAATTCACGGCACGATTGAGGGACCTTACAGATAATTATATGTGTGGGATTCAGATATGAGGTAGTCATTCAAAACTCATGTTAAACAATATTATTATACAATAAGATTATGTCAATGCAACTTTAAGGGACTTGTTAAGCACATTTTTTACTCCTGAACTTATTTAGGTTTACCATAACAAAGGAGTTGAATACTTATTAACTCGAGACATTTCATTTATAATTAATTAGTCAAATTTATTCCAATTCAAATCCAATTTTATAGGTCGCATACACATATTTAGCAGGATGTTATTGTGGGTGTAGAAAAATGCTTGTGTTCCACTTTGACATTATGGGGGTGATGTGTGTAGGCCAGTGACCAAAAATAAAATCTAAATTGAATCTATTTTATATTCAGGATGTTACACAACATAATGTGGAAAAGGTCTAGGAGTGGGAATAATTTCTTAAGGCATTCAATGCCAGCAGTGTTGTTGCAGAGACAGCCTGATAATGTGACTCCCAACATTGTGTGACGACCTTTTAAAGGTCACAAGCACAGCCTCTCCTCTGATGAGAAAGAGCCAGGAGCACTGATCAGATGTTTAAGAGGCTTCAGTGAAATTAGTGCAAGGATATAATAACTCTCCCTTTCTCCTATGAGGGAGAACATTACTACAATGTTGAACAAGTGTCTTCTCCTATGGAGGCTGGTGAGAGGAGGCATAGGAGGACCGGCTCATTGTAATGGATGAAATGGAATATATGGACCGGTATCAAAGACATCAAACACACAGAAATTCTGTTCCACACCAGTAATTTCAATGAGCCCATCCTCCTCTAGCTCCTCTCACCAGCCCCCACTGGTCTTCTCTCTGATGTAGTAAAGAGATGTGATCCATTGTCATATTATTTTGTCAACGGATTCATCAGACGTAAAGGTAGCTGATTGTATTAGTCTGCCTCGATGAGGTTTTATGTTGGCAGATACTCATTGGCCTGTATTTATCTAGTTGTCTCAGAGAAGCAGTGCTGATCTAGGATCAAGTCCACCCCGCCCTAAAATGCAAAACGGAGTCTACACTTTACTGGAGCCGTGTGACGACATCATGAACCCGTCTATGGATCGGCAGGCTAATCCAGTTACCGTCACGCCAGTATAACCCTGTGAACACATTATCAGGAACAGATAACTGAACTCCCAGAGGTTGATGACCCAGGGGAACAACACCATATTAGGTAAGACGATTCTGCCAGGCTTTTGTCCACTAGAACTTAAATGGAAATATATGAACTGAAACAAGGGGGATGGGGGGAAGGACTACCCAAGCATGTCCTACAAGAAACTCGTTTCCATTGCAAAACATTTTGACATGGTTTGCTAGTGTGCACTAATGAATATAAACCAGGATAACAGACCTTTAATATCTATTCTGATTCAATGTAAAGCTGTAAACACTAAAACATAAAAGGGATCCAATCGGCACCAAAACACTCAGCCATACTTTATTGTTGTGGGGAGGTAAAGGAATGATTGGATACGACGGGGCGTAGAGCCACTTCTGTCACATTCTGGAGCAGCCAAATCAGTTTATTAGATTAAGATTCAAGTCTTCACTACCAGAATGTGGACAAAGCCTGGTGCAAAAACATTTTACACAGCATACTGACATAACTTACTCATCATTCACTTTGTTTTATATCTGAAGCAACATGGCAAACAAGTTAAATAGTCAAAAAAAAAAAAGTGTTTAACGCTGCTACATTTCTTTTGAAGTTTTTAACAATCCAAGAAGTTTGCAGCCATGAGTAGTTCCAGGGCAATCTCAGGGGCGATGGGGAATTCTGGTATTTCTGTGGAACTGTTGGTATAGCGGACCTTGTAGGTGAAGTACATGCACACCTTGGACAGGACATGGGAGGGGATCTCTCTGAAGTTCACTTCGTTGGTTTCATTCTCTGCAAACTGACCTGGGGAAAAAAAGGGAGAAGTGACACATTAGGATGATGTAGTCTGCTTACCTGCCCCACTCAACCAATCAGAATGAGTTTAGATAGGTTTCTCATCTAGCTCCTGTTTTTGTCGTGTGAGACAGCTTGATGTACATCCCCCTGGACAGGACACTAGTCTATAACAGGGCCTTACCCCTAATCTATCTCCTTAATGCTGAGTGCCAAGCAGAGACGCACCGGTTCCCATTTTAAAAGACTTTGGTATGACTCGGCCAGGGATTAAACTCCCAACCTTCCAATCTCAGAGCAAACACTAACCACTAGGCCACTGAGTTGGTAGACCAGCACCAGGCACAATCTTTGCTAAATCAAATACTGCTTACCTGGTCGACTCAACATGGCCTTGATGGTCCCTGAAGTCAAGGGCTTACCTGGTCCACTCAACATGGCGTTGATGGTCCCTGAAGTCAAGGGCTTACCTGGTCCACTCAACATGGCGTTGATGGTCCCTGAAGCCAAGGGCTTACCTGGTCCACTCAACATGGCGTTGATGGTCCCTGAAGCCAAGGGCTTACCTGGTCCACTCAACATGGCGTTGATGGTCCCTGAAGTCAAGGGCTTACCTGGTCCACTCAACATGGCTTTGATGGTCCCTGAAGTCAAGGCGTGCTCCCTCTTCACTATGAACTCATGGCCATCAGAAGAGATCAGCTTCACATACATGGCATCTGGGCCCTCACAGCCACCGTAGGTCTTCTCTTCACCATCTAATGAGGGGCAGAGGCAAAAGTAAGACTGCTGTAACTGGGGTGACAGCGTAGCCTAGTGGTTAGAGCGTTGGACTAGTAACCAAAAGGTTGCAAGATCGAATCCCCGAGCTGACAAGGTAAAGAAAATCTGTCATTCTGCCCCTGAACAACTCATTGTAATAAGAATGTGTTCTTAACTGACATGCCTAGTTAAATAAATGTTTAAAAAGAAACTCATTGTAATTTATTATATTGACCAGACACTCAAGGGGCCGCTCCAATGGAAAGACAATTCTAAAAGAAGGGAAGGCAAGATCAAATCAAATTTGATTAGTCATATGCGCCAAATACAACAGTGAAATGCTTACTTACAAGCCCTTAACCAACAATGCTGTTTAAAAAACAACATATAATTAAACAGCAGCAGTAAAATAAAATAGCGAGAGGGGCATGCAAATAATCTGGGTAGCCATTTGATTAGATATTCAGGAGTTTTATGGCTTGGGGGTAGAAGCTGTCCAATAGAAGTCTATTGGACCTAGACTTGGCACTCCTGTACAACTTGCAGTGCGGTAGCAGACAGAACAGTCTCTGACTAGGGTGGCTGAAGTCTGACAATTCTTAGGGACATCCTCTGACAACGCCTGGTAGAGGTCCTGGATGGCCGGGATGTCAAGAGTCCCACATATCAGTACAACTTGTATTTGAGCAAATAAGCAATTAGACACTCCTTGACCTCCATAAAAAAAAAAAACGATACCCTTAGCTGCTGGAGAAGAGATTTTGGGCCCAGTTATCCCTCTCGCCTTGAACTCTTTGCTAGTAATTATTTTCTCCACATGTTGCCATTTTTCATTCATTATCTAAAACTATAAACATTGAACATGTCAACTGAACAATTCCACTCACCCATTTTGTCTTCCAAATTCGAAAAACTCTTGTCCCTGAAACAGACGACTTATGTTAAAAAGTCACTATGGCCACACTTCCAAATTGTCTAATTGCAGGTGGCTAGCTAAATACCGTTAGCTGGCTAATTAACAAACATGGTAGCATTTAATTTGGTAGCGAAACGCGTTACATATATATATATATATACACATATATTTTACATGGCATCCCTCAAATACTTGAAACCCCGAATCAGAGACGCGCCCATGATCTAGCCCCTACCCGTAAAAGAACAGCTGAAGCACCAAGCTATCAGAAGGTAGCTATGTTAGCTAGCTGGCAGCTAAAGTAGCTATGTTAGCTAGCTAGCTAACCAGTCGTTGCCTTCCAGTTGGACAAACAATCAAGGTACCAAAAAATACAGTTATATAATCCGATGAAAAATACATCTTACAATATAGTGTCATTAAAAAAAATCATTATATTCATTACCACACAATAGTTGAGGTTTCGGCTAGCAAGATATTTTGACACAGGAAACGGTTCAGCTAAATAGTGTTGCGCGTCTGTAATCCAATCCGTAGGACACCGCACAATGGGTAATACAAGTTCCCGCTTACATTAGTTCCTGTCTGACATTTGTCAAAGGTTGACATAAATAAATCTAATCTGGTGGTGGAATTTATCAAATATTTTCAAGGTTTAATAGAGGTGCATTTAACAAAACAAAAAAATGATAGGGTTTCCTAACTTTTTCACCTTCATTTTCAAGATATCTGTTGCACGGTTTTGCAATGTAGAATGGGGCGACAACGCAGCTCTGTGGAAAAAAGGAAGTATTACAACAACGTCATTGAACAACAACAATAGCAGCAACACTGCAAAGGAAATAGTATAATAATGTTTCGTTATAGTAGATGTTTCCATACGGTTAGAAGAATTATCCTTCATTGGGCCATCGATATGATTTATCCAAGTTTGTTTAATTTCAACATCCCCTATTATGTCATAATTTTACTAAACTGCTGCATTGCATAATAGGATTGTTAAACCTACTGTCTCTCCAGGGGGCGCCTTAGACTGCTGCTCCATTCAGAAGGTTTGGTGTCCATCCTAAATGGCACCCTATTCCCTACACAGAGCACTATGCCCTATGGGTCCTGGTCAAAAGTAGTGCACTATAAAGGGAATAGGGTGCCATTTTAGGACGTACATGTGGTCTGGCTAGGCTAACACGCTAATGTAGCTCTGGCACTGCTGTTCAGGCCTGTCAGCCCTAGTCCTGACAGTGGACAGCAACTGCTGGCGGACAGACACACCCCCTCACAGACCCCTGCCCTACCACAGGCCCTATCAATATAGGCCTGAGAGAGAGAGCGAGAGAGAGAGAGAGAGAGAGAGAGAGGACAGAGAGAGAGAGAGAGAGAGAGAGGGAGAGAGAGAGAGAGAGAGAGAGAAGAGAGTGGGTGGTGGTGAATGTGTGTATGAAATCTGCATCTAGGCTTATATCAGTGTTGCTTTGTGTGTTTGTACTGATGAGATATTTATACTTGTCAGACCAATAGAGCACTTTGAATTGTCAATGTGTGTGTTGGCTGAGAGAGAGAGAAGCAATGAGAGAGAGAGAGGCCGAGAGAGAGGGAGAGAGAGAGAGAGGCAGAGAGAGAGGGAGGGTAGAGACAGAGAGAGGGATACGGAGTGAGTGTGATAGTGTGTGTTACAGGTGGATAGATTGGCAGGGATCTGCTGAGCGTGTCAAACAGGAAAGTGTGACCTTAGTCATGATGAGTGTGGATCACCCATACTAGCCAAGTCAGCGACCTGACTTTAGTAAGTGCGACAAACATGTGTGAAAGACAGAGAGAGAGAGAGAGAGAGAGAGTGTGTGTGTGTGTGTGTGTGTTTTTGTGTGTGTATCACTGTCCTCGCTCCTGTGTGTGTGTGTTCTACTTTGTAGAATATGCTTCATACTGTATCTCATTCCCTCATCATATTATTACGGTTTGATCATGTCTCATGTACAACTTAGCATGGTTCTCAATTAGAGCCTGAATGGATCACCTGATAGGTGAGAGGACACGTTATACTACTAACACATTATAGTACTAACACATTATAGTACTAACACATTATACCACTAACACATTATACTACTAACACATTATACTACTAACACATTATACTACTAACACATTATACTACTAACACATTATACTACTAACACATTATACTAACACATTATACTACTAACACATTATACTAACACATTATAGTACTAACACATTATACTACTAACACATTATACTACTAACACATTATAGTAACACATTATAGTACTAACACATTATACTACTAACACATTATACTAACACATTATAGTACTAACACATTATACTACTAACACATTATACTACTAACACATTATACTAACACATTATAGTACTAACACATTATACTACTAACACATTATACTACTAACACATTATACTACTAACACATTATATTACTAACACATTATACTACTAACACATTATACTACTAACACATTATACTAACACATTATACTACTAACACATTATACTACTAACACATTATACTACTAACACATTATACTACTAACACATTATACTACTAACACATTATACTACTACACATTATACTACTAACACATTATACTACTAACACATTATACTACTAACACATTATACTACTAACACATTATACTACTAACACATTATACTACTAACACATTATACTAACACATTATACTACTAACACATTATACTAACACATTATAGTACTAACACATTATACTACTAACACATTATAGTAACACATTATAGTACTAACACATTATACTACTAACACATTATACTAACACATTATAGTACTAACACATTATACTACTAACACATTATACTACTAACACATTATACTAACACATTATAGTACTAACACATTATACTACTAACACATTATACTACTAACACATTATACTACTAACACATTATATTACTAACACATTATACTACTAACACATTATACTACTAACACATTATACTAACACATTATACTACTAACACATTATAGTACTAACACATTATACTACTAACACATTATACTAACACATTATACTACTAACACATTATACTACTAACACATTATACTACTAACACATTATACTACTAACACATTATACTACTAACACATTATACTACTAACACATTATACTAACACATTATACTACTAACACATTATACTAACACATTATACTACTAACACATTATACTACTAACACATTATACTACTAACACATTATACTAACATATTATACTACTAACACATTATACTACTAACACATTATACTACTAACACATTATACTACTAACACACTATACTACTAACACATTATACTAACACATTATACTACTAACACATTATACTACTAACACATTATACTACTAACACATTATACTACTAACACATTATACTACTAACACATTATACTAACACATTATAGTACTAACACATTATACTACTAACACATTATACTACTAACACATTATACTACTAACACATTATACTACTAACACATTATACTAACACATTATACTACTAACACATTATACTAACACATTATACTACTAACACATGGATAGGGACCACATCACAAGACTCAGACAGTGTGGGGCACTGTAATCCAGGTCATAGAGGTGTGTGTGTGTGTGTGTGTGTGTGTGTGTGTTGGTCAACAATATTTATTCTAAGCGCTGTGAGGAGGGAGATGCCCCCTAAAGTCAGAGTGACTGACTGACTGAGGAGAGTCCGGGAGAGAGAAGTATCTAATTCAGATGCTGACTTTCCCTGACTGCACTTGTTTTATACAGGAATGTGATGACGGCTGAAATATGAGGCTGACGAATGGAGGGCGAGTCATCTGAGCCATGGCATTGGCTGTGGGAGCACTGTGCTTGCCTGAAAGAGAGCGAGAGAGAAGGAGGGAAGGAAGGAGAGAAAGAGAGAGAGAGAGAGAGAGAGAGAGAGAGAGAGAGAGAGAGAGAGAGAGAAAGAGAAAGAGAAAGAGAGAGAGAGAGAGGGAGGGTGGGAAAGAGAGAGAGAGAGAAAGAGAGAGAGATGGAGAGAGGGAGGGAGGGAGGGAGAGAAAGAGAGAGAAAGAGAGAGAGATGGAGAGAGAGAGAGAGGGAGAGAGAGAGAGAGAGAGAGAGAGAGGGAGGGAGGGAGGGAGGGAAAGAGAGAGAGAGAGAGAGAAAGAGAGAGAGATGGAGGGAGGGAGGGAGGGAAAGAGAGAGAGAGAGAGAGAAAGAGAGAGAGATGGAGGGAGGGAGGGAGGGAGAGAAAGAGAGAGAGAGCGTGCGTGCCTGAAACCTGTTTCACAGGGAACACAGTATCCACCTCCTGTCGATTCAAAGGAACATGAGTTTTTAATCTCCATTGCTATGTCTTCCATCTTTTACGGTTGTTTATGGGAATGTCTACTTGGGTATCATTACCACTTTGTTTTTGAGTAGGTTACCAACAACTGCATTGACAATGTCCTGTGGGCCTTGGTCAAACGTAGTGCACTCTGTAAGGAAAAGTGTGCCATTTGACATGCGTTGTGTTGAGGGACGGAGTTGAGTGTGACACATTGTTCAGTGGGAGTAAGGAGGCATGTTTATTCTTCACGTCATTGACAAGTTATGACAAGTTATGTCAGCTGTTATGACATGGTTATGACCATAACACAATAACTAGTAATGCTGAATAGTTCTAGAAAGGTCTGGAACATAATGATAATTGCTGAGGTCACTGTTGAGGACACAAGCTCAAGTACATAGTACAAATATGATGAAGGATATTTAAAATTTAAAAAAAAAATCCTATTCAACAAAATTTGAAATGGAATTACTGAAATGCTTTCAAAATATAGTGACAATGACATTATAAATGACTTATTATAAGATTTCACATTTCTTATAAGTCTTGTCACGTCCTGACCAGTTTAAGGGGTTATTTGTTATTGTAGTTTGGTCAGGACGTGGCAGGGGTGTGTTTGTTTTATGTTGTCAAGGTTTTTGGGTAGTGTTCTATGTTTTGTATTTCTATGTTCTATTTTCTAGTTATTATATTTCTATGTTTAGTTTATTGTTTTGACCTTCAATTGGAGGCAGCTGTTCCTCGTTGCCTCTAATTGAAGGTCCTATTTAGTAGGGGTGTTTTTCTATGGGTTTTGTGGGTAGTTGTTTCTTGTTTAGCTGTGTGCCTTACAGGACTGTTTTCGTCGTTCTTTTTGTTCAGTGTTCATTTATTTTAATAAAGAAGAAAATTAGCATTCACGTACCCGCTGCATTTTGGTCCAATCCTTACGACGGCCGTGACAGAACTACCCACCAACAACGGACCACCAAGCAGCGGAGGAAGAAGCAGCACCAAGAGAGGAGCTATCTGGAATTGTGGACATGGGAGGAAATGCGGAAGTCTGTGGAAGTGCGCACGATCTCGCCCATGCGCACGATCTCGCCTAGTCCAGTCTGTCCTGTTCCCGCTCCTCGCACTAGCCTTGGGGTGTGTGTCCCCAGTCTGGTACCTGCAGTACCAGCCCCACGCACCAGGCCTCCAGTGCGTCAACCCAGTCCAGTACGTCCTGCTCCTGCTCCTCGCACTTCCCTGTGGTGCGTGTAAATAGTCTGGCATCTCCAAAGCCAGCCCCACGCATCAGGCTTTCAGTGTGCAGTCCCCGTCCAGAGCTTCCGACGACAGTACCCCATCCAGAGCTTCCGACGACAGTACCCCATCCAGAGCTTCCGACGACAGTACCCCATCCAGAGCTTCCGGTGACAGTACCCCGTCCAGAGCTTCCGGTGACAGTACCCCGTCCAGAGCTTCCGGTGACAGTTCCCCGTCCAGAGCTTCCGGCGGCAGTTCCCCGTCCAGTGCTTCATGCGACGTCCTACAGTCCGGAAACCGAGAGAGACGGTCTACAGTCCGGAACCGAGAGAGACGGCCTACAGTCCGGAACCGAGAGAGACGGCCTACAGTCTGGAACCGGCGCAGCCAGAGTCGGCCTACAGTCCCGAACCGGCGCAGCCAGAGTCGCCCTACAGTCCGGACCCGGCGCAGCCAGAGTCGCCCTACAGTCCGGAACCGGCGCAGCCAGAGTCGCCCTACAGTCCGGATCTCCCAGAGTCGCCCGCCAGTCCGAGGTCTCCAGTGATGCGCATCAACCCGAGGCCTCCAGCGATGCGCCTTAGCCCTGAGCCTTCAGTGGGGGTGGACAGGTTAGGTTGGGGACTAAGGCCGGAGCCTGAGCCACCTCCGTAGTAGGAGGATTGGGGAGGGGGGGTGTAGCACAAGAACCGTCGGTGACGGTGACCACCCTCCCTTCCCTCCCTTTAGTTTGGGTTTATTTTTGTGTTTTTTATGTTTAGGTGCATCCGGGATCTGCACCTTTGGGGGTGGGGTACTGTCACGTCCTGACCAGTATAAGGGGTTATTTGTTATTGTAGTTTGGTCAGGACGTGGCAGGGGTGTGTTTGTTTTGTGTTGTCAGGGTTTTGGGGTAGTGTTCTTGTTTTGTATTTCTATGTTCTATTTTCTAGTTATTCTATTTCTATGTTTAGTTTATTGTTTTGACCTTCAATTGGAGGCAGCTGTTCCTCGTTGTCTCTAATTGAAGGTCCTATTTAGTAGGGGTGTTTTTCTATGGGTTTTGTGGGTAGTTGTTTGTTGTTTAGCTGTGTGCCTGACAGGACTGTTTTCGTCGTTCTTTTTGTTCAGTGTTCATTTATTTGAATAAAGAAGAAAATGAGCATTCACGCTAAGGTATTAGCAGGCTATTGTATGTGTGAACGATGGCTAGCTAGCTCCTCGAATGATCCCAGTCCCTTGTATTGTGCATCTGTTGTAGAAAGAGGAGACGATTCGCAGAACATATGTGCAGGATGCAGAGAGTGAATTCTGATTTAATGAAAAACTACCTGATCTCCAAAGTCCACGTCTATAGTCTCAAACAATCACACACAACGCAGAGTTCCAGCGGTGCACCGGTTAAACCAGCTAGCTTGTTAGCACCCACATGAGGACGTGGCTAGTGTGGCTAGGCGACATCCTCTTGTATAGTGTAAACACTCTGTTTGGGCGCTACTGGACCATTGCAATGTTCACTGGAAGTCTTTGTACGCCAAAATGTCAGTCGGAACCGACTGAGATAACCTTTGACCTGCAGCTGCTGCTCCTCTCTATTTTAGGAACGGTCCTTCCATAGTAGTAGTCCCTTTATAACAGGGCTCCATTCACACACACACACACACACACACACACACACACACACACACACACACACACACACACACACACACACACACACACACACACACACACACACACACACACACACACACACACACATAGTTCATGAAATCATCCCAAATCGTACCAAATGGTGTCTACCCCATGTGTCACAATGGGATATGATTAGCTGTTAGTGTTCATTGCTCGGTCCTTTTCTAGAACTTGATCAATTGTGGCCCTGCAGTATTCTCTCAGTAGAACATCGACCCCCGTAGAACGTCGAGGCCCAGTAGAACGTCGAGGCCCCGTAGAACGTCGAGGCCCCGTAGAACGTCGAGGCCCAGTAGAACGTCGTGGCCCAGTAGAACGTCGAGGCCCAGTAGAACGTCGAGGCCCAGTAGAACGTCGAGGCCCAGTAGAACGTCGAGGCCCAGTAGAACGTCGTGGCCCAGTAGAACGTCGAGGCCCCGTAGAACGTCGAGGCCCAGTAGAACATCGAGGCCCAGTAGAACATCGAGGCCCCGTAGAACGTCGAGGCCCAGTAGAACATCGAGGCCCAGTAGAACATCGAGGCCCCGTAGAACGTCGAGTCTAATGGTCTGTCATGCTGTCTGTCTAATGGTCTGTCATGCTGTCTGTCTAATGGTCTGTCTTGCTGTATGTCTAATGGTCTGTCATGCTGTATGTCTAATGGTCTGTCATGCTGTATGTCTAATGGTCTGTCTTGCTGTATGTCTAATGGTCTGTCTTGCTGTCTGTCTAATGGTCTGTCATGCTGTATGTCTAATGGTCTGTCTTGCTGTATGTCTAATGGTCTGTCTTGCTGTATGTCTAATGGTCTGTCATGCTGTATGTCTAATGGTCTGTCATGCTGTATGTCTAATGGTCTGTCTTGCTGTATGTCTAATGGTCTGTCTTGCTGTCTGTCTAATGGTCTGTCATGCTATATGTCTAATGGTCTGTCATGCTGTCTGTCTAATGGTCTGTCATGCTGTCTGTCTAATGGTCTGTCATGCTGTATGTCTAATGGTCTGTCTAATGACTGAGGACCATGACTGAGACATCAGGGAGCCTGAATGGAACTAAGACTGAGACATGAGAGAGCCTGAATGGAACTAAGACTGAGACATGAGAGAGCCTGAATGGAACCAGGTCAGGATTCCAGACCAGTAGTGTTGAAGATGGGGAGGATGGGGGGATGGAAGGACTACGTCTTACATGGCACCCTATTCCATACGTAGTCCACTACTTTTGACGCCTATGTGCCCATGTGTCCTTGTTAAATGTAGTGCACTATATAGGGAATAGGTTGCCATAGGGCCCTGGTTAAAAGTATTGCACTATATAGGGAATGATGTGCCATTTCAGACATAGCCAAGGTCTTTAGGCATCTCCACTGTACAATGGGGGAGATGGGGGAAGACCTGTCACATTTGATTTAAGTATGTTGGCCCCATAGCCTGGAGGAGGATGCAGGACACTGTTACTATTCTCCCCAGTCTCCTGTGTGTGTCCCATGAGCCGTGGAGTAGAGAACCAGTGACCTAAAAATCTGGGCTGTATACGATTCCCTTCAGGATTTCTCAGTGTTGTTTTTAGATAATTTTTTTGATCAGTTTGCTACAGCAGGAAAATATTCCTGGAACAACAGGAAATGTTAATTATAATTAATAGACATGTTTTTGTAAGAGTTGATACATTTTTTCATAAAGAAAAATCTAATCTGAAATTTCTGTTGACATTTTTAAATCTTTAAATCTTAAATAATTTTTATTTTTTTTACAATTCCTGCATTGCAGGAAATGTAAAAAATAGGTTGATCAAATGAAGATCCTCCATTTGTATACTGGAAAAGAAAAACTCACACTCACTGAAACAGTGTTGAAGTTTGAATGTTCTTTAGGAGCAGCTGTATATAAGATGCTAACTATCTCCTCCTGTTTGTCTCACTGGAGTTAACATGAACCGCTTTGAAGATATTGCATTCCTCTATTGTTGATCAGATTTACATTTTAGTCATTTAGGAGACACTCTTATCCAGAGCAACTTACAGTAGTGAATCGATACATTTCATAATTTTTTTTCTCCGTACTGGTCCCCCGTGGGAATCGAACCCACAACCCTGGTGTTGCAAACACCATGCTCTACCAACTGAGCCACACGGGAATCAGATCAGATCAGAGCAGATCAGATCAGAACAGATAAGATCAGATAACTTCAGACCAGATTAGATCAGATCAGATAACTTCAGACCAGATTAGATCAGATCAGATCAGATAACTTCAGAACAGATTAGATCAGATCAGATCAGATAACTTCAGAACAGATTAGATCAGATCAGATAACTTCAGATCAGATCAGATCAAATAACATCAGACCAGATTAGCTAATATTACATGTATTTCTTGTCAGTCCTTGTGTCTCGCACATTTGAGATGAAATCTCGTGTAGCAAGTCAATTTAATCAATGAGTGCTTGGATCTGCTAACAATGAGGGTGTGTGTGTGAGGGGTGTGTGTGATGTGTGTGAGGGGTGTGTGTGTGAGGGGGGTGTGTGATGTGTGATGTGTGTGAGGGGTGTAACGAGGTCTCCCTGTTGACTAATCCTGGTTTTAATCGTGTTTTAATCAGGGTTAATGGCCTGGATTCTATTCCAGAGGGGGATTGGAGTGTACAGCCTCACACTGACCCTCTCCATGTACACACACACACACACACACACACACACACACACACACACACACACACACACACACACACACACACACACACACAAACACACACACACACACACGCTCACACGCACACACGCACACACGCACACACTCGCACACACTCGCACTCACGCACACAGTCTCACGCACACGCGTACACACTCACACGCACACAGACATACACTCACACACAGGCAAACTCACACACACACACACACACACACACACACACACACACACACATTCGCACACACACAGTGTCACGCACACGCACGCACTCACACACACACACACACACACACACACACACACACACTCACACTCAAATATGCACACACACTCACGCGCACAAACACACACACGCAAATGACATGCATTTTGTCGAGAGGCGGGGTCGATAGAGTCTAGTTCTGGACAGGTCAGTGTTGATAAGAAAAACTCCAGGCTCCATCTTACATCAGCATCTCTCTGTCTATCCTGGCCCCAGCTTAAATCAGCATCTCTCTGTCTATCCTGGCCCCAGCTTAAATCAGCATCTCTCTGTCTATCCTGGCCCCATCTTAAATCAGCATCTCTCTATCTATCCTGGCCCCATCTTAAATCAGCATCTCTCTGTCTATCCTGGCCCCATCTTAAATCAGCATCTCTCTGTCTATCCTGGCCACATCTTATATCAGTCTCTCCTGGCCCTATCTTACATATAAGGCTCTCCATCGCCTTCCATTTCGGCAAATCTGACCATAGCGCTATCATCCTGATACCTCCTTACAAGCAAAAACTAAAGCAGGAAGTACCAGTGACTCACTCAATACGGAAGTGGTCAGATGACGCGGATGCTAAACTACAGGACTGTTTGGCTAGCACAAACTGAAATATGTTCCGGGATTCATCCAATGGCATTGAGGAGTACACCACATCAGTCACCGGTATCGATGACGTAGTCCCCACAGTGACCGTACGTACATACCCCAACCAGAAGCCGTGGATTACAGGCATCATCCGCACTGAGCTAAAGGGTAGAGCTGCCGCTTTCAAGGAGCGGGACTCTAACCCGGACACTTATAAGAAATTCCGCTCTGCCCACAGACGAACCATCAAACAGGCAAAGCATGAATTCAGGACTGAGATTGAATCCTTCGACACCGGCTCCGACGCTCGTCGGATGTGGCAGGGCTTGCAAACTATTACGGACTAAAAAAAGGGAAGCACAGCCACGAGCTAAACGACTTCCAGCACCAACTGTTCCGGATGATTGTGTGATCACGCTCGCTGTGGTCGATGTGAGTAAGACCTTTAAACAGGTCAACATTTACAGACTGATTACCAGGACGTGTACTCCGAGCACGCGCTGACCAACTGGCAAGTGTCTTCACTGACATTTTCAACCTGTCCCTGGCCGAGTCTGTAATACCAACATGTTTCAAGCAGACCACAATATTCCCTGTACCCAAGAACACTAAGGTAACATGCCTAAATGACTACCGACCTGTAGCACTCACGTCTGTAGCCATGAAGTGCTTTGCAAGGCTGGCCATGGCTCACATCATCACCATTATCCCAGAAACCCTAGACCCACTACAATTTGCATACTGCTCTAACAGATCCACAGATGATGCAATCTCTATTGCACTCCACACTGCCCTTTCCCACCTGGACAAAAGGAACACCTACGTGAGAATGCTGTTCATTGACTACAGCTCAGCGTTCAACACCATAGTGCCCTCAAAGCTCATCACTAAGCTAAGGACCCTGGGACTAAACACCTCCCTCTGCAACTGGATCCTGGACTTACTGACGGGCCGCCCCAGATGGTGAGAGTAGGCAATAACACATCTGCCATGCTGATCCTCAACACGGGGGCCCCTCAGGGGTGTGTGCTTAGTCCCCTCCTGTACTCCCTGTTCACTCACGACTGTGTGGCCACGCACAACTCCAACACCATAATTAAGTTTGCTGATGACACGACGGTGGCAAGCTTGATCATGGATGACGATGAGACAGCCTATAGGGAGGAGGTCAGAAACCACGACAACAACCTCTCCCTTAACGCCATCCTAAAAAAGGAGCTGATCGTGGACGACAGGAAGTACAGGCTGTAGAGGAGCGGATCGAAAGCTTCAAGTTCATTAGTGTCCACGTCACCTATCATGGTGCAAACAGACCAACACAGTCGTGAAGAGGGCACGAAAACGCCTCTTCTCCCTCAGTAGGCTGAAAAGATTAAGCATGGGCCCTCAGATCCTCAAAAAGTTATACAGTTGCACCCTTCAGAGGATCTTGACTGGCTGCATCACCGCTTGGTATTGCAACTGCTTGAAATCCGACCGCAAGGCACTACAGAAGGTAATGTGTACGGCCCCGTACATCAATGGGATTGAGCTCCCTGCCACCCAGGACCTCTATCCCAGACGGTGTCAGAGGAAGGCCCTACAAATTGTAAAAGACTCCAGTCACCCAAGTCAGAGACTGTTCTATATGCTACCGCAAGGCAAGCGGTACCGAAGCACCAAGTCTAAACCAAAAGGCTCTTGAACAGCTTCTAACCCCAAGCCTGCTGAACAGTTTAATCAAATGGCTACCCTGACTATTTACGTTGACCCCCTGGCTCTATACACACACTGGACTCTACCTACACACTCACACGTACTACACTGACACACCAACACACACACACACACACACACACACACACACACACACACACACACACACACACACACACACACACACACACACACACACACACACACACACACACACACAATTTCACACACTTTTACACTCTTCACGTATGCTGCTGCTACTCTGTTTATTATCTATCCTGATTTCCTAGTCACTTTTACCCCTACTGACATGTACATTGACTCGGTACCGCTACTCCTTGTATACGGTATACCATCGTTAATCATATTTATTGTGTTACTAT
This sequence comes from Salmo trutta, assembly GCF_901001165.1. NCBI lineage: Eukaryota > Metazoa > Chordata > Actinopteri > Salmoniformes > Salmonidae > Salmo > Salmo trutta. Next base: position 3,661,178 of record NC_042962.1, on the reverse strand, counting down.
TTTCAATTAGTCTTTTCCACATTTTCATCTCTGCGTTGTTGGGAAAGGGTTCATAAGTAAGCATACCACGGTAAAGTCTACAAATGTTGTATTTGGCGCATGTGACAAAATACAAATTTGATTTTGATACTAATAAAGAGAATGATATGTAGGCTACGTCCCAAATGACACTCTACAGTGCAGTACTAGCCTCGTAGGCCCTGGGTAGTGTCCTATGTACAAGTGGTAGTAGTGTGTCATTTGTTGACATGAAAACCACAGAACAGGACAGTCATTTACCGTTCTGGGATGTAGTAGTAGATTTGAACTTTATGACTTGTGACTTAACTTGGACTTGAGGTGTATGACTCATGAGTTAACTTGGACTAAAGCTGTTTGACTCATGAGTTAACTTGGTCTTGAGCTGTGTGACTCATGACTAAACTTGGATTTGAGCTGTTTGACTCATGACTTAACTTGGACTTGAGCTGTGTGACTCGAGAGACTCAGGAGACTTGTTTAGTTTTCTCCATACCAAAAGTTTATCACCCTCTTCTCATCCTCTTACCTCCTCTCCTCTTGCAGCACCTTCTGTTAGCCAACCAACCTCCACAGACCTCTCTAACGGACCTCCACAGACCTCTCTAACGGACCTCCACAGACCTCTCTAACGGACCTCCACAGACCTCTCTAACGGACCTCCACAGACCTCTCTAACGGACCTCCACAGACCTCTCTAACGGACCTCCACAGACCTCTCTAACGGACCTCCACAGACCTCGAACTAACGTGAGGTAATGTTCTGGAACATACTAGCTAGCTAACTTGCAATACTTCCCCCTACCATTTGTGTCCAAAGTGGACAGCAAGTTTCGATTTTTGTTGTTTATAACATCCCTATGTAGACCTACAACTAAAACACATTTTAAATATAAATGTATCTAAACACATACAAACAATTAATTACTGAATAATATCAGGTTATATACTCATTCATGAATTCAACCAAAAAGATTTTATCATCTCCAGAATAGCAAGATTATTAGAATATCTTCAGCAGCATCACATCTCCTAATCCATAGAGATTATTAGAATATCTTCAGCAGCCTCACATCTCCTAATCCATAGAGATTATTAGAATATCTTCAGCAGCATCACATCACCTAATCCATAGAGATTATTAGAATATCTTCAACAGCCTCACATCTCCTAATCCATAGAGATTATTATAATACCTTCAGCAGCCTCACATCTCCTAATCCATAGAGATTATTAGAATATCTTCAGCAGCATCACATTTCCTAATCCATAGAGATTATTAGAATACCATCAGCAGCCTCACATCTCCTAATCCATAGAGATTATTATAATATCTTCAGCAGCATCACATCTCCTAATCCATATTGATTATTAGAATATCTTCAGCAGCCTCACATCTCCTAATCCATAGAGATTATTAGAATATCTTCAGCAGCATCACATCTCCTAATCCATAGAGAAATGCTCTGTACAACACAAACCACAGCTAAAATCGATCACCAATTCCATCTCAGACCTGATTGTGGATTGCAACATGCTCTTGTCCAACGTTGATCCCAAAGAGCTTTTTATCACTTTACGTCAGTGGTTGATATCAAATACGCCCCGTGTGCTTATCCTCCAAAAACTGACAACCTGGTTGCTGACAGGCAGACAAAACTCAAAGACCAGATGGCACGATCTGACCGCGTCTCTGTCTCGGTAGACATATGGTCTGACAGGAAGATGAGAGGATTACTTGGGGTCTCCGCCTACTGGATTGAAATGGTAGAATGAGGCCATACAGCTGAGGTTCAATCTGTTGTACATGTAACCGCTTTACAGGATCACAACACAGGGGAACGAATACGCCAGCAGTGTGATGGGCATCTGTGACGAGGGATGGGATCAAACTGCAAGCTAGATTACATAATATGTGACAATGCAGCTAATATGAGGAAAGTGTTGACAGTGTGCGTCCCAGGTGATGGAAAAGCGGCTGTCCATGGTGACCATCATCTAGATGACCTGGAAGTTGAAGAACAGGAGACCATCCACACTACTTTGTGTAAAAAATAAAAATAAATTAAAAAAAGATGCTCAACAACAAAGTTTACAGTGTTTTCTACATACATTGCAACTAGTGGTGGGCGACGGGTTGAAGGAGACTTACGGTGTCAGTCTAGCTCTTTTCAAAGCGTCCAAGATTAGCTCGTTGCTTCACACTAGCACCATTTTAAAAGAGGCGTTTTGAAGGTGAGTTTGGAGAGAGTGGGAATCCCTGCTGCAGTGAAAACACACGCTGTATCTCCACACTGTAAAGGATGTGCATTATTCTATCATAAAAAAGTTGACCAGTATAGTTCATACTTAACTTAATTCGTTTAAGTTATACAGCATTTTTTTATTTATTTAAATAGTAAACTACTAATAGTAATACTAACCTTTTTTTTGTTTCTGTCTATATTTGTTTTATTCTGCGAGAGGCTTCAGAGACTGGGGGTGGGGGGGCAACCTGTGGCTCCAACCACCACTGAGGACGAGGACTGTTCTCTGAGAAACTCAACCATTCAAAGAGAACCATCGTCCTCACCCAGAAGCTTGGCTGGTGCGTAGAAAACGGCGTAAAACTCGCAAATTCAGACAAAGAGATGTAATGGGTTCGCGCTCAAAAAGATGTCTCATTAAAGCTTACTTCATTATTCAATGTTTTAAATTCTTTTTCACTGCGTCAGGGATATCGTACACTGACTTGTCTGATTTACAGCCTGATTTACAGCCTGATTTACAGCCTGATTTACAGCCTGATTTACAGTCTGATTTACAGCCTGATTTACAGCCTGATTTACAGCCTGATTTACAGCCTGATTTACAGTCTGATTTACAGCCTGATTTACAGTCTGATTTACAGCCTGATTTACAGCCTGATTTACAGCCTGATTTACAGCCTTGTCTGATTTACAGCCTGATTTACAGTCTGATTTACAGCCTGATTTACAGTCTGATTTACAGCCTGATTTACAGCCTTGTCTGATTTACAGCCTGATTTACAGCCTGATTTACAGCCTTGTCTGATTTACAGCCTGATTTACAGCCTTGTCTGATTTACAGTATGATTTACAGCCTGATTTACAGCCTGATTTACAGTAGGTAAAACATTTTTTTTTTTGTAAAATTCAAAACAGCATTTGTAAAGGACAACAGATGTGCAGCACTCGCAGACGACCCCGATGTTTTAAGAAAAAGGATTATCACTTGTACCGTATACAGTCACAAATCCTTTTCAAGTTAAAATCTAACTAATTACTTTTTTTTTTTTTTACAAAATATCAAATTTGAAAGGTTTCTTTAGCACCTAGAACTGAAACTCTAATTATTATTCCAGCTTCAGACCTAAAAGTACTTTTATTCTTTTTGTAAATAACCCATCAGTTAGTACATTTTGTAGACTTGTATAAAGTGACGTTGACGTACAACTAAAGAAACAAAGTGCATGTCCACATTTACAACGTCAACACAACTTTTTCCGGGAGTCAAACAAACGCTCTTGATGACTTAATGAATGTCAACTTGACTAATATACAGAGATCTGATAAGAGAAGTGGGATTGTAATTTCTAATACCAACATGTATATCCATTTTTTTTTATAGCATGTTGGATAACGGAAAATTATCCATTGTCCGTAAAATTTAAGTGAATAAAGCCCTCGATAAAGACTGCAAAATAAATGGTTGACAGAACTGGAATTTAAATATATTTCTGTCCCAAAATCCCCAAATCCCCAAAATCCCCAAATCCCCAAAATCTCAAAATCCCAAATTTCTTCACTATGGAAAACGACATTAACTCTTCTTCACATTTCTGAGATGTACTTCTTACAAACAAGGGACAATCTCTAAGTACTATAATTGACAAAAAACCGACAGATAAAAATACTATATTGACAGCTGATAGTTATCACCCTGTCCCCCTAAAAAGAGGTTTAACAATCTCTTTCATTGAGCGTTTCTTCTGTAAAGGATACCCCAAAACCTGGCTTGATGAAGCTGTAGAGGATACCCCAAAACCTGGCTTGATGAAGCTGTAGAGGAAACCCTGATACCTGGCTTGATGAAGCTGTAGAGGAAACCCTGATACCTGGCTTGATGAAGCTGTAGAGGAAACCCTGATACCTGGCTTGATGAAGCTGTAGAGGAAACCCTGATACCTGGCTTGATGAAGCTGTAGAGGATAACCTGATACCTGGCTTGATGAAGCTGTAGAGGAAACCCTGATACTTGTCTTGTTTCTGCTGTAGAGGGTACCCCGAAACTTGGCTTGATGAAGCGTTTCCGCTATAGATGATACCCCGATACCTGGCTTGATGAAGCATTTCCGCTGTAGATGATACCCCGATACCTGGCTTGTTTCTGCTTTAGAGGAAACCCTGTTCCTGGCTTGATTCTGCTGTAGAGGAAACCCTGATACCTGGCTTGATGAAGCTGTAGAGGAAACCCTGATACCTGGCTTGATGAAGCCGTAGAGGAAACCCTGAAACCTGGCTTGATGACGCTCCAAAATACATTAAAAGCTTGAACAGAAGCCAGTAACTTAATACATCCCAACAATAACAGAAGAAACACTTTTCTGTAAAATATATTATTTATTTCAATGATAGTTGTAAAGGCATCAAGTCTTTTCTCAAAAAACATTGGTACGTACATATTATCATGAGACTCCTCTTTAAATTCTCACTTCCAGGATGTTTCCCCTGTAGATCATATAGCACCATAAGGATGTTTCCCCTGTACCTCCTGTAGCACCATAAGGATGTTTCCCCTGTAGATCATGTACCTCCTGTAGCACCATAAGGATGTTTCCCCTGTAGATCATGTACCTCCTGTATCACCACAAGGATGTTTCCCCTGTACCTCCTGCAGCACCATAAGGATGTTTCCCCTGTAGATCATGTAGCACCATAAGGATGTTTCCCTGGTACCTCCTGCAGCACCATAAGGATGTTTCCCCTGTACCTCCTGCAGCACCATAAGGATGTTTCCCCTGTAGATCCTGTAGCACCATAAGGATGTTTCCCCTGTAGATCCTGTAGCACCATGAGGATGTTTCCCCTGTAGATCCTGTACCAATAATAGCACCATAAGGATGTTTCCCCTGTAGATCCTGTAGCACCATAAGGATGTTTCCCCTGTAGATCCTGTACCTCCTGTAGCACCATAAGGATGTTTCCCCTGTAGATCCTGTACCTCCTGCAGCACCATAAGGATGTTTCCCCTGTAGATCCTGTAGCACCATAAGGATGTTTCCCCTGTAGATCCTGTAGCACCATGAGGATGTTTCCCCTGTAGATCCTGTACCTCCTGTAGCACCATAAGGATGTTTCCCCTGTAGATCCTGTACCTCCTGTAGCACCATAAGGATGTTTCCCCTGTAGATCCTGTACCTCCTGTAGCACCATAAGGATGTTTTCCCTGTAGATCATGTAGCACCATAAGGATGTTTCCCCTGTAGATCATGTAGCACCATAAGGATGTTTCCCCTGTAGATCATGTAACATAAGGATGTTTCCCCTGTAGATCATGTAGCACCATAAGGATGTTTCCCCTGTAGATCCTGTACCTCCTGTAGCACCATAAGGATGTTTCCCCTGTAGATCCTGTACCTCCTGTAGCACCATAAGGATGTTTCCCCCTGTAGATCCTGTACCTCCTGTAGCACCATAAGGATGTTTCCCCTGTAGATCCTGTAGCACCATAAGGATGTTTCCCCTGTAGATCCTGTACCTCCTGTAGCACCATAAGGATGTTTCCCCTGTAGATCATGCAGCACCATAAGGATGTTTCCCTTGTACCTCCTGTAGCACCATAAGGATGTTTTCCCTGTAGATCATGTAGCACCATAAGGATGTTTCCCCTGTAGATCCTGTACCTCCTGTAGCACCATGAGGATGTTTCCCCTGTAGATCCTGTACCTCCTGTAGCACCATAAGGATGTTTCCCCTGTAGATCCTGTAGCACCATAAGGATGTTTCCCCTGTAGATCATGTAGCACCATAAGGATGTTTCCCCTGTAGATCCTGTACCTCCTGTAGCACCATAAGGATGTTTCCCCTGTAGATCATGTAGCACCATAAGGATGTTTCCCCTGTACCTCCTGTAGCACCATAAGGATGTTTTCCCTGTAGATCATGTAGCACCATAAGGATGTTTCCCCTGTAGATCCTGTAGCACCATAAGGATGTTTCCCCTGTAGATCATGTACCAATAGTAGCACCATAAGGACATGTTGTAACGTTGTATGCCCTCAGACCTATGAGATAAAGTCATTTCTATCTTGCACTACTAAAGGAGTTATTGATATATATTCCAGTGGTCTTCCAGTAAGATTTCCATTGGAGAATCAGCCTTGAAAGTACGCTAAATCCACTGTTAGATGATAATATATCTCCTCGCCAGTTGCTAGACACTTTACGGTAACAAAATGCGTGACGCTTCATAGTGGATTTGCAAATATATAAAAAGAAATCAAAAAACATTACATTTACATTTTAGTCATTTAGCAGATGCTCTTATCCAGAGCGACTTACAGTAGTGAATGCATACATTTCATTTCATACATTTTTTTCCCCCCTCCGTACTGGCCCCCCCGTGGGAATTAAACTCACAACCCTGGCTTTGCAAACACCATGCTCTACCAACTCAGCCACAGGGAAGACCATAAACACCTTTTTCAGATCCTTTGCTATGAGACTGAGAAATGTAGCTCAGGGGCATCCTGTTTCCATTGACCATCCTTGAGATGTTTCTACAACTTGATTAGTGTCCACCTGTGGTAAATTAATTTGATTGAACATGATTTGGAAAGGCACACACCTGTCTATATAATGTCCCACAGTTGACAGTGAATGTCAGAGCCAAAACCAAACCATGTGGTCCAAGGAATTGTCCGTAGAGCTCCGAGACAGGGTTGTGTCGAGGCACAGATCTGGGGAAGGGTACCAAAACAATTCTGTAGCATTGAAGGTCCCCAAGAACACAGTGGCCTCCATCATTCTTAAATGGAAGAAGTTTTGAACCACCAAGACTCTTCCTAGAGCTGGCTGCCCGGCCAAACTGGTCAATCGAGGGAGAAGGGCCTTGGTCAGGGAGGTTAACAAGAACCTGATGGTCACTCTGACAGAGGTCCAGAGTTTGTCTGTGGAGATGGGAGAATCCTCCAGAAGGACAACCATCTCTGCAGCTCTCCATCAATCAGGTCTTTATGGTAGAGTGGCCAGACGGAAGCCACTCCTCAGTAAAAGGTTTATTACAGCTCGCTTGGAGTTTGCCAAAAGGCACCTAAAGCACTCTCAGACCATGAGAAACAAAACTCTCTGATCTGATGCAACCAATATTGAAATCTTTGGCCTGAATGCCAAGCGTCACGTCTGGAGGAAACCTGGCACCATCCCTACGGGGAAGGATGGTGGTGGTAGCATCATGCTGTGGGGATGTTTTTAAGCGGCAGGAACTGGGAGAACAGTCAGGATCGAGGGAAAGATAAACGGAGCAAAGTACAGAGAGATCCTGCTCAAGAGCGCTCAGAGCTTTAGACTGGGGCGAAGGTTCACTTTCCAACAGGACAACGACCCTGAGCACACAGCCAAGACTCATTAGCATTGACAGGGCTGTAGTAGAGTGGGTCGAGAGTTTCAAGTTCCTTGGTGTCCACATCACCAACAAACTGGGGCCAAGCTTCCTGCCATCCAGGACAAATATAATAGGCGATCAGAGGAAAGCCCATTAAATTGTCAGAGACTCAAGTCACCCAAGTCATAGACTGCTACCTCATGGCAAGCGGTACCGGAGCGCCAAGTCTAGGACCAAAAGGCTCCTTAACAGGTTCTACCCCCAAGCCATAAGAACAATTAATCAAATGGCCACCGGACTATTTACATTGACCCCCCCTCCCCCATTTGTTTTGTATACTGCTGCTACTCACTGTTTATTATCTATGCATAGTCACTTCACCCCTATCTACATGTACAAATCACCTCAACTAGCCTGTACCCCAGCACACTGACTCGGTACCGGTACCCCCTGTATTTTGCCTCCACACTGACTCGGTACCGGTACCCCATGTATATAGCTCCGTTATTGTTATTTTATTGTATTAATTTTTATTATTATTTTGTTTTTTTACTTTCGTTTATTTGGTAAATATTTTCTTAACTTTTCTTGATCTGCAATGCTGGTTAAGGGCTTGTAAGTAAGCATTTCACGGTAAAGTCTACACACAAATAACGTTTGATTTGATTTGATTTGAAGACAACGCAGGAGTGGCTTCGGGACAAGTCTCTGAAAGTCCTTGAGTGGCCCAGCCAGAGCCTGTACTTGAACCTGATCAAACATATCTGGAGAGATCTGAAAATAGCTGTGCAGCGACGCTCCCTATCCAACCTGACAGAGCTTGAGAGGATCTGCAGAGAAGAATGGGAGAAACTCCCCAAATACAGGTGTGCCAAGCTTGTAGCGTCATACCCAAGAAGACTCGAGGCTGTACTCGCTGCCAAAGGTGCTTCAACAAAGTACTGAGTAAAGGTTGAATACTTATGTAAATGTGATATTTCAGTTTTTTATAATAAATTAGCAAACATTTTTAAAACAACTTTTTTTGCTTTGTTGTTATTGGGTATTGTGTGTAGATTGACAAGGGGAAAAAAACAATTTAATCCATTTTAGAATAAGGCTGTAACGTAACAAAATGCGAAACAAAATTCAAGGGGTCTGAATACTTTCAGAATGCACTGTATAAATCACATTCAGTATCTACACACAGTTTAAACGAAGAATTAGATTTCACCTCCTTCCTATAAACCACATTTAGACTGTTATACAAGAACACTGTCTATATCAGATTTTACATATCGTTTATGAGTTGGCCCCACATATTTATAAACAGCTGTGCCTGATATCCTTTGTGGTCTCATGAATTAATATGATGTATTTAGGTGAGCGGACACCTTGGGGAGGTTGATTTGTGAGTTGCCCTTCATGCCCGCTCCCATAGCCTATAATTCTGTATGTTTTTGTGACTCATTTGTATACATGTAGACCAGAAAAGCCATGTCCCTGATTGGCTGATGAGTGACAACCCTGATTAGAACCACCTGCTGCTCGTCGGTTATTTTTTTTTACAAATGCTGTTTTGAATTCAAACAAAATTGTACCTACACACTGAAGAAGGCTGTAAAGCCGAAACATCTGTGTACGCGATCCCTGATGCAGTGAAAATAATAATAAAAAAAACATTGAATAACGAAGTAAGCTTTATGCCACATCTTTTTTTGAGTGCCTCTGTTTTGTCTGAACACTTAACCATTGACTTGAGGACTCGAAACCCAAAATTAAGGACTTGTGACTTACGAAATGATGCCTTGGTCTCATCTCTGCATCAGACATGTTGTTTAGTTTACATACTAACACAACAAAACCATGCAGTGTAATAACATCAAATCAAATAACATTTTATTGCAGGTGTAGCGAAATGCTTGTGTTTCTAGCTCCAACAGTGTTGTAGTATCTTAACAATTCACAACAATACACACACATCTAAAAGTAAAAGAATGGAATTAAGAAATATAGAAATATTTGGACGAGCAAAGTCAGAGTGGCATTGACAAAAAATACAGTAGAATAGAATACAGTATATACAGATGAGATGAGTAAAGCAGTATGTAAACATCATGCATGTTGTTTAGTTTACATGTTAACACAACAAACCATGGAGTCCATGTCTCATATTCTATTACCATCATACCAGAGATATTGACTTTAGTATCTATGACTCGTGACTCAACTTGGACTTGAGTATTTATGACTCATGACTTAACTTGGACTTGAGCTGTATGACTCATGATTTAACTTGGACTTGAGCTGTATGACTCGTGACTCAACTAGGACTTGAGCTGTATGACTCATGACTCAATTTGGACTTGAGCTGTATGACTCGTGATTTAACTTGGACTTGAGCTGTATGACTCGTGACTTAACTTGGACTTGAGCTGTATGACTCATGATTTAACTTGGACTTGAGCTGTATGACTTGTGATTTAACTTGGACTTGAGCTGTATGACTCGTGATTTAACTTGGACTTGAGCTGTATGACTCGTGACTTAACTTGTACTTGAGCTGTATGACTCTTGATTTAACTTGGACTTGAGCTGTATGACTCGTGACTTAACTTGGACTTGAGCTGTATGACTCGTGATTAAACTTGGACTTGAGCTGTATGACTCGTGATTTAACTTGGACTTGAGCTGTATGACTCGTGACTTAACTTGGACTTGAGCTGTATGACTCGTGACTTAACTTGGACTTGAGTTGTATGACTCGTGACTTAACTTGGACTTGAGCTGTATGACTCGTGATTTAACTTGGACTTGAGCTGTATGACTCGTGATTTAACTTGGACTTGAGTATCTATGGCAGTATTGAGTATCCACTGAGGAGACAACCCCTTATCAACCTGTCAAACCTGAAACAGCATTTTAAATAATCAGATGATTTCATATTATCAGACATCATACTCCAGGGATCACCAACTGGATTCACCTGTGGGCAAATATTTTCTAGAACGGAATTTGTAAGTCGCTCTGGATAAGAGCGTCTGCTAAATGACTAAAATGTAAATGTAAAATGTTGACTAAAACATAATCATTTTAAACATTGCTTACATTTGTGATTGTTGGATCTCCCGAGTGGCCCAGCAGTCTAAGGCACTGCATCTCAGTGCAAGAGGTGTCACTACAGTCCTTGTTTTGAATCCAGGCCGCATCACATCCGGCCGTGATTGGGGGTCCATTAGGGCGGCGCACAATTGGCCCAGCGTCGTCCGGGTTTGGTTGGGGAAGGCCGTCATTGTAAATAAGAATTTATTCTTAACTGACTTGCCTAGATAAATAAAGGTTAAATATATATATATATATATATTTTTTTTTAAATCACTTGGAGCTTTTTGTTGCTCAGAAAACTATGGGGGCAAAATAAAATCATAAGTGGGCCGCCAATTGGTGAACCCTGTCTGGGTTTGATACTGTAAAGGCTGAGGAAGCCATGCTAAGCTAATCTAGCTATGCGAGGAATGGAAAGATGATGTAAGTGATGCTAGGCTAGCTATGCTAGGCATGGAAAGATACTGTAAGCGATGCTAATCTAAGCTTGCTATGGTAGGCATGGAAAGATACTGTAAGCAATAATATGCTAAGCTAGCTATGCTAGGCATGGAAATATACTGTAAGCGATGATAAGCCAGGCTAGCTATGCTATGCATGGAAAGTGGATCTCCTTAATACTGATGTCTTAGCAACGTCAGTTGAAAAACACTCGGCACCGATATCCCCTCGATGTTTCCGAGACTTAATCCAATTTTAGCTTGAAGCTTGACTGCCCAAGCAGTGTGTATTGTTGGTGTTCGGCTCTGGCTCTGAAGTAGGTTAAAATGACTTGTTAGGATCTCAAATGGCACTCTATTCCCCATAATGCACTACTTTAGACCAGGGCCCATAATGCACTACTTTAGACCAGGGCCAATAGGGCCCATTCACATCCATTTAACACGGAAGCCCCGTTCACCTCCATTTAACGCGGAAGCCCCATTCACCTCCATTTAACACGGAAGCCCCATTCACCTCCATTTAACAAGAAAGCCCCGTTCACCTCCATTTAACAAGAAAGTCCCATTCACATCCATTTAACACAGAAGCCCCATTCATCTACATTTCACACAGAAGCCCCATTCCCCTCCATTTAACACAGAAGCCCCATTCACCTCCATTTAACAAGAAAGCCCCATTCATCTCCATTTAACACGGAAGCCCCGTTCACCTCCATTTAACATGGAAGCCCCATTCACCTCCATTTAACACGAAAGCCCCATTCATCTCCATTTAACATGGAAGCCCCATTCACCTCCATTTAACATGGAAGCCCCATTCACCTCCATTTAACACGGAAGCCCCATTCCCCTCCATTTAACACAGAAGCCCCATTCACCTCCATTTAACACGAAAGCCCCATTCACCTCCATTTAACATGGAAGCCCCGTTCACCTCCATTTAACATGGAAGCCCCATTCACCTCCATTTAACATGGAAGCCCCGCCCCTGATCTCTCCCTCTGTTGTGAAATATAAACATTGGTTTCCTCTTCTCCAGACCAGACCAGCCCGCCCTTGATCTGTCAATGGATCTGCTTCCAAGCCAGTGGTAGAGGCCAGAAACCCTATACAGTATACACACACACACACACACACACACACACACACACACACACACACACACACACACACACACACACACACACACACACACACACACACACACTGTTGTTACAACAGGGTTAATAAATTAATCTAACAGCTTCTGGCAGAGTGTGAAAACAGGCCAAGGCCCAAACATCACCACACATTAAATATGGAGGGAAATACAAGCCATCAGGGAGGTAGGCTGGTGAGTCTGTCTGGCTGCCAAGCTTTTGTCCCTCACATTCCCCTGGTAGGGATCTGTGATGACTGGAGCTAGTAAATATGGGGGGGGGGGGTCATGTGGAGCAGTGGACGGTGTAGTAGTAAAACCAGGGACTAGGGTTCAATCCACGTGTAAATCATTTCCACTGTTATCTGCTCATTTTCTGTGACTGTAGCTACCCCCATTTTAGTTAATGGCTGGGTCCCACAACTGTAGCTACCCCATTTTAGAGAATAACTGGGACCCACAACTGTAGCTACACCATTTTAGTTAATGACTGGGACCCACAACTGTAGCTACCCCATTTTAGTTAATGGCTTGGACCCACAACTGTAGCTACCCCATTTTAGAGAATAACTGGGACCCACAACTGTAGCTACCCCATTTTAGTTAATAACTGGGACCCACAACTGTAGCTACCCCATTTTCAAAAGATCGTAAGTAGGATGGGATGATCTCTGTCTCTGTTGTGGGCCTTACACCCTCTTTGATGAGGCTACTTGCTGAATCCTCGACCCCTCGTAAAATGTGAGGTGACCATCTTCCATACAATCTGGTTGCCAGGATCACAGTAGTCATAGAAACGAGTACATAGGAAACGGTCATTGTTTTCTATAGCAGGTGTGTGTGTGTGTGTGTGTGTGTGTGTGTGTGTGTGTGTTGAAATATAGCCGTGTTGTATGTGAACATAACTGTAAGTCGCTTTGGATAAAATAGTCTGTACATGGCATATATAGCCCCTATAAAGGTAGCATATGCTTATAAGGCTGTGGTTTATATTTGTGACTCACGGGGAGGGTTCGGGGATCGTCTGTCTGTATGAATGGGATCCAGAATCATGTGTCGTGTTGTCAGAATGTTAGCAGAGATATCCTATACTGTTGGTACCAAGCCAAGCCCCTCCTGCTCATTTCCTGATTAGCACTAGTGGGTCACGAAGAGCACTAGTCCATTTCACCTTCGCTCACGACTCTACGTCAATCTCAGATTACAGTATAACAAAGAGCAGAAGAGTATAATACAAAAGCAGTATTCATTAGTTAGCAAGCTGACTTTGATAAGCAACCAGAAATAATTTTTACGTTCTACATTTACGTCATTTAGCAGACGCTCTTATCCAGAGCGACTTACAATTATTATTGATTTTCTGATTCGTGTAAAAAGTTTTAAAATTAGATATGTGTTTTTGTTTGTTGAATCAAATTGAACCATGTCTATTTTTTAAGCTTATCAACATGCAACAAAAATAAGTTTAAAGTTACATCAGAAAGTATTGATTCACCTCTGTAGTATACTACCTCCCAGAGGAAAAGACACAAGCGAACATTACCTTTTTATATCAAAACTCAGAATGGATCAGACCTGGCTTCAAATACTATTTCAAATATCTCAATTACTTTCACATACGTTCAAAGTAAATATTCAGATATATTTTATTTGAAAACACAAGCGGTTTGAATATTTTTATGTATTTGGAAATACACTTGAAAAGTATTTGAAAATACTAAAATACAATGACTCAAATAGAATCCCATGCATTTAACCCCAGGTTTCTGACAATAGTATTTGAAACAACTAATACTTCAATTTGGTAGACTATTTGTTTTTTTACAAATAACCATTCAAATTAAAGCACTTGTTTTGGGCTGTGTATACTATAGTACTCTATAGTAAACTGCGAAATGATATAGTAAGTACCACACATATTCGAGGAATACTACAGTGGGTAGTATATTATTCTACAGTATACTACAGTTTACTACAGCTTTCTATAGTAAGTACTGTAGTATTCTATATATGAACTGTAATATTTTTCATTTGGGTGTACCACTGTGTTACCCAGCTGATGTAACAGGAGACTAATCCAGCTGGATCAGAACCTGGGCTGAGAACACAACTAACTGACCTGGAGTCAGTCAGCCCTGTATGTCTGCGTCAGCCTGCCTGGACGCAATGGCTTCGTCCCTAATGGCACACTATTCCCTGTATAGCGCACTACTTCGGACCAGCACCCTATGTTAGTAGTGCAGTGTAAAGGGAATAGGTGCCACTTGGAACGAAGCCACTGGTTTTACCCTGCGGGACCATCGTAGATAGGACAGGACAGAGGGGAACGGCCCCCCCCCCTTCTAACCTTAAGAGAAGGGGGGGGGGCATAGGTCAAGGGGTGGTTTAGTAACACAAAGGTTCAAGCCACAGAGGTCAAGTTAGGGTTAAGGGTTGTGGATTAGATGTCGGAGTCGAGCTCCTTTGAAGTATACATAATAATGCCTCCCATGTCTAATCCAAGACACATTCTAATGCCTCCGATGGCTAATCCAAGACACATTCTAACGCCTCCGATGTCTAATCCAAGACACATTCTAATGCCTCCGATGTCTAATCCAAGACACATTCTAATGCCTCCGATGTCTAATCCAAGATACATTCTAACGCCTCCGATGTCTAATCCAAGATACATTCTAACACCTCCTATGTCTAATCCAAGATACATTCTAACGCCTCCGATGTCTAATCCAAGATACATTCTAACGCCTCCGATGTCTAATCCAAGACACATTCTAACGCCTCCGATGTCTAATCCAAGACACATTCTAATGCCTCCGATGTCTAATCCAAGACACATTCTAACGCCTCCGATGTCTAATCCAAGACACATTATAATGCCTCCGATGTCTAATCCAAGACACATTATAAGGCCTCCGATGTCTAATCCAAGACACATTCTAACGCCTCCGATGTCTAATCCAAGACACATTCTAACGCCTCCGATGTCTAATCCAAGACACATTATAATGCCTCCGATGTCTAATCCAAGACACATTCTAACGCCTCCGATGTCGAATCCAAGACACATTCTAACGCCTCCGATGTCTAATCCAAGACACATTCTAATGCCTCCGATGTCTAATCCAAGACACATTCTAATGCCTCCGATGTCTAATCCAAGATATATTCTACCGCCTCCGATGTCTAATCCAAGATACATTCTAACGCCTCCGATGTCTAATCCAAGATACATTCAAACGCCTCCGATGTCTAATCCAAGATACATTCTAACGCCTCCGATGTCTAATTCAAGACAAATTCTAATGCCTCCGATGTCTAATCCAAGATACATTCTAACGCCTCCGATGTCTAATTCAAGACACATTCTAATGCCGCCGATGTCTAATCCAAGACACATTTTAATGTACAGGAGTATGTAAGAGACAAAGACACAATGAAATAGAGATGGGACAGTGTACAAGGCATAACTTCTTTATTGTTATACACAGAAATACATCTCCAAAGACAGCACAAATCAGTGAGGTGACACCATACTTTGAGATATCAAACGTCTCGCACAGTTCCTCATCGTTTGGAAAAACAGTCAAAACAAGTATAATCTGGGTCTTGTCCCCCTGCCCGCCCCCCCAAAAATGATCAGGCTGGTCTCATAGAGTAGACGTAACATAGTAAACGAAAACCTGGGAAACGCATATGAGCATGCTATGCTATGTTCGGTATGGTCCATAAGACAGAAGGTTACTTAAGGCGAAAATTAAAGGAGGGTGGTTGGGGTAGATATATAACGTGACCGTCTAGTTCGATTCTCATCACAGACAACTTTAGCATTTTAGCAACTATTTACTACTTTGTAGCTACTTAGCTAACCCTTACCTTAAACCTTTAATTTAACTCCTAAGTCTAACATTAACCCCTAGCTAACATTAGCCACCGTTACATTTTAGTCATTTTGCAGGCACTCTTATCCAGAGCGACTTCCAGTAGTGAATGCATACATTTTTTTATTTTATTTTTTGTACTGGCCCCCCGTGGGAATCGAACCCACAACCCTGGCGTTGCACACACCATGCTGGTGTTGCAAACACCATGCTCTACCAACTGAGCCACAGGGAAGACTACATTAGCATTAGCCACTTTGCCAACTAGCTAAAGTTAGCCACAACAAATTGAGATTCGTAACACATCATAAGAATTGGAGTTTGTAACATATCGTATGAAACGGATGATGGAGATTCACAAATGAATACATACCATACCAAACGTGATATATCATATATCATATATCGGGAGCGTCCCGGATTTTCGTTTACTGTGTTACGTCTACCCCCTGAGTCCAGGTTGAAATGATACATAAATTACAGCCAATTACAGATAAAGATTTTAGTACTGTCAAATGTTACTGTATGTGCATTACAATACCCGTTACAAACATGTTATAGCCGTTGTCAAAATACAGGTGTGCAAATCGTTAGAAAAATACCAACTCATACCAGTTTCTGGATTATGCTCTGTAAAAATCCTTACAAATACTATATCTTATCTATATATATAAAGGTTTCCAACATGCAATGTTTATTTTTTATTTTTTTTAAATATATTTTTTAAACATCCCATGTTCTGCCTGTTTTAACCCCTCGTAGATTTACAGCTCTCACCCTGCTCTGTGAAAACAGAGGACAAAAAGAAAGAAAGAGGGCATCTCCAATGAGAAGGGTCGTTATGTTATCAGGTAGGTGTAGCAAACTTCAGGACATTGACATGGCTCCTACAGTTTTGAGAACGAGACAGATTCAACACAATGTAAAGTTGTCTTGAGATTTCTTGTATTTGTTTTTAATGGTTAGAAATGTTTCATTATTTTCTTTGCCATAAATGTGATTTTATTGTGGCGGACTGCACAAGAACACCGTAGGACCAATCAGAATGAACACTGTAGGACCAATCAGAATGAACACTGTAGAAGCAATCAGAATCTACAGATCAGTCAATGTCTGAAGAAGCTTGCAGTCTCCCAAAGTACAGAGCTTTATACTGTGTTTCTTCAACAGACCATGCAAACTAGTAGTATCCTAAAAACTAAATGCAAAATAAACACAATCTTGCCACTTTTCAAGCCCTTTTTCACAAGGACCAAAAAACTTTAAACAAATACATATCTACACTGAGTGCACAAAACATTATGAACACCGGTTCTTTCCATGACATAGACAGACCAGGTGAATTTAGGTGAAAGCTATGATCCCTTATTGATGTCACTTCAATCAGTGTAGATGAAGGGGAGGAGACAGGTTAAAGAAGGACTTTTAAGAATTGAGACAATTGAGACATGGATTGTGTACGTGTGCCATTCAGAGGGTGAATGGGCAAGACAAAATATTTAAGTGCCTTTGAATGGAGTATTTAAGTGCCTTTGAATGGGGTATGGTAGTAGATGCCCGGTGCACTGGTTTGTGTCAAGAACTGCAACGCTGCTGGGTTTTTCAAGCTCAACAGTTTTCTGTGTCTATCAAGAATGGTCCACCCACCCAAAGGACATCCAGTCAAGTTGACACAACTGTGGGAAGCATTGGTGTCAACATGGGCCAGCATCCCTGTGGAACGCTTTCAACACCTTGTAGAGTCCATGCTCCGACTAATTGAGGCTGTTCTGAGTGCAAAAGGGGGTGCAACTCAATATTAGGAAGGTGTTCCTAATGTTTTGTGCACTCAGTATATTTATCAATCATATGATGAACACATAAATAACAATTATTTGAAGTGGATAACAGAAACTGTTAAATATATACGTACTTCATTTGTTTATATATTTTTTTAAATAAAAACTAAATCATGCTTTACCTGCAACAAAGACTACTACTGGTTAAAATGTAGTGGCACATTTATAACTCACCTCCCTTTGATTGCAACAGTCCGGTCACTTCCTACACAAAACAATTAAGACACAGACTTCATCTCTTAACGACCGTCTATCCCCCCCCTCTCCTTATCTTCTTCTTCTGAGGTAAAGACAAAGGTCGAAGTGTTCAAGATTTTTTAAAGGCATCACTCCTAAACCACATAACTACAGGTACCACTATTATTCCCCCCTGGATTCAACCTGAATACATTCAATTCCAAGTTTCTTCTGAGAATCAATACAATCAATTCTAGAATCAATTCTTGTTCTTGAGAATCAATACAATCAATTATAGAATAAATTCTTGTTCTTGAGAATCAATACAATCAATTCTAGAATCAATTCTTGTTCTTGAGAATCAATACAATCAATTCTAGAATCAATTCTTGTTTTTGAGAATCAATTCAAGGACGCTTACTTTCCAGTCTCACTGACATGCAAGCAGAGATCAGGCCCTCACAATAACAATAGGTGTTTTTTTATTTGACTAAACCAACTGTTTTTCCTCCTCTTCACAGCTTAGTAGTTTTAACATCGGAAGCAAAGAAGATAATTAAAGTAACTTGTCAACGAAATCCCATGCACAATTGTGTAATAATAATAATAATAATAATTTAATCCTTTGATTCAATAAATGACATAATTTATAAGACTTTTCATCTTTCAGTCACACAGAGCTAGCTTAGGCTTGCTACACAGTGTGGCTTCGTTCCTCAAATCCTACTGTCAATCTGCCTGCCCCCCATCTAGTCAAATGAAGCTTGTCTTTCCTGCTGTATGATACAATAAAATAAACAGATTTTAAAACAGTTAAAATGCTCAATAGACTAGACCCTTTGTTGGCAAAATATATATTCTTTCTTTAAAAAAATAAATCATATTGCACATTTAATAAAATTTGGACAGAATTCTCTCATTATGATGAAATAAAATCATTATGATTAGTCCAAAATAAAAAGGGCTGTCCGTATTAGTTTTCCTTCCTTTTAACTACAAGTCTATAACTGCAGGTAAACAACATAGAGAAACAAAAAACTAAAGCTACAACAACAAAAATGCACAGGGAGAGTCAAAGAAGGGTCTCCTGGGTAAAGGTGGGAGGAGCTAAAGGAAGCTGTGATGAATGGTTATTGGTTAACAGAGTAAGACTGGCGTGTGACCGCGCTAGCACTGACAGCTAACGTTCGGTGCATCCGCTTTCCTGCAGCAAGGGGTGGTTAGAACCTCAGAACACTGGATCCTCAGAACACTGGAACCTTAGAACACTGTGACCTCAGAACACTGGAACCTCAGAACACTGGGACCTCAAAGAACACTGGAACCTTAGAACACTGGGACCTCAGAACACTGGAACCTTAGAACACTGGGACCTCAGAACACTGGAACCTTAGAACACTGGGACCTCAGAACACTGGAACCTCAGAACACTGGGACCTCAGAACACTGGTACCTCAGAACACTGGTACCTCAGAACACAGGAACCTCAGAACACTGGTACCTCAGAACACTATGACCTTAGAACACTATGACCTTAGAACACTGGTACCTCAGAACACTGGGACCTCAGAACACTGGGACCTTAGAACACTGGTACCTCAGAACACTGGTACCTCAGAACACAGGAACCTCAGAACACTGGTACCTCAGAACACTGGTACCTCAGAACACTGGGACCTCAGAACACTGGTACCTCAGAACACTGGTACCTCAGAACACTGGGACCTCAGAACTCAGAATGTGGGAGCGTTGGAACGCGCACCTCTCTCAGTCCTCTGGCCTTGCCGTGCTTACATCTCCCCATGAAGACGTCAGAGGGTAAAATAGTAAGGCAGCTGTTAGCTCCTGTCATCTATAAGTGCATCTCCACATTGGCCCAGTTAAAGTTAGTCAATCAGTCAGTCCCTCTGTGTTCCTGCCAGGACAGGACAGAAGGACAGGACAAGCACTTCGCTACACCAGCAATAACATCTGCTAATATGTGTATGTGACCAATAACATTGTGATTTGATTTTAACAGAAGGAGATGCCTTGCACGAGCAGAGAGCTCACTGCTTGGGTCAGCAGACGTGCACTTCAATTACTTCATATTTTCCTGTGTGTGTGTGTGTGTGTGTGTGTGTGTATTGTTTTTTCCTATCTCCTTCAGACATATCATTTTGTCCTTTAACAGAACCCAGAGGAGAGTATTATGATCAGGCAGGTCTGTGGACGGCCCAGGACAGCCTGCGGGTCCTTCTCTCCTGCCTCTCATGGTTCTCTCCTGTGTCACAAAGCTGATTTCCATGCTCCTGTGGCCGCTTCCGAGTCTGACTGACACCATTTTGATTTTTAAAAGGCTGGAGACGCAACTGTACCAGTTGCCACGGCATCACTGAGGGGTCAAACACAGTTCAGGTGGGATTTAATTGATTAGTTATGAACTGATTGGATAAAATAACACACAGGAGGTCAACATCAGCTCTTTAGGAACATAACAAACGTGGTGTTGTTGTGTGGCTGTTTTTATTTGTAAGAAGAGGTTACCTGAGACACAGGACCATCATGTCAGGAAGTGGACGAATATGATGGCTAGGCCGATATTCAACAGCATCACCATAGCAACCAGGATAGAGTTAGGAGCCTGCAAGGCAACACCAAGAAGAGTTAGTATCAAGGTCCTCCATGTCCAAGTAGTGTTACTCATTGTGAATTAAAAGGTAAAACTGATCCTAAAATCAGCACTCCTACTTACATTCTCTTCGCCCTGCCCGTCAGCCATCTCCATACTGGCCTTCTTGGTCTCTGCCAGGCTCTTTGGTTTCAGCGAATCCTGCTTCCTGAGTTTGCTCTGTTCACCTGTGGGCGTCGGTTTGAGGGTGAAATTCCGGAACGACTTAGGGGGTGGCGGGGCCATCCGTGCCAGGGTCAATTGACTGGGTTCCTCGTCCTCCTCAGGCTCAGGTTCCGGGGGCAGGGGTCCCCTGGAGGGGGCTTTGACGTAGTAGCTATGATACTGGGAGTGGAGCTGACCCATTCCATTACCAGGACCCACTACCGTCTGCGGAGCAGCAGCCTGTGGAGGTGGTACGCTGGTGGGGCCGGCCTCTGGGGCCTTGGGGGATTTGGCTGAAGCCTCCTGGTGTATTACATGGGAAGAGGGAGCGGCTGCTGTGGGCGGCTCGGCAGCGATGGACACCCTCTCTTCTTTACTCAACTTCCTGCTCGACCGCTCTTCCTTGCTGCTCTTACGGACTGGTTTCTCCTCTTTGCTGACCTTGCGACCGTGTGATGATTCGTCTTTGCTGGTCTTGCGGGAGGAAGAGGAGGTGGAGACGCTGTTGCTGTGCTGTCTCTTCTTGCTGTGGGGCGACGGGGGAGGGGTGGGCCCGGGGGTCTTGGCAGGGCTGGCGGGTCTGTCCTTCTCCTTCTCTTCAGGAGGATCCTTGGGGATCTCCACTGGATCCATGAACGCCTGCTTGATATAGTCAGGACCTATAGGGGAGACAGACAGAGACACAATTCATGTTTATGCAATTAACACACTCTTACGTGTATAATGTCCCATGTAATATGTAATCAACATGTGTACAGTACATGTACACAATGAATGCTCTATTTTAGGGTGGCTGCAGTAACAGGGCTTGCTTTTCAAGTAGCGCACATTAGCCATTAATCACACACACACACACACACACACACACACACACACACACACACACACACACACACACACACACACACACACACACACACACACACACACACACACACACACACACACACCCTTCCCCCCCATGCACAAATATCCCATTAAAGAGAAGCTCTCTACCGGCCAAAGATGACATGAGAGATTATAAATCTATCCCAGAGTGCCAGGTCATGTGATCTGTGACCCAGATTGGGAGAACAGAACAGAGCACAGCTATCTGTTATCAACTGCTCCTGTCTAGATCACAGATTAGGAGAATAGAACAGAACATAGCACAGGTATCTGTTATCCACTGCTCCTGTCTAGAACCCAGATTAGGATAATAGAACAGAACAGAGTACATCTATCTGCTATCCACTGCTCCTGTCTATAACCCAGATTAGGAGAATAGAACAGAACAGAGTACATCTATCTGCTATCCACTGCTCCTGTCTATAACCCAGAGTAGGAGAATAGAACAGAACAGAGTACATCTATCTGCTATCCACTGCTCCTGTCTAGATGTCAGAGGCATGGCATGCATTTACAGCAGCAGACCCAACCCAACAAAGACTACATGTACGGATATGCTGTAACGATACAGTCAGGTCGGAATTTATTGGCACCTTTGATAACAGTGAGCCAAAAAAGAATATAAAATAAAAAATGCAAATATAATTTTTTGGGGAAACTATATTATTTTATACTAATACAAGTTCAAATTATACCTCTGTTTTCAATACCTTTTAATACCTCACCTTGTGAGGATAACTGCACTGAGCCTTTCTCTTAAAAAATGTCTGCGATTGGAGAACACATTGGGAGGGATCTGAGACCATTCCTCCATACAGAATCTTTCCAGATCTTTGATATCCTTCACCTGAATTTATGGACTGCAATTCAAAACCACAGGTTTTCAATCGGGTTCAAATCCGGAGACTGCGAAGACCATTGCAAAATGTATATTTATTTATATTTATTATATATATATATATATATATATATATATATATAATAAATATAAGAAGAGAGAAAAAAAAAAATATATATATATATATATTTTTTCTCTCTTCTTCATTATTATAAAAAAATTATTTATTTAATTATATTTATTTATATATTTATTTACATTTTTAAATGTAAAAAAAATATTTTAATGTTTGCTTGGGGTTATTGTCTTGCTTGAAGATCCACTTCAGCCCCTTTACTGGGTTCAAGTTCATGATGCCGTTGATCTTAACCTCGGGCTCCCGAGTGGCCCAGCGGTCTAAGACACTGCATCTCAGTGCAAGAGGTGTCACTACAGTCTCTGGTTTAAATCCAGGCTGCATCACATCTGGTTGTGATTGGGAGTCCCATAGGGTGGCGCACAATTGGCCCAGCGTCGTCTGTGGTAGGCCGTCACTGTAAATAACAATTTGTTCTTAATTGACTTGCCTAGTTAAATAAAGGTTAAATAAAGAAAAAGTATTCAGGAAGGGGATACCTAGTCAGCTGTACAACTGAACGCATTTCAATTGAAATGTGTCTTCTGCGTTTAACCCTCTGAATCCAAGAGCCTTACTCAACATCCACACCCAGGGAAGAACTCACTATTCAGGGTTAACTGACTTGCTCAAGGGTAGAATACCAGATTGTTTTTCTTCACCTTGTCAGCTCAGGGATTTGAACCATTCATCTTCTGGTTACTGGCCCAATGCACTTAACCGTTAGGCAACCTAGGATCTGTCCTTAAAGTCTTATTCATTATGATATTGAAAGTCAATACTGATGCTAGATCAGCCCTCATACTCTAAGACGTATGGGGGTACGGGCCCTGAGCCCTATGGGTCCTGGTCGTAAGTACGGATGTGACAAATATACATTTTTATTTGGTTTTCTGTTAAAACGATAAGTAACGTTTTGAATTCACAATGCAGCTGCACTGCTGCATGGTCCTCATGGTGCGTCCCTTTCAGATGGTTTAGCATCGCACCTGTACTACCATTACTCTACCTCAAAGTTAACGACGATGACGCAGTGGTGAAGAGTCGACTCCAAAATAATTGATTCCTCGACTCCTAGCACATCGACTCCCGGTATCGACTCCCATTTCTGAGTGTCAAGATTCGGAATCGACTCATAGCACATCGACTCCCGGTATCGACTCCCATTTCTGAGTGTCAAGATTCGATTCCACTAGGAATCGACTCATAGCACATCGACTCCCGGTATCGACTCCCATTTCTGAGTGTCAAGATTCGATTCCACTAGGAATCGACTCATAGCACATCGACTCCCGGTATCGACTCCCATTTCTGAGTGTCAAGATTCGATTCCACTAGGAATCGACTCCTAAGATTCTGTATTTTTTTGTAATGGAGGAGAATGATTAGTTGACATACATCCGAGAACACAAACACTTGCATCTTTCATAGCGAGCTAGTGAGGGACGGAGCGAGAGGGGAGGAGCACAGTACCGGAGCTGTGCACCAGGCAAACAGAGCCAGAGCTGGCACCAGGCAAACAGAGCCAGAGCTGTGCACTAGACCAACAGTATCAGAGCTGTGCACTAAACTTATCTATTGACAATCAAAAGCTCTATCTAAAAATGTCTTGGCTTGCAATGTCTCGCAAAGTCAGTAAAGCAGCAGGGCCTATCATCACTGAAAAGGCTAGGATACTCTAAACACAACAGGCCGAAGACTGAACACACACTCGCATCATTAGGGAAGACAGAGAAAAAGAGGCAAAACTAGAGGTTTCACTCTCTGCAGAAATCTGTCCAAAAAAGCCCAATGGGTTTCTATGGGATTATTTTGGACTTAAGCTTGTCGCCTGCCTTCCCGCCTTTGGGACCACGACTCCCACTGTTAGGGTTGCAGACATGAGCATCTCTCCATTATATACAGATCTCTGGTGAAGAGCAAGAGCAGGCGAGCCAAGGGGGGGGGGGGGGCGAGAGGAGGGGTCAGGCAGAAAGAATATCTTGCTAATCTGTATCTCCAATGTCTTGTTTTGCATGCCTCGCAAATTCACCAAAGTAGCGTAAGGTTCGCCTCTTCCTCTCTGTCACACACACACACATTAGCAGGAAGCACACAGATAAACCCCACAAAGTGCCACGCTTCATGTGCAGATGGATCCGACCAATAACATTTGTTTAGACAATGTCTTTCTCTTCTTTTGTTCTGAATGAGGGAGGGCGTCTCTCACATGCAGTGACACGAGAGAGAGAGAGAGCGCGAGAGAGAGATCGCGTGAGAGAGAGAAAGAGAGAGAGCGTGAGAGCGAGATCGCGAGAGAGAGAAAGAGAGAGAGAGAGAGCGAGCGTGAGAGCGAGAGAGATAGAAGGTCAGATGAGTTAAAGACCCACAAGAGCGGAAATCCACTGTTTTGAGCTGAAAGACGATGGCCAGAGCTTACCCATGATGTTGTACAATGATTTAACTCAATAACTCATTTTTTTTAAAGTATGATATATTTGGTCTTGAAGTGGGGAATCTGAAGTGGGAAACTTGTGGAAATCCGTGTCAATGCTGTGTCACTCCCAATAAACTGACTTGCAAGAGCATGGATACCATCTAGCTCTATTTTCTATACAGCTTTGGGTAGGGGGAAGAGGGGTGTCTCTTTGGGTAGGGGGAGAGAGGGGTGTCTCTTTGGGTAGGGGGAGAGGGGTGTCTCTTTGGGTAGGGGGAGAGGGGGGTGTCTCTTTGGGTAGGGGCGAGAGGGGGGTGTCTCTTTGGGTAGAGGGCGAGAGGGGTGTCTCTTTGGGTAGGGCGAGAGGGGTGTCTCTTTGGGTAGGGCGAGAGGGGTGTCTCTTTGGGTAGGGGGAGAGGGGTGTCTCTTTGGGTAGGGGGAGATGGGTGTCTCTTTGGGTAGGGGGGAGAGGGGGGTGTCTCTTTGGTTAAGGGGGAGAGGGGTGTCTCTTTGGGTAAGGGGGAGAGGGGTGTCTCTTTGGGTAAGGGGGAGAGGGGTGTCTCTTTGGGTAGGGGGAGAGGGGTGTCTCTTTGGGTAGGGGGAGAGGGGTGTCTCTTTGGGTAGGGGGAGAGGGGTGTCTCTTTGGGTAGGGGGAGAGGGGTGTCTCTTTGGGTAAGGGGGAGAGGGGTGTCTCTTTGGGTAAGGGGGAGAGGGGTGTCTCTTTGGGTAAGGGGGAGAGGGGTGTCTCTTTGGGTAAGGGGGAGAGGGGTGTCTCTTTGGGTAGGGGGAGAGGGGTGTCTCTTTGGGTAAGGGGGAGAGGGGTGTCTCTTTGGGTAGGGGGAGAGAGAGGGGTGTCTCTTTGGGTAGGGGAGAGGGGTGTCTCTTTGGGTAGGGGGAAGAGGGGTGTCTCTTTGGGTAGGGGGGAGAGGGGTGTCTCTTTGGGTAGGGGGAAGAGGGGTGTCTCTTTGGGTAGGGGGGAGAGGGGTGTCTCTTTGGGTAGGGGGGGAGAGGGGTGTCTCTTTGGGTAGGGGGGAGAGGGGTGTCTCTTTGTTGACAACAGCTGGTGCGCAATCTCTAATGTTACGGAAGTCTCTTGGGTTTCCTCAACCTGAGGTAAAATACCTAATGATAAGCTGCAGACTACACAATTTAACAAGAGAGTTTTCATCTATATAATGTATTTCGTAGCTGCAGGATTATTTTCATGCTGTAGCAAACTGGCTCAAATTAAGATCCTACATCTGTAGTACTTCAAACACCCCTGCACATAGACTCCAGTACCGCTACTCCTTAAACCCTCGTTATTGTTATCTGTTGTGTTAATATTTTCAATTTCAATTTGTTAGTTGTCTTACTTTTTAACTCTGCATTGTTGGGAAAGGGGCTCTTAAGCTTTTTACGGTAAAGTCTACTACAGCCTGTTGTATTTGGCACACGTGACAATTTTCTATTTTATTTCTTAGCCTACTTGTCAGGGGCTTTCCCAAACTTGGTCCTAAGGATCCCAAGGGGTGCACATTTTGTTTTTTGCCCTACGCAAGATATGTTAGAAGTGATGTCTTTATTAGTTGCACCTGTGTTCTGTTAGTTAATTAGTGTTATTATTTAAGCCCGCCTCTCCACCTGTTCTGGGTGCGGGCTTGTAACGTGTTTTCACTGTGTTCGTGGTGTGTAGCGTGTTGGACTTTGGATTTGTTACGCCCTGTTGTGTCTGGGCATTTTTTTCCTCTTTTGTGGTACTTATTAAATATATATATTGTACCAAACATTTTTCTGCCTCCTGCGCCTGACTCCTTACCCACGACGTCCAAGCGTTACATTAACACAGGCTTAACACCTAACAAACACTTTGTACTTAAAAAAAAACACGTTTAACATAGGGCATTTTCTTACCTCATATCCCAGCGTTAATGCCTGGGAAGAAAACACCTTGAATTTGCTCAACTTGCATTTGGCTCAACCATTGGCTCAACTTACCTCATTGGCAATTGGCTCTAACCTACCCCAAAGAGGCAAACATTTTGACTATATTAACCCACACAGCTACGAAGGATGTTCTTTCATTCTAGGTTTTAAGAACCTCATATTGAAGATGATAGAGGCCCCAACTGATGGATAGAACAATTTTAAAGTATCTACTTTGGTTTAGATACAAGCATCATGAAACCTCTAACACAATAAATTCATTTGAATTGGTGAAAATCTTTTTTGGGGAACTAACTTACTTACCACTTTTTAAATTTTGTTTCTTTCTTTACAGACTCCATGAAATGATAACCTCTTCCTAAATATTTTGTCAAATTATAAATTTGGGGTTTTATTAATTCGGGGTTTTCTATATTTACATTTACATTTGAGTCATTTAGCAGACGCTCTTATCCAGAGCGACTTACAGTAGTGAATGCATACATTTCATACATTTTTTTGTGTGCTAGAAACAAGGGTGGCTCAACATACCCCACTCTCCCGTAATGTCAAAAGTGGATGAAGTGGATAGGTGAAATGTCCACACAGCTGACACACCTCGTCGTTTCTGGTGACATGGTTTGTACGGCGACACTACAGTAGCAAACAATTGTAGCAAGCTAGCTTGTAGCAGTAGCTAGCTAACTGTACAGTGAAGTAATTAACTTATTTTTTTTACCAGTACTAATGTTACTGCACCACCTTTCAATACCAAACGTGAAGCTGTCTCCAAAACAGTAAGATGTCTATACAGTAATAGTACAGTAATAAATAGTTAGATAAAGGTTAAATTAAAAATTTAACCTAGCAGTTAAATGGAATGTGCTTTGAAATTTCATTTGATGTGTTTGCTGGACAATATGATACAAAATGCTGCAAAGTAACATCAAAACGTACATACTACTGTTCAGGTAAAGTTGTAAAGACTAAACATTATTATATGTCCTAATTATCTAGCTTGCTTTCAAAGTAGAGATTGGAAGTTCAGTGTGTAATGTCTGTAGCTAGTGAAATTAATTCCTTCCTCACTTTTGAAACTTCTGTGTTTAGCAGAGTAACTTTGTGTCCTATCCAAGAGGAACCAAATGTGAGAAGCACTATTCTAGTTCCCCATTTATACAATTTTCCCTTCGCTTACCCAGCTTAGCACCCTGGCTGCTATGACTAGCCACAGAAGTGGAACCGTGGTCAGATAGATAGTCTTCCTCTCCGTGGAGAATGAGTTTGAATGTATGTCTTTTGTCAAGTTAATAGTAATAATGCTATACAGTACACAGATCCATGCCAGACAGACAAAGGTTTCTATTCACTAACTATTTACCAACTTCACCTCTTGTGTCAACGTGTGTCAGGAGTCAAAACACAACAATTCAGCCTCACGGAGGTTTGTCCAGAAAAAACGTTTGCAATGTAGTCCTACACAATAATTTAAGTAGCCTAGTGTAAAGGTAGGCCTATATATGCCAGTGTAATACAAAAAAAAAATCATAACTCACACAAGCTTAGAAAACTGAGAAAGAGTTGATTCTGCCTCTCTCTCTCTCTCTGTTTTTCTCTCTGTTTCTCTATCTCTCTCTCTCTCTCTCTGTTTCTCTCTCTTTCTCTCTCTCTCTCTCTCTCACTCTCTCTCTCTCTCTCTCTCTCTGTTTTTCTCTCTGTTTCTCTATCTCTCTCTCTCTCTCTCTCTGTTTCTCTCTTTCTCTCTCTCTCTCTCTCTCTCTCTCTCTCTCTCTCTCTCTGTTTTTCTCTCTGTTTCTCTATCTCTCTCTCTCTCTCTGTTTCCCTGTTTTCTCTCTCTCTCTCTCTCTCTCTCTCTCTCTCTCTCTCTGTTTCTCTCTCTTTCTCTCTCTCTCTCTCTCTCTCTCTCTCTCTCTCTCTCTCTCTCTCTCTCTCTGTTTCTCTCTCTCTCTCTCTCTCTCTCTCTCTCTTTCTCTCTCTCTCTCTCTCTCTCTCTCTCTCTCTCTCTCTCTCAAATCGACCCCAGTTTCGTCCATTCAGGTCAACACCATCTAGCTGAGGTAGAGTAGAGGATGTCTGGACTGCAAGTCTGGACAATCACGTGTGGTTTGACCCCTTTCATTGATGTACACAGAGAGAGTTAGAACTGTCTTGACTGTATACAGAGAGAGTGAGAGAGAGAATCCCTAACAAGTCTGGACAATCACGTGTGGTTTGACCCCTTTCATTGATGTACACAGAGAGAGTTAGAACTGTCTTGACTGTATACAGAGAGAGTGAGAGAGAGAATCCCTAACAAGTCTGGACAATCACGTGTGGTTTGACCCCTTTCATTGATGTACACAGAGAGAGTTAGAACTGTCTTGACTGTATACAGAGAGAGTGAGAGAGAGAATACCTAAACTCTAAACTCAGACCAGCAAAATGTCCATGAACATTTCACAAACCTACCTCTGTGTGTTTCAGGTGTCTTACAGGACTGAGGACTCCCGAGGTGTGTGATGCAGACCGTGGACAGGCTGAGCCAGCAGCAATTGTATAATACTGACATAAAGTGATGTGGATTAAATCGTTGTTCTGTTTATCATTCAATGACTGTTCTGATGTTTACACAACCATGTGCAATTACAAGCTGGCAAACAATGGAATATAAAATAAACGATTACAATGAACAGAAAGCCCACATGTTCATTATAGTCTACTGCTTAGGGTTCTATCACGCAGTGATTACTGAGAGTTCCCATTGTTCCACTCTTTTTGAGAGGGTGGGGGGTTGGGGGGGCCTTTGACATTAGGAGGGTCCTCATAAGAACACCTGAAATTAGAACCATGTCTGTGTTCTAACAAGCCACTGAAAATAGAACCATGTCTGTGTTCTAACACCACTGAAATTAGAACTATGTCTGTGTTCTAACAAGCCACTGAAATTAGAACCATGTCTGTGTTCTAACACCACTGAAATTAGAACCATGTCTGTGTTCTAATAAGCCACTGAAATTAGAACCATGTCTGTGTTCTAACAAGCCACTGAAATTAGAACCATGTCTGTGTTCTAACAAGCCACTGAAATTAGAACCATGTCTGTGTTCTAACAAGCCACCACTCTCTCCTCTCTTGGCTCTAATCCATATTATAGTACATACCCATTCTGCTACAGGAACACTGGTGTTGTTGTGGGGAGAATACAAAGCTAAGTTTGTACTAGAAGTACATGGCACGTATACTTTGTATGAGGTTTATCGGTAGACAATGTATTTGGTACAGAATATGAATTATGACCAAGTGACAGCCTTATTACAAGAGCACCGACTCATCACAACATTTTGAAAGAAGTTGACCTATTGTATCGGTGTAATGTTATTAGTATTGTAATGAAACAGCAGGGAGCAGGTCTCGAACCCCCCCCCAGCGCGCTATCGACTGTGCCGCAAAAGCATGCTGGTGCGGTAGAGTCGATATCCGTGCTTATAAACCCAGGGTCTAGCTAGTGTCCATTACTGATACAGGCCAGACTTGGCTTCCTTGGCTCCCTACAAGAAAAGCTTCATATTGATCATCTATATAAGTTAGTAGCCAGCTAGGCCTTCAAGCTGTTGTTTATTTAGCTAGACAGGTAGCTAGCTAACTATCTAGCTACAATTTGTAAGTCGCTCTGGATAAGAGCGTCTGCTAAATGACGTAAATGTAAATGTTGAGTACAGTAGCTACCTAGCTAGCTAGCTAACTATCTAGCTACATTTTGAGTACAGTAGCTAGCTAACTAGCTACATTTTCAGTAGAGTAGCTACCTAGCTAGCTAGCTAACTATCTAGCTACATTTTGAGTACAGTAGCTAGCTAACTAGCTACATTTTCAGTAGAGTAGCTACCTAGCTAGCTAGCTAACTATCTAGCTACATTTTGAGTACAGTAGTTAGCTAACTAGCTACATTTTCAGTAGAGTAGCTACCTAACTAGCTAGCTAACTATCTAGCTACATTTTGAGTACAGTAGCTAGCTAACTATTACCTAACCTTTACACACTTCAGATAATATGAGGTCCTATGAAAAACAGATGAATGGGAGCTAGCATAGTTCCAGGTAGTCTTATGATTAAAACAACATAGGAACCAATTATAATCGGTTGTTAATAGTTAGCTACCGATAGTTTCCTAGCTAGCTTCATTGGTCCGGGACCAGTTAGCTAGCTGAGTTAGCTAGGCTCTGGCTTGCCCGGCAAAACTCCAGTAAATACCACAAAAGTCTTTACTCTTCCTTGATCATTCAGCTGCAGAAGGAAAGATGAGGAGAGTGGATGGTCCTCTACGTAGTAACGTTAGCTGGGATTCCTAGTAGCAAAGCTTTCATGTCCGTCTTTGTTTGTTTACATGCCTGTGCATGTTAACCACAGGAGTCAGAACATACTGTATTAACCAACATCATAAAGGAAGCACTCACTGGTCACACTGTGTGTGTGTATCTGTGTGTGTGTGTGTGTGTGTTCATAAGGTGGGCATTTATATATTTGCGCATACTAATAAAGAATTACCTCAAACATGATGGGTTAGTGCTATACGGGATCCTTGGGACGTCGCTACTCTAAACCCTATCCTTGAACCCTAACCTTAACCATAACCCTTTTTTAATTTTTGTAATATTATTTTTTATTATTAACCCCCCAGTCTTTTTTCCACACAACTTCATCTAAAATTGTTGAATGATTTTCCTGTAAACAATAGATATTATATTATTTCTCTTTTTTTCCAGGTAAAAATGTATCTTCTTTTTTTTTATGATCTGTTGAGCCATTATAATTATAACTGGCTTTACTTATTTCCCCACTTACCATAATGATACCAAAGTTTCAATTATACTTACCACAACCAATGTTTATAAACGTACCATTAAAAAGCACCATGATGATTAAGTGTCCATATAGCTGTACTATAATAATTTGCACTGTTAAGCATACTGTAGCTGCAACTTTGTAAACCTCCAATTGTCCTGATATTCCACCACTAAAACCTCCCAACATATCTAGGTCTGCTGTCACTAAAACCGTCAGACCATCTACCTGACTCATGACGCACCTTTGCATCCTAAGGCAAACCCATGACTGCCAATTGGCGTAGGCCAGAGGGAAATACGGGCCGTCCCATGAAAACATAATTCAATATTTCCACCCTTCACTCACACATTCAAATCCCTGTAGATCTAACGTACATCTATTAAGAGAACTAACCCCAAATAACATGGAAAACAGTCAGAAAACAGTCAGATATAAACAATAAGAATAGTATATCATATTAGTAGAAATAAAAAACAGTAAAATATTGTAGATTCATGCTCATATTTATAAAGTCAAAGCAAGGCTATAATCTGCCCAGTCTGAGGAGAAAAATACCTTTAGAACCAGTTCTTTATTTCCATTACATGCAAGACATATTTGATGTATTCCTCATTATATCCTGTTTTATATATTATTATGTTTTATTCCGACAAAAAGGAAGAAGTATAAACAAACACAGATTCTAACAGCCGCTAATGACTTTCCAGGTGTCGCCCATCTTCCCCATTATCCCCAGTGTATTTATACCTGTGTTCTCTGTTTGTCTGTTGCCAGTTTGTTTTGTTCGTCAAGCCTACCAGAGGTTTTCCCCCCATGCTTCTGTCTGTTTCTAGTTCCTGTTTTCTAGTTTTCCAGGTTTTGACTGCCCTGACCCTGAGCCTGCCTGCCATTTCTGTACCTTGTCACACTACACTGGATTACTGACCTCTGCCTGCCCTTTGACCTGTCGTTTTGCCTGCCCCTTGTTCTAGTAATACACTTGTGTTACTTTGACACTGTCTACATCTGAGTCATGCCTGAAACGTTATAGTCTTATGTATCCCTTTATGGGTAGTGTGGTGCATAAGTTTAATTTGCAATCGACTCTGACACAGCCACGGCACGACAGCTAAGAATACATGCACTACTGACAAACCAGAGCGAGTAAACTTGTAAAACCAAATCTCTCTCCACACATTTTATTTTTATTCCAGTGTCGTTGCTCTATCACCTCGGCTGTTTTACGCCCAGGCCTATATCATCAGTATCAAGAATATAAAAAGGTAGCAAAAATAGCTTATATAGAAACATATAATATACTTCTCTCTTAGAGAAGTGCTTCCATAAGCCAGTTATTGTGTTGGTTTTTAATCAGTGTATCCCAGTGTTAGAACCAGCCCCAGTCAAACACTAATAGAGACAAAAACACTGTTGACAATATCCAATCCATTTACCGTTGTGTATCAGGACAATAATACTGTATGTGCTTTACATTTTTTAACGTGGAGATTTACTTTTTAAATGTAAAAGGATAATGACACCAGTTATTTTAGGATGGTATAGGCTTATGTCAATAGAGAACCAAGGCAGGTTTTTCATTCTATAATCTTTTAGCTCTATATTAGATCTATTCATATTTATGTTTATGTTTTATCTTAAATCATAATTGTTCCTGATTCACATCTGGGAACAAGGGCCGCGCTACAAAACAGCTTTTATGTCATAATATACCCGACCTCTACAATTAGGTCATATCATTGTCACGTCCTGACCATAGTAGTTGTTATTTTCAATGGTAGAGTAGGTCAGGGCGTGACAGGGGGTGTTTGTCTGTTTTTGTATTTCTATGTTTAGTTTCTAGTTTTTGTATTTCTAGATTAGTTTTGTTTGGCATGACCTCCAATTAGAGGCAGATGGTTGTCGTTGTCTCTAATTGGAGGCCATATTTAAATTGATGTTGGTGTCACTTGTGTTTTGTGACACAATTAAATAATTATTGTTATTATTATTATTAATTATCGTTATTGTTATTATCAATTAATTAATTAATAATAATAATAGCAACAATAACAATTAATTAATTATTGTTATTGTTATTATTATTATTAATTAATTATTGTTATTATTAATTAATTAATAATAATAATAATAACAACAATAACAATTAATTAATTATTGTTATTATTATTAATTAATTAATTAATTAAATAAATAATCAATAAAAAGTAAAAGGTCAGTCTTACCCATCTTCCCCTAAATCAAAACCTGATTTTTAAGTCCATATAGTTCAAAGTTCCATATTGCCTAAATAGAAAAAGGATAAATCCATCATACCCATTCTGCATTACCATAAATGCAACCTTATTGTAAGTCCATGGTTCCATACTGCATGAATAAAAAAATATACAAAATAAAACATTTCAAATTAAATTGAGTCCATAATGTTAAAAAGTTTTTTTTTGTTGTTGTTGTAAAAAACAAATGAATCCGTAATTGTACTGCGGAGCAAATGTCTATCAGTCAGGAGGTAGCTAGTGTAACCGATGTGAAATGGCTAGTTAGTTAGCGGTGGTGTAACCGATGTGAAATGGCTAGCTAGTTAGCGGTGGTGTAACCGATGTGAAAAGGCTAGCTAGTTAGCGGTGATGTAACCGATGTGAAATGGCTAGCTAGTTAGCGGTGGTGTAACCGATGTGAAACGGCTAGCTAGTTAGCGGTGGTGTAACCGATGTGAAATGGCTAGCTAGTTAGCGGTGGTGTAACCGATGTGAAATGGCTAGCTAGTTAGCGGTGATGTAACCGATGTGAAATGGCTAGCTAGTTAGCGGTGGTGTAACCGATGTGAAAAGGCTAGCTAGTTAGCGGTGATGTAACCGATGTGAAATGGCTAGCTAGTTAGCGGTGGTGTAACCGATGTGAAATGGCTAGCTAGTTAGCGGTGGTGTAACCGATGTGAAATGGCTAGTTAGTTAGCGGTGGTGTAACCGATGTGAAATGGCTAGCTAGTTAGCGGTGGTGTAACCGATGTGAAAAGGCTAGCTAGTTAGCGGTGATGTAACCGATGTGAAATGGCTAGCTAGTTAGCGGTGGTGTAACCGATGTGAAACGGCTAGCTAGTTAGCGGTGGTGTAACCGATGTGAAATGGCTAGCTAGTTAGCGGTGGTGTAACCGATGTGAAATGGCTAGCTAGTTAGCGGTGATGTAACCGATGTGAAATGGCTAGCTAGTTAGCGGTGGTGTAACCGATGTGAAACGGCTAGCTAGTTAGCGGTGGTGTAACCGATGTGAAATGGCTAGCTAGTTAGCGGTGGTGTAACCAATGTGAAATGGCTAGCTAGTTAGCGGGGGTGTAACCGATGTGAAATGGCTAGCTAGTTAGCGGTGGTGTAACCAATGTGAAATGGCTAGTTAGTTAGCGGTGGTGTAACCGATGTGAAATGGCTAGGTAGTTAGCGGTGGTGCGCGCTAACAGCGTTTCATTCCGTGACGTCACTCGCTCTGAGACCTTGAAGTAGTTGTTCCCCTTGCTCTGCAAGGGCCGCGGCTTTTGTGGGGCGATGGGTAACGATGCTTTGAGGGTGGCTGTTGTCGATGTGTGCAGACGGTCCCTGGTTCGAGCCCAGGTTGGGGCGAGGAGAGGGATGGAAGCTATACTGTTACACTATCACTCACAGCCACGTTGGAATCTTCGAGTCCTTGAACATTTGGTTGTTTCGACCACTAGACAAACATTCTGCTTCTCTGCTCAGAGCCTTTTCAAAGTGGGGTACAGGGCACGTTGTCTCTCCACTATTTCATGGGGAAATTGTTCATAAATAGAGAATGGGGTTCTCTTCGGGTTCCCTACACTGTCGTAACAAGGCAAACTTAATTTTGTAGTGAGTTAGCATAGCTTCGATCGGAACAAGGGTCTTCCCTCCCCTCTGCCACCGAAACGGTGAGCCCATTGAAAATCAATTGTATCCACCTGTTCGTCCGTCATCTTGAGACGTTTCATGACTTTTTTACTCCGTTGATAGTTTTCATTTTTTATTCTCCTTTATTATGCCTCACTCCCCCCTATCTGAGATACCTACTGCAGCCCTCATCCTCCACATACAACACCCATTCACTCCCCCCTATCTGAGATATCTACTGCAGCCCTCATCCTCCACATACAACACCCGTTCACTCCCCCCTATCTGAGATATCTACTGCAGCCCTCATCCTCCACATACAACACCCGTTCACTCCCCCCTATCTGAGATACCTACTGCAGCCCTCATCCTCCACATACAACACCCGTTCACTCCCCCCTATCTGAGATATCTCCTGCAGCCCTCATCCTCCACATACAACACCCGTTCACTCCCCCCCTATGTGAGATATCTACTGCAGCCCTCATCCTCCACATACAACACCCGTTCACTCCCCCCTATCTGAGATACCTACTGCAGCCCTCATCCTCCACATACAACACCCGTTCACTCCCCCCTATCTGAGATATCTACTGCAGCCCTCATCCTCCACATACAACACCCGTTCACTCCTCCCTATCTGAGATATCTACTACAGCCCTCATCCTCCACATACAACACCCGTTCACTCCCCCCTATCTGAGATACCTACTGCAGCCCTCATCCTCCACATACAACACCCGTTCACTCCCCCCTATCTGAGATACCTACTGCAGCCCTCATCCTCCACATACAACACCCGT
This sequence comes from Salmo trutta, assembly GCF_901001165.1. Lineage (NCBI taxonomy): Eukaryota > Metazoa > Chordata > Actinopteri > Salmoniformes > Salmonidae > Salmo > Salmo trutta. The sequence goes on along the minus strand of NC_042962.1, from coordinate 3,624,493 downwards.
TCACTCCCCCCTATCTGAGATATCTACTGCAGCCCTCATCCTCCACATACAACACCCGTTCACTCCCCCCTATCTGAGATACCTACTGCAGCCCTCATCCTCCACATACAACACCCGTTCACTCCCCCCTATCTGAGATACCTACTGCAGCCCTCATCCTCCACATACAACACCCGTTCACTCCCCCCTATCTGAGATATCTACTGCAGCCCTCATCCTCCACATACAACACCCGTTCACTCCCCCCTATCTGAGATATCTACTGCAGCCCTCATCCTCCACATACAACACCCGTTCACTCCCCCCTATCTGAGATATCTACTGCAGCCCTCATCCTCCACATACAACACCCGTTCACTCCCCCCTATCTGAGATATCTACTGCAGCCCTCATCCTCCACATACAACACCCGTTCACTCCCCCCTATCTGAGATACCTACTGCAGCCCTCATCCTCCACATACAACACCCGTTCACTCCCCCCTATCTGAGATATCTACTGCAGCCCTCATCCTCCACATACAACACCCGTTCACTCCCCCCTATCTGAGATACCTACTGCAGCCCTCATCCTCCACATACAACACCCGTTCTGCCAGTCACATTCTGTTAAAGGTCCCCAAAGCACAAACATCCCTGTGTCGCTCCTCTTTTCAGTTCGCTGCAGCTATCGACTGGAACAAGTTTTATCTCCATCTCTTCATTCAAAGACTCAATCAAGGACACTCTTACTGACAGTTGTGGCTGCTTCGCATGATGTATTGTTGTCTCTACCTTCTTGCCCTTTGTGCTGTTGTCTTTGTCCAATAATGTTTTTACCATGTTTTGTGCTGCTACCATGTTGTGCTGCTACCATGTTGTTGTCATGTTGTGCTGCTACCATGCTGTTGTCATGTTGTGTTGCTACCATGTTGTTGTCATGTGGTGTTGCTACCATGCTGTGTTGTCATGTGTTGCTACCATGCTGTGTTGTCATGTGTTGCTACCATGCTGTGTTGTCATGTGTTGCTACCATGCTGTGTTGTCATGTGTTGCTACCATGCTGTTATGTGTTGCTGCCATGCTGTGTTGTTGTCTTAGGTCTCTCTTTATGTAGTGTTGTGTTATCTCTTGTCCTGATATGTGTTTTGACGTCCCAAGGATCTCAGATAGCAAGGACCATACATAAAATGGGCCGCCATCTTTATGAACCTTCACTATTATCCATTATGGTAAAGCGTTAAGGTATTAGAGGTAAGGAAAACGTTAGAATGATAAGGACACCCTCCAGGAGGTCTGTCTGAGAGAAGGGACAGGTGGTGTGTGTCAGGCCCAGGCAGAGGAGAGAGAAAGGGGGGGCAGAGAGCTGAGCTATTCCCCCCCCCAGAACGCTGCCTGGGATTCCAGCTATGTCTCCATTGGTTCCCGGGTAGCACACATCACCTCCAAATATAGACCAATTAACGTCACTCCATAAAACACACCCACCATACACACGGGATCTCTCTCACACACACACACGCACGCACGTACGCGGTCACGAGGACACGCGGTAATGCGGACCATACGGACACGCGGTCAAGCACGCACGCACGCATGCAAGCAGCACACAAAACACACAGTGTTTAGGCCATGGTGGTATGTGTGAACCAATCGTAAAAGGTCACGGTCCTCTTCCCAGTGACCCTCATCTGAACCACACACGTACACACAGACAAGAGAGAAACTGGGTGATAATCTGTTAGGGTTTTGAATGGGACCTTGTTTTTCTTCTGGGAGTATTTTATTTATTTTTTTTGTAACCCATCCACACAGATGGGACAAATATATAAATATATATATTTTCGAACATTTCTGCTACATATACACACATTTTACATATTTTACACATTTTACACATGATACTTTTATATAAAGCAGTCACATGACAATAACACATGACCAAACATAAACTCTTTAATCCCACCCCTCAGCCACTCTCAGCCCATCCCACCTATCACCATAGACCCCAGCTCTTTAATCCCACCCCTCAGCCACTCTCAGCCCATCCCACCAATCACCATAGACCTCAGCTCTTTAATCCCACCCCTCAACCACTCTCAGCCCATCCCACCTATCACCATAGACCACCTTCATTTAGTTTCCATGTTTCCATATATTTTTCAATTGTGCTATGATGTTTTACAACATTTTTTAACCTTTATAATACTAAAGTATCCACAGATTGTGAGCTAAAGATTGAAACCTTTACTACGAGTATTATTATATTATTTATTGACTAACTATGGCTTTCCAAATCGCCCAACACTGCTATCTGTTAGGTTAATTTTAAATAAGTTATTGTAACTTAGTTATCAGAGTTATTGTAACTAAGTTATTGTAACTTAGTTATCAGCGTTATTGTAACTAAGTTATTGTAACTTAGTTGTCAGAGTTATCGTAACTAAGTTATTGTAACTTAGTTATCAGCGTTATTGTAACTAAGTTATTGTAATTTAGTTATCAGCGTTATTGTAACTAAGTTATTGTAACTTAGTTGTCAGAGTTATCGTAACTAAGTTATTGTAACTTAGTTATCAGAGTTATTGTAACTAAGTTATTGTAACTTAGTTATCAGAGTTATTGTAACTAAGTTATTGTAACTTAGTTATCAGAGTTATTGTAACTTAGTTATCAGAGTTATTGTAACTAAGTTATTGTAATTTAGTTATCAGAGTTATTGTAACTAAGTTATTGTAACTTAGTTATCAGAGTTATTGTAACTAAGTTATTTTAATTTAGTTATCAGAGTTATTGTAATTTAGTTATCAGAGTTATTCTAACTAAGTTATTGTAATTTAGTTATCAGAGTTATTCTAACTAAGTTATTGTAATTTAGTTATCAGAGTTATTCTAACTAAGTTATTGTAACTTAGTTATCAGAGTTATTGTAACTAAGTTATTGTAATTTAGTTATCAGAGTTCTTGTAACTTAGTTGTTGTAACTATGTAATTGCTGCCCTATGTACATAGAGCCATTGAAGACTAGTCACTTTAATTATATTTACATACTGTTTTACCCACTTCATATACTGTATTCTAGTCATGGCTCATCCTATATAACTACTGTCTATACACACCATTCACATACACACAGTATATACAGGGCCTTCAGTAAGTATTCACACCACTTGATTTTTTCCCACATTTTGAATTTAAAATGGATTAAACTGAGATTCTGTGCCACTGGCCTACCCACAATACCCCATAACGTCAAAGTGGAATTATGTTTTTTGGGGATTTTCTTTAGAATTCATATAAAATGTAAAACTTAAATGTGTTGAGTCAATAAGTATTCAACCCCTTTGTTATGGCAAGCCTAAATAAGTTCAGGAGTAACAATTTGCTTAACAAGTCACATAGTAAGTTGCATGGACTCACTCTGGGTGCAATAATAGTGTTTAACATGAGGTTTAAATGATTACCTCACCTCTGTACCCCACACATACAGATAATCGTAAGGTCCCTCAGTCGACCAAAAAAGGGATTTTATGTGTTTCTGTAAAAAATAGATCAGTGTGAAGTCACTATAGAACTCTAGAACACTATAGAACTCAAGAACACTATAGAACTCCAGAACACTATAGAACTCTAGAACACTATAGAACCCTTGGACACTCTAGAACACTAGAACTCTAGAACTCTAGGATACTCAAACTCTGGAACACTCTAGAACTCTAAGACATTCTAGAACACCTGTCTGAGGCTCACCGGGTGGACAGGAATTACCAGTGTTTTCCACAACGCCAACAACCAACAACCAACAGACCTTGTCCTGTCCCCAGCCAGCCAGTATGTCAGTAGATATAGTACCTCCGAAATCTCACCCTATTGTCCGTATATAGTGCACACATTTTAGTGTACCATTTTGGAGGCTGCCAGTGTGACTCTGAGGCTGCATAAAGGGACACGTTTACATGCCTCTCATTGTTGATCTGCTACTCATACCCTATATTATAGCCAGCGAGAGTTGGGCAGAGAGCCACATCAGTGCTACCAGACTAGGTCACAGGACTAAATATACCTGGGGCTGCTGAGGGAGGGAAGGAGGGGTGAAGTAGCTTCCCGAGACAGACTGTCTCTACACTTTTAGATTAAAAAGCTGCTATCTAGAACCAAAAAGGGTTCTTCAGCTGTCCCAATAACCCTTTGAAGAACTCCTTTTGGTTTCAGGTAGAATCCTTTTGTGTTCCATGTAGAACCCTTTACACGGAGGGTTCTACATGTGTAACCGATGTGAAATGGCTAGTTAGTTAGCGGTGGTGCGCGCTAATAGCGTTTCAATTGGCGATGTCGCTCGCTCTGAGACCTGAAGTAGTTGTTCCCCTTGCTCTGCAAAGCGGGGCTTTTGTGGCGCGATGGGTAACGATGCTTCGTGGGGTGTCAGTTGTTGATGTGTGCAGAGGGTCCCTGGTTCAAGCCCAGGTTGGGGCGAGGAGAGGGACGGAATCTATACTGTTACACATGGAACCCAAGAGAGTTCTACCTGGAACCAAAAAAAGGTTCTCCTATGGGGACAGCTGCAGAACCACTTTGGAGTGTAGAGACTTGGGTGGTATGAAGAAGTTATTACATTAATATGGGTAGAGTTCTGGACCATTACTAAAGGATGTATCAATTATGCTCTGAGGCTGCTAGGGCCCTTCAAGCTTTCCTGACTAAGTTACCAGCCCATGGAACTGGTACCTGGGCCGGTAGAAGCTGTCCAGTGGCGGCAGCGTAGCCTAGTGGTTAGAGCGTTGGACTAGTAACCGAAAGGTTACAAGATTGAATCCCTGAGCTGACAAGGTACAAATCTGTTGTTCTGCCCCTGAACAAGGCAGTTAACCCACTGTTCCTAGGCTGTCATTGGTGAAATAATAATTTTTTCTTAACTGACTTGCCTGGTAAAATAGTTGTAGCAGCTAAAAACGTACTGATTTCATGATACCCGATGTACTTTTATCATTGGAATTTACTGACTGGTTCTAACCTCAAACCTGACCTCTTGACCCCGTCGGAGCCCTAACCATGAGGATTTATGTAGCATCGGGTAGCAGGCATTCCTTGTAAAACTCCTCTTACCCTATAAAGAGGAACAGAGTCAGTTGACACCAAGCTGGTATTTAGGGACCTCACAGAGAATAACTCAAACAGGAGCTACTGGCTGCTTCATTCAAAGACACTTACAGTACAGTGTGTATATATTTTCCTATGGGGGTCCCCGGTAGGAATCAAACCCACAACCATGGCATTGCAAGCACCATGCCTTACCAACTGAGCAAAACAGGACCATACTGAGAACGCACTATACAAGAAAAAAAAATACAAATAAAACACAAACAAAAACAGGCTAAATCAGTCAAATATTTTTTACGTTTCATACTTTTATGACAGAAGAGATCTAGTATAATGTCGCCCAGACTCTCGTCAATGCCCCCATTCTATCCAGAACATTTTACTGTACCCGTTTCTACCATGCTCAAACAGGCTCTGTTTTTTGTCAGTGCTGAAACACAGTGGCTCATTGTGTAACCTTGTTCAATGGCTCTGGTTTAATATTACAGCCCCTTAGAACGACAGACATTTTGTGTCCTAAATGACACCCTATATTCCCTATATAGTGCACTACGTTGAACAGGGCCCACGAGGGTCTGGTCAAAAGTAGTCTTGCGTTGCCACACCTCCCAAATCACATCGTTGGAAGCCTGGTTTGTAGCAAGGCTAGGTCAAAAGTAGTGCACTATATAGGTAAAAGGGATAGGGGTAGGGTGGCATTGGAATGCGTACCTTTCATTACAGAGTATTCATAGATACTGGTCAGGAACTGGGGACTCAGGTCAATACAGACTCAGGGCTTCAATTAGAACACATCTTTCCATAAATGGCACAAGTACGACTTCGGTGAAACTTAAATAACTGAAAATAGATAGAGAAAGGAGAGGGAGAGAGAGAGAGAGAGAGTAGAGGAGAGAGAGAGAGAAATACAGGAGAGAGAGAAGAGAGAGAGCTAGAGAGAGAGAGAGAGAGAGAGAGAGAGAGGAGAGAGAGAGAGAGAGAGGAAGGAGAGGGAGAGAGAGGGAAGAAATACAGGGGAGAGAGAGAGAAGGAGAGAGATAGAGAGAGGGGGGAGAAGTAGAGAGAAGGAGAGAGATAGAGAGACGAGAGAGGAGAGATAGAGAGAGAGAGGATAGAGAGAGCGAGAGATATCACTACAGGGAGAGAGAGAAAGAGAGATGAGGAGAGAAAAAAGGAGGAGAGATAGAGAGAGAAGGCGACAGAAAAGGACTGTGTTTCCTACATCTGCATTGCTTTGCTGTGTGGGGGTTTTAGGCTGGGTTTCTGATCAGCACGTTGTGACCATCTGCTGACGTAAAAGGGCTTTATAAAATACATTGATTGAGAAAGAACCGCTTGGTGAAAACAAGTAATTGTCAAATACTGTAATTCACTCCCAGTCCTTGTTAACCCTAAACCCTCCGGGAAACCGGGTACCCTGGGGCTACAGAGAGTTTACTGTGTAGGTCTAACTGTGACGGATGAAATTACAATGCTGGGAGGTCAGTAAAGGCCTGTTCATATACGGGGCCTGTTCAATAAGGGGCATGTTGTATTGGGGTCTGTTTGTATTGGGCCTGTTCATATAGGGGCCTGTTTGTATTTGGGCCTGTTTCATATAGGGCTGTTTGTATTGGGCCTGTTTGTATTGGGGCCTGTTCAAATTGGGGGACTGTTAGTATAGGGGCCTGTTTGTATTGGGGCCTGTTTCATATTGGGGCCTGTTCATATTGGGGCCTGTTTCATATAGGGACCTGTTTGTATTGGGGCCTGTCATATAGGGGCCTGTTTGTATTTGGGCCTGTTTGTATTGGGGACTGTTAGTATAGGGGCCTGTTTGTATTGGGGCCTGTTCATATTGGGGCCTGTTGCATATAGGGGCCTGTTATATAGGGGCCTGTTCATATAGGGGCCTGTTTGTATTGGGGCCTGTTCATATAGGTGCTGTTTGTATAGGGGCAGGTTTGTATTGGGGCTGTTCATATAGGGGCCTTTTTGTATTGGGGCCCTGTTCATATAGGGGCCTGTTGAATTGGGGCCTATTCATATAGGGGCCTGTTTGTATTGGGGCCTGTTCATATAGGGGCCTGTTCATATAGGGGCCTGTTTGTATTGGGGCCTGTTTGTATTGGGGCCTGTTCATATAGGGGCCTGCTCATATAGGGGCCTGTTTGTATTGGGGCCTGTTCATATAGGGGCCTTTTTGTATTGGGGCCTGTTCATATTGGGGCCTGTTCATATAGGGGCCTGTTTGTATTGGGGCCTGTTTGCATTGGGGCCTGTTCATATGGGGGCCTGTTTGTATTGGGGCCTGTTTGTATTGGGGCCTGTTCATATAGGGGGCCTGTTAGTATTGGGGTCTGTTAGTATTGGGGCCTTGTTCATATAGGGGCCTGTTTGTTTAGGGGCCTGTTTGTATAGGGGCCTGTTCATATAGGGGCCTGTTTGTATAGGGGCCTGTTTGTATAGGGGCCTGTTAGTATTGGGGCCTGTTTGTATTGGGGCCTGTTTGTATAGGGGCCGTTTGTATTGGGGCCTGTTCATATAGGGGCCTGTTTGTATAGGGGGCCTGTTCATATAGGGGCCTGTTTGTATAGGGGCCTGTTTGTATAGGGCCTGTTTGTATTGGGGCCTGTTCATATAGGGGCCTGTTTGTATTGGGGCCTGTTTGTATTGGGCCTGTTCATATAGGGCCTGTTAGTATTGGGGTCTGTTAGTATTGGGGCCTGTTCATATAGGGGCCTGTTTGTATAGGGGCCTGTTGTATAGGGCCTGTTCATATAGGGGCCTGTTTGTATAGGGCCTGTTTGTATAGGGCCTGTTTGTATTGGGGCCTGTTCATATAGGGCCTGTTTTGTATAGGGGCCTGTTTGTATAGGGGACTGTTCATATAGGGGCCTGTTTTATAGGGGGCCTGTTTGTATTGGGGCCTGTTCATATAGGGCCTGTTCATATTGGGGCCTGTTTGTATTGGGGCCTGTTTCATATAGGGGCCTGTTCATATAGGGGCCTGTTTGTATGGGGCCTGTTTTTATTGGGGCCTGTTCATATAGGGCCTGTTTGTATTGGAGCCTGTTTGTATGGGGCCTGTTTGTATAGGGGCCTGTTCATATAGGGGCCTGTTTGTATAGGGGCCTGTTTGTATTGGGGCCTGTTCATATAGGGGCCTGTTCGTATTGGGGCCTGTTTGTTTTTGGGCCTGTTTATATAGGGGCCTGTTTGTATTGGGGTCTGTTTGTATTGGGGCCTGTTTGTATTGGGGCCTGTTTGTATTGGGGCCTGTTCATATAGGGCCTGTTTGTATTGGAGCCTATTTGTATAGGGGGCCTGTTTGTATAGGGGCCTGTTTGTATAGGGGCCTGTTCATATTGGGGGCCTGTTCATATAAGGGCCTGTTTTTATAGGGGCCTGTTTGTATTGGGGCCTGTTCATATAGGGGCCTGTTTGTATTGGGGCCTGTTTGTATTGGGGCCTCTTCATATAGGGGCATGTTTGTATTGGGGCCTGTTCATATAGGGGCCTGTTTGTATTGGGGCCTGTTTGTATTGGGGCCTGTTTGTATAGGGGCCTGGTTGTATAGGGTCCTGTAGTATTGGGGCCTGTTCATATAGGGGCCTGTTTGTATTGGGGCAGGTTTGTATTGGGGCAGGTTTGTATAGGGGCCTGTTTGTATTGGGGCAGGTTGTATAGAGGTAGGTTTGTATAGGGGCCTGTTGGTTTGGTATAGGGGCCTGTTTGAATAGGGGCCTGTTTTTGTTGGGGCCTGTTTTGTATAGGTGCCTGTTAGTATGGGGCCTGTTTGTATTGGGGCCTGTTTGTAAAGGGGCCTGGTTGTATAGGGTCCTGTTAGTATTGGGGCCTGTTCATATAGGGGCCTGTTTGTATTGGGGCAGGTTTGTATAGAGGTAGGTTTGTATAGGGGCCTGTTGGTTTGGTATAGGGGCCTGTTTGAATAGGGGCCTGTTAGTATTGGGGCCTGTTTGTATTGGGGCCTGTTTGTAAAGGGGACTGGTTGTGTTGGGGCCTGTTCATATAGGGGCCTGTTCATATTGGGGCCTGTTTGTATTGGGGCCTGTTCATATAGGGGCCTGTTGTATAGGGGCAGGTTTGTATAGGGGCCTGTTTGTTTTGGGGCAGGTTTGTATAGGGGCAGGTTTGTATAGGGGCCTGTTGATTTGGTATAGGGGCCTGTTTGTATAGGGGCAGGTTTGAATAGGGGCCTGTTTGTTTTAGGGCAGGTTTGTATAGGGGCAGGTTTGTATAGGGGCCTGTTGATTTGGTATAGGGGCCTGTTGTATTGGGGGCCTGTTAGTATTGGGGCCTGTTTGTATTGGGGCCTGTTTGTATGAGGCCTGTTGGTTTGGTATAGGGGCTTGTTTGTATGGGGCCTGTTCATATAGGGGCCTAGTTGTATTGGGGCAGGTTTGTATAGAGGCAGGTTTGTATAAAGGGCCTGTTGGTTTGGTATAGGGGCCTGTTCAAATAGGGATCTGCTAGGATAGCCCCCCCTGGAGTTACTGATACATGGATAGTGAATGTGACAAGGTGGTCTAGAATGTTACCTGAATGGTGGAAGTTAGATAATCTAGAATGTTACCTGGTTGGTGGAAGTCATGTGATCTAGAATGTTACCTGGTTGGTGGAAGTCAGGTGATCTAGAATGTTACCTGGTGGTGGAAGTTAGGTGATCTAGAATGTTACCTGGTTGGTGGAAGTTAGGTGATCTAGAATGTTACCTGGTTGGTGGAAGTCATGTTGGTCTAGAATGTTACCTGGTTGGTAGAAGTCAGGTGGTCTAGAATGTTACCTGGTTGGTAGAAGTCAGGGTGATCTAGAATGTTACCTGCTTGGTGGAAGTCAGGTGATCTAGAATGTTACCTGGTTGTAGAAGTCAGGTGGTCTAGAATGTTACCTGGTTGGTAGAAGTCAGGTGATCTAGAATGTTACCTGCTTGGTGGAAGTTAGGTGGTCTAGAATGTTACCTGGTGTGTGGAAGATAGATAATCTAGAATGTTACCTGGTTGGTGGAAGTCAGGTGATCTAGATTGTTACCTGGTTGGTGGAAGTTAGGTGGTCTAGAATGTTACCTGGTTAGTGGAAGATACTTGGTCTAGAATGTTACCTGGTTGGTGGAGTCAGGTGATCTAGATTGTTACCTGGTTGGTGGAAGTTAGGTGATCTAGAATGTTACCTGGTTTGTAAGTCAGTGGTCTAGAATGTTACCTGGTGGTGGAAGTTAGGTGATCTAGAATGTTTACCTGGTGGTAGAATCAGGTGGTCTAGAATGTTACCTGGTGGTGAAGTTAGGTGATCTAGAATGTTACCTGGTTGGTGGAAGTCATGTGGTCTAGAATGTTACCTGGTTGATAGAAGTCAGGTGGTCTAGAATGTTACCTGGTTGGTGGAATTTGGGATCTAGAATGTTACCTGGTTGGTGGAAGTCATGTGGTCTAGAATGTTACCTGTTTGGTCGAAGTCAGGTGGTCTAGAATGTTACCTGAATGGTGGAAGTTTGGGGATCTAGAATGTTACCTGGTTGGTAGAATCAGGTGGTCTAGAATGTTACCTGGTGGTAGAATTAGGTGATCTAGATGTTACCTGATTGTGGAAGTTTGGGGATCTAGAATGTTACTGGTTGGTAGAAGTCAGGTGTCTAGAATGTTACCTGGTGGTGGAAGTTAGGTGATCTAGAATGTTACCTGGTTTGGAAGTTAGGTGATCTAGATGTTACCTGGTTGGAAGTCAGGTGGTCTAGAATGTTACCTGGTTAATGGAAGTTAGGTGATCTAGAATGTTACCTGGTTGGTAGAAGTCAGGTGGTCTAGAATGTTACCTGGTGGTGGAAGTTAGGTGATCTAGAATGTTACTGGTTGGTGGAAGTCATGTGTCTAGAATGTTACCTGGTTGATAGAAGTCGTTGGTCTAGAATGTTACCTGGTTGGTGGAAGTTTGGGGATCTAGAATGTTACCTGGTTGGTGGAAGTCATGGTGGTCTAGAATGTTACCTGGTTGGTCGAAGTCAGGTGGTCTAGAATGTTACCTGAATGGTG
>NC_042962.1:3441781-3538273 GCF_901001165.1 Salmo trutta | reverse complement strand
TATTGTATTTGCTTACTGGTCTTTTGTTCGGGAACTGCGTGATGTTGACACAGTGGATAAAATGGCCCCCTGCGAGTCTACCCTTCATCACCCATTTACCATGAAACCCTGCCCACTGTCCAACATTCATCTCCACATGTGCTTCTCAAATATTTAAACTTCGCCTATATAAAAAACCACCCAGACACACAAAACCACACACACACACACACACACACACACACACACACACACACACACACACACACACACACACACACACTACATAAAAAGAGCTTGCAGGGGAGGCGATAGCTATCAATGTTTGGAGAGATCACCATGTATTCGTAAATCCCCCCCTTTATTGGATGGTTTTGTCCGAGCCGGCCTGTTTTAGTTCTGTTAATGACAGTACTTAATGAGTACTTGATGTGTTTAATTAACCAGCCGTTGCCACGAAAATGAATACCTTCCCCATGTCTGTAGGGAATTAGGTTTACGTCCCAAATAGCAACCTGTACCCTATGTAGTGCGCTACTTTATACAGTGCCCATTGGTAATAGGCTGCCATTTGGGACATGGTCATAGAGACAGCCAGCTAGGATTGTTATTGTTATTTTCCCATGTATTTCTCATGGATTCTTCATTTGATTCTTCATTTGATGTTTGGTTAGGTCAGGGTGTGGGGTGGGCATTCTATGTGTTGTATTTCTTTGTTTTGGCCGAGTAGGGTTCCTAATCAGAGGCAGCTGTCTATCGTTGTCTCTGATTAGGAATCATACTTAGGCAGCCTTTTCCCACGTGTGTTTTGTGGGAAGTTGTTTTCTGTTTTGTGTTTCTGTGACCTGACAGAACTGTTGGCTTTTGTTTTGTTTCTTTGTTCTCAGCATTAAATAATCATTATGAACATTTACCACGCTGGTCCCCTTCCTCTAATGACAGCCGTTACAAGAGAATGATTTATTTCAGCTTTTATTTTTTTCATCACATTCCCTGTGGGTCAGAAGTTTACATACACTCAATTAGTATTTGGTAGCATTGCCTTTAAATTGTTTAACTTGGGTCAAACGTTTTGTGTAGCCTTCCACAAGCTTTCCCACAATAAGTTGAGTGAATTTTGGCCCATTCCTCCTGACAGAGCTGGTGTAACTGAGTCAGGTTTGTTGGCCTCCTTGCTCGCACACGCTTTTTCAGTTATGCCCACAAATTTTCTATAGGATTGAGGTCAGGGCTTTGTGATGGCCACTCCAATACCTTGACTTTGTTGTCCTTGGCCCTTTTGCCACAACTTTGGAAGTATGCTTGGGGTCATTGTCAATTTGAAAGACTCATTTGCGACCAAGCTTTAACGTCCTGACTGATGTCTTGAGATGTTGCTTCAATTTATGCACACAATTTTCCTGCCTCATGATGCCATCTATTTTGTGAAGTGCACCAGTCCTTCCTGCAGCAAAGCACCCCCACAACATGATGCTGCAACCCCCGTGCTTCACTGTTGGGATGGTGTTCTTCGGCTTGCAAGCTTCCCCCTTTTCCTCCAAACATAACGATGGTCATTGTGGCCAAACGGTTCTATTTTTGTTTCATCTGACCATTTCTCCAAAAAGGACATTTCTCAAAAAAGTACAATCTTTGTCCCCATGTGCAGTTGCAAACCGTAGTCTGGCTTTTTTATGGCGGTTTTGGAGCAGTGGTATCTTCCTTGCTGAGCGGCCTTTCAGGTTATGTCGATATAGGACTTGTTTTACTGGGGATATAGATACTTTCGTACCTGTTTCCTCCAGCATCTTCACAGGATCCTTTGCTGTTTTTCTGGGATTGATTTGCACTTTTCGCACCAAAGTACGTTCATCTCTAGGAGACAGAACACGTCTCCTTCCTGAGTGGTATGACGGCTGCGTGGTCCCATGGTGTTTATTCTTGCGTACTATTGTTTGTACAGATGAACGTGGTACATTCAGGCATTTGGAAATTGCTCCCAAGGATGAACAAGACACATGGAGGTCTTGGCTGATTTCTTTTGATTTTCCCATGATGTCAAGCAGAGGCACAGAGTTTGAAGGTAGGCCTTGAAGTACATCCACAGGTAGACCTCCAATTGTTAGTGTATGTAAACACCCGACAGCCCCCACAGCCCCCCACAGACCCCAACAGCCCCCAGCAGCCCCCAACAGCCCCCAGCAGCTCCCAGCAGCCCCGAGCAGCCCTGTTTGGGGGTGAAAGAGGTATCACTAGACCCTGAGCTCTGCAGACGGATATCCTAACGTATAAACTGAACCCACCTTTCCCTTTGAGAACCTTTTCTCGCCCATGCTCTCCACATCCAATCAGAAAGGACCTGCTGAACAGGGGCTAAAGCTGTTGCGCAATATCCCTCTCAGTATTATTTACAGATAAAGACAGAGAACACAGGGAAGGTAGATTAAGCTCCTGAACTGAATAGTGTTGATACTGTTATTCCATTGTAGTATTGTAAAGTGACAGAATGGTGACTTTCCCAAATGCTTATAAAGTTGTGCAATTTTGAATGGGAAAATAGACCTATCAATGAGTGCATGTAAATACTGGTCTGTATTATCTGGATTAATTGTCAGTGTGTGTGTCTCCTGGATGCTGGATTGAAGGAAATACTGATGATATCGGGGTTCATTCACATATCTATATGGGCCTGAGCTATACTAGGGCTGCGTTGAAATGGCACCCTATTCCTCACATATTAGTGCACTACTTTTGACTAGTGTCCGTATGACTCTGTTCAAAAGTAGTGCACTATGTAGGGTATAGGGTACTGTTTGGGCCTTACCATACTGCACACACAGTCTATTGGGTTTTCACATGGTATGCAGGCCCCGACACAGGAGAGAACGTTCTGTGCAGCAAAAGGGAAAATGTAAACATGTGAACATTTCTCCCTGGAATCTCAGGAGGAGATGCTCCACGTCTCCTCAATGGACCATAGGCAAACTGAGGTAACACAGAGGGAGGGAGGGAGGGAGGGAGGGAGGGAGGGAGGGAGGGAGGGAGGGAGGGAGAAGAGATGGAGAGAGCGTGAGAAAGAGTGAGATAGAAAGACAGAGAGATCAGGGCCTCAGACACAGAAGTTTCTGACCACAACGTAGCGGTTATTAAGGTTTATCCCAGAGTATGAAAGAGCAAATGGAGATGTGGAATTTACTATCAGTATGTTATTTAACCATCTACTTTACCGTTGGTCCCAGGGTTAGTATCTCATGATAAACTGTAGACCACACTATCTACCAAGAGAGTTTTCATCTGTATTTTTTGTAGCTGTCTACATACCCCCACAGACCGATGCTGGCACTAAGACCGCACTTAATGAGCTGTATTCCGCAATAAGCAAACAGGAAAACGCTCATCCAGAGGTGGCGCTCCTAGTGGCCGGGGACTTTAATGCAGGGAAATTTAAATCAGTTTAATCTCATTTCTATCAACATGTTAAATGTGCAATCAGAGGGAGAAAAAAATATTGATCACCTTTACTCCACACACAGAGACATGTACAAAGCTCTCCATTTGGCAAATCTGACCATAACTTAATCCCCCTGATTCCTGCTTACAAGCAAACACTAAAGCAGGAAGTACCAGTGACTCGGTCTATAAAAAAAGTGGTCAGATGAAGCAGATGCTAAACTACAGGACTGTGTTGCTAGCACAGACTGGAATATATTCCGGCATTCTTCTGATGGCATTGAGGAGTACACCACATCAGTCACTGGCTTTATCAATAAGTGCATCGAGGACATCGTCCCCACAGTAACTGTACGTACATACCCCAACCAGAAGCCATGGATTAAAGGCAACATCCGCACTGAGCTAAAGGCTAGAGCTGCTGCTTTCAAGGAGCAGGACTCTGACCCGGAAGCTTATAAGAAATCCAGCTATGCCCTCCGATGAACCATCAAACATGAGAAGCATCAATACAGGACAAAGATCCAATCGTACTACACGGGCTCTGACGCTTGTCGTATGTGACAGGGCTTGCAAAATATTACAGACTACAAAGGGAATACCAGACGAGCTAAATAACTTCTATGCTCGCTTCGAGGCAAGTAACACTGAAAGTTAAATGAGAGCATCAGCTGTTCTGGACGACTGTGTGATCGTGCTCTCGATGTGAGTAAGACCTTTAAACAGGTCAATATTCACAAGGCCGCTGGAACATGCTATCTGGACCAGACTTTCTGGACCATGCTCTGTATAGCTCCGCGTTGACATGATTGGTTGACAGTAGGTTTGGGCGGGAGGTCCTGCACAAACACAAACTCACTTCCTTGACAACTTCCTTCGCAACAGCTCTGCGTTGCTCGGCGAAGCGGAATAAGTACGAATGTCCTTACTTCTGCAGAGACCGTATCAACGTAAATGCTGCACATCCAATGCGGACGTCGTATTGACCATGAAGCGTCTTTTACAGGTTGTAACAAACAGGTTTACTCCCATCAGGAATACAAGCCCTTGTGGATTCCACGCCACTAGCTGGATGACATAACCCCTGGAACACAGCTATGGTTAAACAGAGTGACATGTCACTAGCATTGAGGGAGGGAGGGAGGGAGGGAGGGAGGGAGGGAGGGAGGGAGAGGTCCACGAGCATTACCTATGCAAGTCATGTGTATATCAAAAGGGCTTACCAAGAAAAAATACAAGTCCAGTAATACAGACCTCTCTAGTCCAGTAGTATAGACCTCTCTAGTCCATTAGTACAGTATAGACCTCTCTAGTCCAGTAATACAGACCTCTCTAGTCCATTAGTACAGTATAGACCTCTCTAGTCCAGTAATACAGACCTCTCTAGTCCATTAGTACAGTATAGATCTCTCTAGTCCAGTAGTATAGACCTCTCTAGTCCATTAGTACAGTACATACATCTCTAGTCTAGTAGTACAGTGTAGACCTCTATAGTATAGCAGTATAGCTTAGTGATAAGCTTTATGGGGACTATGGTGTTGAATTCTGAGCTGTAGACATGGCCAGGCTTGTTGCTATAACAGTAGATAGTATCCAGGTCTGAGACATGGCCAGGCTTGTTGCTATAACAGTAGATAGTATCCAGGTCTGAGACGTGGCCAGGCTTGTTGCTACAACAGTAGATAGTATCCAGGTCTGAGACGTGGCCAGGCTTGTTGCTATAACAGTAGATAGTATCCAGGTCTGAGACGTGGCCAGGCTTGTTGCTATAACAGTAGATAGTATCCAGGTCTGAGACATGGCCAGGCTTGTTGCTATAACAGTAGATAGTATCCAGGTCTGAGACATGGCCAGGCTTGTTGCTACAACAGTAGATAGTATCCAGGTCTGAGACGTGGCCAGGCTTGTTGCTATAACAGTAGATAGTATCCAGGTCTGAGACATGGCCAGGCTTGTTGCTATAACAGTAGATAGTATCCAGGTCTGAGACATGGCCAGGCTTGTTGCTATAACAGTAGATAGTATCCAGGTCTGAGACATGGCCAGGCTTGTTGCTACAACAGTAGATAGTATCCAGGTCTGAGACGTGGCCAGGCTTGTTGCTACAACAGTAGATAGTATCCAGGTCTGAGACGTGGCCAGGCTTGTTGCTATAACAGTAGATAGTATCCAGGTCTGAGACATGGCCAGGCTTGTTGCTACAACAGTAGATTGTATCCAGGTCTGAGACATGGCTAGTCTGGGTGGATAGAGGAAACATCAGCAAATTCAGGAGCTGACTTTTGATGAGGAATCCAGAGGAGGCTGGTGTCCGGGAGGAATCATCATTCAACAGGATCAGAACTTTATGTTTCCTGTGAGGACAGACGCTGGGAGACGAGAAGCAAGTACAGAGAGTAGACAGAGAAACAGGAAACAAAACACAAACAGCGTCTGGACAGAGGAAAGATAACGACATTAATGCTGACACACGGACCAAGCCTGATGGGCCGGCTGAGACATGATGTGGGGTGGGAGCCTGCCGAGCCAAATGAGTCAAGGAAACCTCTCGAGCCAGCTAAGGCGTGGAAGCCTGACGAGCCAGCTAAGGCACCCCTGGTTCCGTTGGCAGCGGCAGCCGGACCTGACGTCACAAACAAAAACAAAAAACAAAACTCCCTGATGCTTCCAACATTGGTGTCAGCATTCTCTAAGGAGTACAGGGAGTGAACATTTAATGAAACAAAACACGAACAGCATCTGGACAGGGGGGAAAAAAACGACATTAATTCTGACACGGGTATCAAACTGAGGAACAGACAGATATAGATGGGGCAATCAAAGTGAAGGAGTCCAGGTGAGTCCTTTGAAGCGCTGATGTGCGTAATGATGGGCAGCCTGGCGCCAGAGAGGGGGACCGGGAACAGACGTGACAGTTTCCTAGAAATAGAAAATATTGGAGGAAACATTGGAAATACTGTTTGTAAGTACTATTATGTGTGTGTGTGAGTGTGTGTTTGTGGTGTGAGTGTGTGTGTGTGTGTGTGTGTGTGTGTGTGTGTGTGTGTGTGGTGTGAGTGTGTGTGTGTGTGTGTGTGTGTGTGTGTGTGTGTGTGTGGTGTGTGTGTGGTGTGTGTGTGTGTGAGTGTGTGTGTGTCTGTGTGGGTTTGTGTGTGTGTGTATGTGTGTGTGTGGTGTGGGTATATGTGTGTGGTGTGAGTGTGTGTGTGTGTGTGTGTGTGTGTGTGTGTGGTGTGAGTGTGAGTGTGTGCGTGTGTGTGTGTGTGTGTGTGTGTGTGTGTGTGTGCGGGTGTGTGTGTGTGTGTGCTGTATGTGATGTGTTTGTATAAATAGCCATTCCAGGTATGTATGAGCAGCAGTCCAAGTAACTCTGTGTGACTGAAAATGCACCTACATTTCAACATGGCGAGTCTCATGTTCCACTACTGAATAGACATGAAGGGCACAGAATAAGAAAGTATGGATTCATTTAATGCAGATTCTGGTTCTCTGGTTCCGTGGTTCTCTGATTCTCTGGTTCCGTGGTTCTCTGGTTCTCTGGTTCTGTGGTTCTCTGATTCTCTGGTTCCGTGATTCTCTGGTTCTGTAGTTCTGTGGTTCTGTGGTTCTCTGATTCTGTGGTTCTGTGGTTCTCTGATTCTCTGGTTCCGTGGTTCTGTGGTTTTGTAGTTCTCTGGTTTTAAAGTTCTCTGGTTCTGTAGTTCTCTGGTGTTGTGGTTCTGTATCAGTAGAAAAAAAGAGAGGTTAACGCCAATGATAACATAGGCAGCTATGGTTTCCTGGCTGACATCACAGTTAAGACACACACACACACACACACACACACACACACACACACACACACACACACACACACACACACACACACACACACACACACACACACACACACACACACACACACTCTTAGTGTTGGCTGTATCTAGCAGGCCTCATGAAATGTCATTGCCAATCATTGCAACCTCCATCAGCCAGTAAGGATATTAATGACAATGAATACAGCGTTTTAAAACACACACACACACACACACACACACACACACACACACACACACACACGCAAAAACAAACACTTTAAAACAGAACACAGTCAGACAAATAATAGGGTTGGAAAGGAGGAGACAGGAGAGGAGACAGGAGAGGAGACAGGAGAGGAGACAGGGCACAGGAGAGGAGACAGGAGAGGAGACAGGAGAGGAGACAGGAGAGGAGACAGGAGACAAGAGAGGAGAGGAGACTTGAGAGGAGACAGGAGACAAGAGAGAAGACAGGAGAGGGGACAGGAGAGGGGACAGGAGAGGAGACAGGAGAGGAGAGGAGACAGGAGAGGAGACAGGAGAGGAGACAGGAGACAAGACAGGAGAGGAGACAGGAGAGGAGACAGGGGAGGAGACATGAGAGGGGACAGGAGAGGAGACAGGAGAGGGGACAGGAGAGGAGACAGGAGACAAGAGAGGAGACAACAGAGAAGACAGGAGAGGGGACAGGAGAGGAGACAGGAGACAAGAGAGGAGACAACAGAGAAGACAGGAGAGGGGACAGGAGAGGGGACAGGAGAGGAAACAGGAGAGGGGACAGGAGAGGAGACAGGAGAGGAGACAGGAGAGGAGACAGGAGAGGAGACAGGAGAGGGGACAGGAGAGGAGACAGGAGAGGAGACAGGAGAGGAGACAGGAGAGGAGACAGGAGAGGAGACAGGAGAGGAGACATGAGACAACAATATAGTGATCAATCAATATATTAAAACGAAGAAACAACTTGATGAAAGAGTGCTTTGTTGATTTACAAAATTCGGCTTATTTTTGATAATGGGTATTATTTCATTAAATTGAAGGGTTTCTTCAAGTGTATCTTATCTAGATCAAAATCCCCTTGAATATTATAGGAAATGTTAGCATGTTGCGTGTAAACTATGTCGACGATCCATTTTGTTATTTAAACCTTATTTTACCAGGTAGGTTGACTGAGATTCTCAGCTACAACAAAAAAAGTAGGAACGAGTTCAAAATCATATCAAATCAAATCAAATTTAACAAACAGCAAGCAATGCAGGTGTAGAAGCATGGTGGCTAGGAAAAACTCCCTAGAAAGGCCAAAAGGCCATAAGCACCTTCAACACAAACTGTGTACAAAAAACCTCGATAAACTGGTGTTGAATGACTGAGGAAGCTGAATATGAAAATCGGAATATGTTAGCAGTACTGGCAACAATATTTCTGTCTGGATGGAAAATGTGTCTGAGTGGATGGATAATGTGTCTGTCTGTCTGGATGGATAATGTTTCTGTCTGTCTGGATAATGTGTCTGTCCGTCTGGATGGATAATGTGTCTGTCTGGATGGATAATGTGTCTGTCTGGATGGATGGATAATGTGTCTGTCTGGATGGATAATGTGTCTGTCTGGATGGATAATGTGTCTGTCTGGATGGGTAATGTGTCTGTCTGGATGGATAATATGTCTGTCTGGATGGATAATGTATCTGTCTGGATGGATGTTGTGTCTGTCTGGATGGATAATGTGTCTGTCTGGATGGATGGATAATGTGTCTGTCTGGATGGATAATGTGTCTGTCTGGATGGATAATGTGTCTGTCTGGATGGGTAATGTGTCTGTCTGAATGGATAATATGTCTGTCTTGATGGATAATGTGTCTGTCTGGATGGATGTTGTGTCTGTCTGGATGGATAATGTGTCTGTCTGGATGGATAATTTGTCTGTCTGGATGGATAATATGTCTGTCTGGATGGATGTTGTGTCTGTCTGGATGGATGTGTCTGTCTGGATGGATAATGTGTCTGTCTGGATGGATGGATAATGTGTCTGTCTGGATGGATAATGTGTCTGTCTGGATGGATAATGTGTCTGTCTGGATGGGTAATGTGTCTGTCTGGATGGATAATATGTCTGTCTGGATGGATGTTGTGTCTGTCTGGATGGATAATGTGTCTGTCTGGATGGATAATGTGTCTGTCTGGATGGATAATGTGTCTGTCTGTCTGGATGGATAATGTGTCTGTCTGGATGGATAATGTGTCTGTCTGGATGGATAATGTGTCTGTCTGTCTGGATGGATAATGTGTCTGTCTGTCTGGATAATGTGTCTGTCTGTCTGGATGGATAATGTGTCTGTCTGGATGGATAATGTGTCTGTCTGTCTGGATAATGTGTCTGTCTGGATGGATAATGTGTCTGTCTGGATGGATAATGTGTCTGTCTGGATGGGTAATGTGTCTGTCTGGATGGATAATATGTCTGTCTGGATGGATGTTGTGTCTGTCTGGATGGATGTGTCTGTCTGGATGGATAATGTGTCTGTCTGTCTAGATGGCTGTTCTGTCTGTCTGGAAGGCTGTTGTTGTGAGCTTCACTCTGGGCGGCTTGAATGAGTGATCATGACCACGTAAACTGGGTTGTCTGCATTGTTAGAATTGTGTGATTGTTTGAGTCTTCTACAACTGACTTCATAGGTTCTTTCAATGTCCACATATTTTCTAGACAGATATTCCAGCTGTAGAGAGATGTCAGTGAGTCTCCTCTTTAGTCTAGTGGTCAGAGAATCACAGCTTTAGTTTAGAGAGGGGTCAGAGAATCAGCTCTTTATTAGTGTCTCACAAAGTCCATGTCTCTGTTGCAAACCAACCTGTCATTTTCAAGATGGCGGAGACCTAGCTCAAGGAATATTTGCTCTGGAAAGCAACATCTTTGAAGCTCGTTGTTATACGAACTATTTATGTCATTATGGTGACAAACTGTAAATAATATGTCATATATTTATGTCATTATGGTGACATACTATAAATAATATGTTATATATTTATGTCATTATGGTGACATTGTCACGATCGTCTAAAGGAGTAGATCAAGGCGCAGCGTGGTTCGAGTTCCACATGTTTAATAAATATGAAACTCACCAAAACAATACAGATGAAAACGAAGCGTGACATTCTGGGCTGCTCACAGGCAGCTACACAAACACAAGATCCCACAAAGCACAGGTGGGAAAAGGCTGCCTTAGTATGATTACTAATCAGAGACAACGATAGACAGCTGCCTCTGATTAGGAAACATACTCGGCCCAAAACCAAGAAATACAAAAACATAGAAAAAGGAACATAGAACGCCCACCCCAGTCACACCCTGGCCTAACCAAACTAGAGAACAAAACCCTCTCTATGGCCAGGGTGTGACAGTACCCCCCCCCCCCCCAATGGTGCGGACTCCGGCCGCAAAACCTGACTCTAAAGGGGAGGGTCCGGGTGGGCCTTCCTTACGGCGGCGGCTCTGGTGCGGGACGTGGACCCCGCTCCACCTTCGGCTTGGCCCACTTAGGTGGCGCCTCTGGAGTGGGGACCCTCGCAGCGGGCCCCCGGACAGGCGGGTGACTCTGGCAGCTCCGGACAGGCGGGACTTTCCGTAGGCCTGGCTCTGGGCGCAGGCACAGGACGCACCAGGCTGGGGAGACATGCAGGAGGCCTGGCTCTGGGAGCTGGCACAGGATAGACCGTGTCCTGGAGACGCACTGGAGGTCTGGAGCGCACGGCCTGCACAACCTGTCCTGGCTCGATGCCCACTCTAGCATGGCACTTGCGGGGGCTGGTATCGACCCCACCGGTCTGTGCTTGCGGATGGGCGAGACCGTGCGCACTTCTGCATAGCACGGTGCTCTCTAGGCCAAACGCTCCCCATAATAAGCACGGGGAGTTGGCTTAGGGCTAACCCTTGGCCCAGCCAAACTACCCGTGTGCCCCCCCCCAAAAAAAAAAATTGGGGGCTGCCTCTCAGGTTCCCATAGCTCCCTTCGCTTGTCCTCCCAGAGTTGACGTTCCAACTCCCATGTCCATCCTTCCCCTCGATGCTCCAAACCACGCTGCTTGGTCTTCTGTTGGTGGGATCTTCTGTCACGATCGTCTAAAGGAGTAGACCAAGGCGCAGCGTGGTTCGAGTTCCACATGTTTAATAAATATGAAACTCACCAAAACAATACAGACGAAAACGAAGCGTGACGTTCTGGGCTGCTCACCGGCAGCTACACAAACACAAGATCCCACAAAGCACAGGTGGGAAAAGGCTGCCTAAGTATGGTTCCTAATCAGAGACAACGATAGACAGCTGCCTCTGATTAGGAAACATACTCGGCCCAAAACCAAGAAATACAAAAACATAGAAAAAGGAACATAGAACGCCCACCCCAGTCACACCCTGGCCTAACCAAACTAGAGAACAAAACCCTCTCTATGGCCAGAGTGTGACAGACATACTACAGTATGTACTATAAGTAATATGTCATATATTTATGTCATTATGGTGACATACTATAAGTAATATGTCATATATTGATGTCATTACGGTGACATACTACAGTATATACTATAAATAATATGTCATATATTGATGTCATTATGGTGACATACTACAGTAAATACTGTGAGTCATACGTCCCCTAAGGTCACTTATAACGGCAATTGTTTTATGTCACTATTTTGACATATTCTAATGAGACATTATTACCACCGTATTAGTGTGTGCCTACTGCCCATTAATCACCACACTGCGATAACACAGTTCAGTTTTACATTATTTATGTGTTTTACCTTTAAAAAACAACAGCAACTGCTGTCCGCTTTGTTTAATATGAGCTTTGGTTGTGATAAGGGTAGTGGTAAGGGTTGTGGTAAGGGTTGTGGTAAGGGTTGTGGTAAGGGTTGTAGTAAGGGTTGTGATAAGGGTTGTGATTAGGGTTGTGATTAGGGTTGTATAAGGGTGGTGGTCAGGGTGGTGGTCAGGGTGGTGGTAAGGGTGGTGGTAAGGGTTGTGGTCAGGGTGGTGGTCAGGGTTGTGGTCAGGGTTGTGATAAGGGTTGTGGTCAGGGTTGCGATAAGGGTTGTGTTAATGGTTGTGATAAGGGTTGTGGTAAGGGTTGTGGTAAGGGTTGTGGTAAGGGTTATGGTAAGGGTTGTGGTAAGGGTTGTGATAAGGGTTGTGGTAAGGGTTGTGTTAAGGGTTGTGATAAGGGTTGCGCTCCGATCATAACAACCTGTCCAGATGTTTTTATTCACATCTGAAAAACACTGATTAGCATGACACTTAGCTTTACGCTAACGTAGCCTATGTAGCCTACGTAGCCTACGTTATTGAAGTCGAATGTGTAAGAGTGAAACGTCTATCAGAGTCTTGGCGTGTGTCTTGTTGCTTTCCCGTGTTATTCACACAACCACTCTTTCGCTCGAGGACAGACGCAGGTCAAGGCGTAACACTGGTCAACGGGGGACAAAGAGTGACTAAAGTTCTTTGGTTATTGAAATGATTCAATAAGACTTTGGTAGCGTGTTTCAGCTACTCCTATCTGGAGTGCAAACGCAGGTCATTTTTATGCTAAGAGACAATTCATAACTGAGGTCAATGGGGACAAAGCAGCCTAATAGTCTTCTAGTATCTAACTGAGGTCAGTGGGGACAAAGCAGCCTAATAGTCTTCTAGTATCTAACTGAGGTCAATGGGGACAAAGCAGCCTAATAGTCTTCTAGTATCTAACTGAGGTCAATAGGGACAAAGCAGCCTAATAGTCTCCTAGTATCTAACTGAGGTCAATGGGGACAAAGCAGCCTAATAGTCTCCTAGTATCTAACTGAGGTCAATGGGGACAAAGCAGCCTAATAGTCTTCTAGTATCTAACTGAGGTCAATGGGGACAAAGCAGCCTAATAGTCTTCTAGTATCTAACTGAGGTCAATGGGGACAAAGCAGCCTAATAGTCTTCTAGTATCTAACTGAGGTCAATGGGGACAAAGCAGCCTAATAGTCTTCTAGTATCTAACTGAGGTCAGTGGGGACAAAGCAGCCTAATAGTCTTCTAGTATCTAACTGAGGTCAATGGGGACAAAGCAGCCTAATAGTCTTCTAGTATCTAACCGAGGTCAATGGGGACAAAGCAACCTAATAGTCTTCTAGTATCTAACCGAGGTCAATGGGGACAAAGCAGCCTAATAGTCTTCTAGTATCTAACTGAGGTCAATGGGGACAAAGCAGCCTAATAGTCTCCAAGTATCTAACTGAGGTCAATAGGGACAAAGCAGCCTAATAGTCTCCTAGTATCTAACTGAGGTCAATGGGGACAAAGCAGCCTAATAGTCTCCTAGTATCTAACTGAGGTCAATGGGGACAAAGCAGCCTAATAGTCTTCTAGTATCTAACTGAGGTCAATGGGGACAAAGCAGCCTAATAGTCTTCTAGTATCTAACTGAGGTCAATGGGGACAAAGCAGCCTAATAGTCTTCTAGTATCTAACTGAGGTCAATGGGGACAAAGCAGCCTAATAGTCTTCTAGTATCTAACTGAGGTCAGTGGGGACAAAGCAGCCTAATAGTCTTCTAGTATCTAACTGAGGTCAGTGGGGACAAAGCAGCCTAATAGTCTTCTAGTATCTAACTGAGGTCAGTGGGGACAAAGCAGCCTAATAGTCTTCTAGTATCTAACTGAGGTCAATGGGGACAAAGCAGCCTAATAGTCTTCTAGTATCTAACTGAGGTCAATGGGGACAAAGCAGCCTAATAGTCTCCTAGTATCTAACTGAGGTCAATGGGGACAAAGCAGCCTAATAGTCTTCTAGTATCTAACTGAGGTCAATGGGGACAAAGCAGCCTAATAGTCTTCTAGTATCTAACTGAGGTCAATGGGGACAAAGCAGCCTAATAGTCTTCTAGTATCTAACTGAGGTCAATGGGGACAAAGCAGCCTAATAGTCTTCTAGTATCTAACTGAGGTCAATGGGGACAAAGCAGCCTAATAGTCTTCTAGTATCTAACCGAGGTCAATGGGGACAAAGCAGCCTAATAGTCTTCTAGTATCTAACCGAGGTCAATGGGGACAAAGCAGCCTAATAGTCTTCTAGTATCTAACCGAGGTCAATGGGGACAAAGCAACCTAATAGTCTTCTAGTATCTAACCGAGGTCAATGGGGACAAAGCAGCCTAATAGTCTTCTAGTATCTAACCGAGGTCAATGGGGACAAAGCAGCCTAATAGTCTTCTAGTATCTAACTGAGGTCAATGGGGACAAAGCAGCCTAATAGTATTCTAGTATCTAACTGAGGTCAATGGGGACCCTGAACTATATGTGAACTCACTCAATCAAAAGAACAATAGGTGTGTGTGTTGTGTGGACTGTCTGTGGTGTGTGTGTGTGTGTGTGTGGACTGTCTGTGGTGTGTGTGTGTGTGTTGTGTGGACTGTCTGTGGTGTGTGTGTGTGTGTTGTGTGGACTGTCTGTGGTGTGTGTGTGTGTGTGTGTGTGTGGACTCTCTGTGGTGTGTGTGTATACTCTCTGTGGTGTGTGTGTGTGTGTGTGTGTGTGTGTGGGTTGTGTGTGGGTTGTGTGTGTGTGTGTGTGTACACTGTCTGTGATGTCTGCAAAAACTTTAAAATCAAATCTGAACTCATGCTGACCACATCCCTGAATTAAAGAACACACTTTATCAGATATGAAGTACAGAACAACCTAATACTCCATCTAAAAAACCGCTGTAACTCGACCCTGTATGGATTCCCTCTGAGAGACCTGGGAAATAACAGGTGAAACTCGACCCTGTATAGATTCCCTCTGAGAGACCTGGGAAATAACAGGTGTAACTCTACCCTGTATGGATTCCCTCTGAGAGACCTGGGAAATAACAGGTGAAACTCGACCCTGTATGGATTCCCTCTGAGAGACCTGGGAAATAACAGGTGTAACTCTACCCTGTATGGATTCCCTCTGAGAGACCTGGGAAATAACAGGTGTAACTCTACCCTGTATGGATTCCCTCTGAGAGACCTGGGAAATAACAGGTGAAACTCGACCCTGTATAGATTCCCTCTGAGAGACCTGGGAAATAACAGGTGTAACTCTACCCTGTATGGATTCCCTCTGAGAGACCTGGGAAATAACAGGTGAAACTCTACCCTGTATGGATTCCCTCTGAGAGACCTGGGAAATAACAGGTGTAACTCTACCCTGTATGGATTCCCTCTGAGAGACCTGGGAAATAACAGGTGTAACTCTACCCTGTATGGATTCCCTCTGAGAGACCTGGGAAATAACAGGTGTAACTCTACCCTGTATGGATTCCCTCTGAGAGACCTGGGAAATAACAGGTGTAACTCTACCCTGTATGGATTCCCTCTGAGAGACCTGGGAAATAACAGGTGTAACTCTACCCTGTATGGATTCCCTCTGAGAGACCTGGGAAATAACAGGTGTAACTCTACCCTGTATGGATTCCCTCTGAGAGACCTGGGAAATAACAGGTGTAACTCTACCCTGTATGGATTCCCTCTGAGAGACCTGGGAAATAACAGGTGAAACTCGAAACAGAACCGGTCAAACGTTGTAGAACACCTACTACTCATTCAAGGGTTTTTCTTTATTTTATTTTTTACTATTTTCTACATTGTAGAATAATAGCTTAAGACATTAAAAATATGAAATAACACATATGGAATCATGTAGTAACCAAAAAAAAGTGTATAACAAATCAAAATATATTTTATATTTGAGATTCTTCAAATTGTCACCTTTTGCCTGCTCGTAAGAGGAAATATGCCAGTCCTATTGTGCCAAAATTAATGTTGACTTATTGTATAGATAATAGAATGAGAATTAACAAAACTTTTAAGAGATCTGATTTTTAGTTTATAAATACTTTTCTACATTGACACACATAGCTGGCTACTCACCTCGTTTCTTTCTGTTGGCATGTGCAAGTAGTAAGTACACCATTGTGCTTTGGTGTAGACCAGGCTACCTAACCACTAGATAGCCAGCCAAGTGGTTAGAGCGTTGGACTAGTAACCGAAAGGTTGCAAGATCGAATCTCTGAGCCGACAAGGTAAAAAATCTGTCGTTCTGCTCCTGAACAAGGCTGTTAACCCACTGTTCCTAGGCTGTCATTGTGAAATAAGAGTTTGTTCTTAACTAACTTGCCTAGGTAAAATGCTTTCAGGATACCTGTCATTTCAGATTCCACAGTGATTCTTTAGTTGTGGACACGACGTCACCACACTCCTCTTCCTCTTGGTCCTCCTCATCATTGTAAGTCACCTTGATTTTTAACCTGTGTTATCAGTTTCTTTATAAAATAAATAAATATAAATAAATATATATATAACATACTAGATGACAGTATCTAAAGCAAGGGACTATAGCTTTACACAAGTAGACGACAAATGCATGCTGGTCCGGGCATGCCCTGAGCAGGTGAAATGAGCGGCACTGGGGAGAAATGGGAGCGGGCCAAGAAGACTCCAGTCAACCTGGGCCCGCTTCACTCCTCGCTCCAATCCAACTCTGCTGGTGCATCTGTTGATATTTTGTTAACTGTATGACGTAGATAGGGAGAGATTGAGTGGAAGGGTTAGAGAGGCTGGACGTGGTTGGGGTTTGGGTGGTGTAGTGGTGGGAGGAAAGGTCACTTTTTTAGAGGAACATGACTAATGATGAGAATTTAATGTAGGTAAACCGGGACTCCAGTATAGTAGGTAGGCTGGGACTCCAGTACAGTAGGTAGGCCGGGACTCCAGTACAGTAGGTAGCATGGGACTCCAGTACAGTAGGTAGGCTGGGACTCCAGTACAGTAGGTAAACCGGGACTCCAGTACAGTAGGTAGGCCGGGACTCCAGTACAGTAGGTAGCATGGGACTCCAGTACAGTAGGTAGGCTGGGACTCCAGTACAGTAGGTAGGCTGGGACTCCAGTACAGTAGGTAGGCTGGGACTCCAGTACAGTAGGTAGTCCGGGACTCCAGTACAGTAGGTAGGCTGGGAATCCAGTACAGTAGGTAGGCTGGGAATCCAGTACAGTAGGTAGGCTGGGACTCCAGTACAGTAGGTTGGCTGGGACTCCAGTACAGTAGGTTGGCTGGGACTCCAGTACAGTAGGTAGGCTGGGACTCCAGTACAGTAGGTAGGCTGGGACTCCAGTACAGTAGGTAGGCTGGGACTCCAGTACAGTAGGTTGGCTGGGACTCCAGTACAGTAGGTTGGCTGGGACTCCAGTACAGTAGGTAGGCCGGGACTCCAGTACAGTAGGTAGGTCAGGACTCCAGTACTGTAGATGGCTATGCACCTTAAAAGTTGGATTACATCAACCAATCCCAAAAGAAGAAGAAGAAGAACGAAAGAAGTCTTGGATGTCGACCACGTTATCAGTGTGTTTACTTTAGGAAGGGAAGACCTGGCCCCGGTGCACGGCCCGCCGCCGTCCGTGAATTTTACAAACATTTGCGGACGTCTAGTAAGGGACCGTACATTTGCAATATGTTTCTCATCGATCATACAGCAAATGCCAAAATGTTCCCTTCATGTATGGAAGATTTTTTGTGCATTTGAAGAAGTCAGTAGTGGGGTTTATTGTCGGGATGGTTAACCCTACGTTCCGGGTGATTGACTGCAATTACCTTGTTACATCTGTTGCTTTACAGTACTGCTGCAGCTTGTGTATATTTCAGGTACTCCGTGTGCATGTTGTTTATAAGTACCTGTATTGAGTTGAAAGGATGGGTGTTTAACAGTAGATGTTATCCTTTAGAGATAGGTTCATTCCTATAGCCTGTGTTCACACTTTACCGCTGTGTTTTTCATAGTTCGCGCTACTCTTAAGCCATGGTGAGATATTCCAGATGTTTCATTCTAGATGTTTCATTGTAGATATTTAATTGTAGATGTTTCATTCTAGATGTTTCATTCTAGATGTTTCATTGTAGATGTTTAATTGTAGATGTTTCATTGTAGATGTTTCATTGTAGATGTTTCATTGTAGATATTTCATTCTAGATGTTTCATTCTAGATGTTTCATTCTAGATGTTTCATCGTAGATGTTTCATTCTAGATGTTTCATTCTAGATATTTCTTTCTAGATGTTTCATTCTAGATGTTTCATTCTAGATGTTTCATTCTAGATGTTTCATAGCCTGTCTAGACTGTCTACGGCGCTCCAGCATGCGTAGTAAGAGTTATGATTCTGTGGCACCAGACACAGATCAGATAAAATCTGTGTCTGGGAGGACATAATTAGTTCTCTTTCTCTCCAGCGAGATGTTTATACAAAATGAAGGAGCAGATCGTAGACTACAGGAGACAGCAGAAAGAGTATGCCCCCCCCATCCACATCGACAAAAGCTTCAAGTTCCTCGGCGTACACATCACTGAGGACCTGAAATGGTCCATCCACACTGACACTGTGGTGAAGAAGGTGCAACGGTGCCTTTTCAACCTCAGGAGGCTGAAGAAATTCAGCTTGGCCCCTAAGACCCTCACAAACAGCTACATATGGGGCGGCAGGTAACCTAGTGGTTAGAGCGTTGGACTAGTAACCGAAAGGTTGCAAGATCGAATCCCTGAGCTGAAAAGGTCAACAAGGCAGTTAACCCACTGTTCCTAGGCTGTCATTAAAAATAAGAATTTGTTCTTACCATCATGTGCATTCTGTTGGGCTGTATCACCTCCTGGTATGGCAACTGCACTGGCCACAACCACAGGGCTCTCCAGAGGGTTATGCGGTCATGTGCCAATAGAGAGCCAACAATGTGCTGCCTTTTTGTGACATTTCTGACAACGCTGTTACCTTTTCATTCGAATCTCAGAGTTAGTTTGCTACACAACAGCAGCATCTAGCTACTAGCAGGTTAGCTAATGTCAAATAAATGTCCAAGAGTATAACACACAGTTGAAAACGTTTTTTTTTCTTCTCCAAATTGGCTTCTACTCCCCTGTCGTCTTTGGCGATCTCACTGCAGAGTTACAGGTCAGGGAGTGAGATGGATAATCCCCACCGTCCAGCAGACCCAATCTGGTGACATTTGTTATTGAAACAGAACAAAAAAACTAAGAAAAGAAAACATTGTCATGACTGTCCTGATCAGGTCAGGGTACAGGAGACCACCACCCTACAGATTATCTCCCAAACCCCCAACAGAGGAGGAGAGATCTAGGGGTCTGAAGATGTGGGGGTTTTATGACACCTCATGCCCATAATACAGAGAAATTCCTTTGTCCTAACAATGGAGAACTGGCCTCAGAACCTTAAACATGCAATAAAGGAACTTTGGAACAATGGTTTCCGTCAGCCACAATGGTGGTTATGACGAAAAGTGGAATATTAAAATGTATGTAACTTTGGTATTTGTTTTTAAAGGTTAAGAGATGACGTTATTATGAAAACATTGTACCTTTAAGAGTTTTCCCAGTATATGCCTGATGTTTATACATTGTACGCTGTTTGGAAAATATCCAAATCAAACAGAATGTTTTGATAAAGATGAAATGTGAAGTTAGTGTCTAAAATCAGATTTTTAGCCAAATCTAAGCCTTGCCCCCTGTACTTGGTCCGCCCAGAGAATCGCCCTAAAGGCTGTTACGCCCACTTCTGACCCGAGGGTATAAGACAGGAGAGTGAAGAATTAACATAGTAGACTATTGACCCCAAGCTGCAGCCAAGGTCTAACAAAGTCGACGAACCCCAAAACGAAACACAAGGTTGAAGACAAAGAAATATTTTTCTACACGAGCTACGGACGAGTAGCTGTGTCTAAGCGGGTGAATTCAAGCCGAACCACCCAGCCTCCACTCTCCATTGAATCGTGGTATCGACACCATTCGAGCCGAAGCTGTGAGCTCTGAGCTACAGAGCTGTCTGTCCTCAGAAGACCCCTTTCCGATCAAGGGTGAGGATCAGACCACTTAGCCAAGAAGGACACTGACATCGTGAGGACAACCCGAGAGTTGCGCCGGAGAACTGCGTCATTTAGAAGCCTAAACGACCACGCGGATCTTCCCACCTGAGAACTACAACACGTAATTACATCATTATATTCTGACCCATAAGAGCGGCAGTTCGGGGCAAGGCTAATTTTAAATAAGCATGGCTGACAAATGAACCCAAATGTATATTTCTCTCGTGTACTTCCTTTCTTTCTCTCTCTTTAAAATCCCCATTTTGGGTAACAAGCGCCAGAGTGTGTTGGCCCGTTATACTAAGTCCTAATCGATAGCTAGACTGTGTTTTGTGTATGTGCATTTTTATCATCATTTTAGCTTGCTAGTAAATAAATAATCAACTAAGATTGGTGTGGTAAATTCAGTGGTAAAGCCCGGGTCCGTGCAGATTCCCGGATTATACGACTTTCAGATTATGAGACTGTAGAGGAAACTGATTAATTTAGCGACTGTTGTAATCGATATTCTGATATCCTTTGAGTTAATTTGGGAAATAGAAACTCAATCAAAACAATGTTCCCATGGTGCCCCAGGTTAATGAGTTAATAATTGCTTGATTCATTGCTTAATTCATTTAATCACGTAATTATAAACCGTTAATCATTCGATGAGCAACAGTCGTCACATTATTAACTAATACAACGTCACGACATATGGTGCCCCGTGTGAGGAATCTAAGATAGGACTAGGCCGCACTGTTGTGTTATTCCATATCAATTGTGTAGCAATATATATACATTCCATTAATAGCTATAGGCAGGACTAGTGCGGGAGAGAAGTGTGTGTGTGTCGTTCCATTTGACCCAGATACTGGTCGGGAGAGAACGACCCCTGTTGTATATCTGACCAAAGCCAGTGTGAAGGGGGGTCTACTGAATGCTACGAGCTAGGGCATATGTACCAGCCGATGCAGGCATTCTGAGAAATAATACTAGTTGGGCCTAACGTAGTGTTATTTCTGTCGATCGCTTTCAGGAGTGATCTGACTCGGTCATAAGTAATTCCTAGAGCAGAGGACATATGAGCCAGCCATTACGGAAATTAGAGTAGATATATTCGTTTGACCGAAGCGAAGTTATTATCTCTCTACCTCTCGCGTTGGGTAACGGGGAGAGGTTAAGGGTTGAACGTGAGACGTCACCAAGTAAACCCGTTCCCTTGTTGGAGGGAACATCCCTTGTGCGGCGAGGGGGAAACCCCGCGCAAGGAAAGCTAAGCATTGCGCCAGATGCTAAGCTAACAAAGGGGAGCAGCCATTTTTGTTTTCCTCTTTGTTCATAGTGAATTCCCGCGTTAGACGGGAATCCTGTGTGTTGACAGCTTGGGCTATCCGTAACCTCTGGCGAAGAATCGCCAGTCATTTTTCGTGAAATAAGTCAGGTTACGCTGTAGGATATCAAACCAGTCTTAACTGATTAGATATCATTGTCTTGTTCAATTTTATACATACATTAAATTGATACACTACCTCTCCAGGTTGGTTATGGGAATAATACACACACGAATGTGCCATAACCAATGAGACATGGTTAAACTGTTCCACGTTAACTTAGATATAGCAACTATTTCAGGTTAATTAAAGCTAATTCCTTTAGCCTATACGGGGTTGACTAATCATTCAAATTGATTAATAGATTAAAGCTGTTTTACCAGCTTAATGGTGTTTAGGTAGACTTTTTAACAGTATTGTAAAATTCTATTTTCACTGGTACCCTGTCGATTTTAGCTTGTGTTAACAGTGACCTCCGGTGGTGAAGAATCACCAGTAATTATTTTTAAATAATTCAGGTTATGCTGTACGATATCTAACCAGTCTCAACTGATTGGATATCATCGTCTCGTTCAATTTAATACACATTAAATTGCTACACTACCGTCCAGGTTGGCTATTGGAATAATACGCAAACTAATGTGTACTAACCAATGAGACATAGTTAAACTTTTCAACGTTAACTTAGAGATAGCAACTCTTTCAGGTGAATTAAAATTAAAATTCCCAAATAGCCGATACAGGTTAGATTTATCATTAAAATCGATTTAATCAATTAAACCTGTTTTGGCAAGTTCAGTAATAACCAACTCACATTACTGACCCAGTCTTGATGATTCATTGACGTTTACAAACTGAGTTAAATCGTGTTTGCAGCCTCCAACTAAAAACCCCAAACATTACGTAAATTGAAATAACTGAAAATCATAATAATGAGCAATCCATCAGATGGGTTTCCACCCATTTCCCCTCTAATCAGTGGACCTTCACCCACGGAAAGATTGATCGCGGACCTCAGCAACGATGCAAATCCTAACTATGCCGAGGGGCTGAAAATGTTAGATTTCAATGCCATAAGCGAGAAAAATGCAGACATTGCGACAGACGCTCTTCAAAATAGACCATCAGGCGGAGGCCTTGTGAAGGTTCTCTCCAGTTTAGCCCTCAACTATGCCCACCAGCAGAGATGGACAGTGCACCAGTACCTCAGTGCCCAGCAGAGGCACGAGCAGGAAGCTGGGGAGTTCAAGGTACAGGTGGAGAGAACCAGGGAGCTGGCATCGAAAGCCGAAAAAGATAAGCTACTGCTAGCTGAGGAACTGTGTGTGAGAACAGATAAATTGGAAGATCTGTCTAACACTTATAACAAAGAACGCGAACAATCTCTTGACCAAGTCCGTATTCTAAAAGAACAACTCTGTTTAGCCAAAACTAAATACGATGAAGTCCACGCGAAACTAGATGAATCGGACGAGCTAGCTAGAAAACGGGGCGAGCAAATTGATGCCCTACAAACGGTTGTGAATGAAACCACTCAAAGCAATAATGCTCTATTCCAAAAGCTGCAGACCAAAGACGATCAGTTAATGAACACAATGACCAAGTTGGAGGACAAAACAGCAGAACTCATTGAAGTCGCTGATTTAATGAAGGATGAGAAAGACCAGGTGAGAAAGTTGGAAAATGTGACCTCTAAACAAAAGGAGGACATCGCATCACTGGATCTCTCACTCCACACTCGCGACCTCTCCCTGCAAACCATGACCGACAAGTATGAGGCCGAGCGAAAAAAGGGCGACACCTACGTGTCGAAAATAAACACCCTCAACTCCCAGGTGGACTCTGCGATGCAGCATAACACCACCCTTAGGTATCATCTGGAGGAACTCCAGAACAGTCACGCGCTATCGCGGGACAACCAAACCAAGCAACCTAGCTCACATCTGGAGCTAAGAGAACGAGGGAATGTAGATGACAGGAGATTTCAGCCTCTTTCTCTTGGCCATTCGGCCCACAGTGAATTGGGGCCTCCTCGCCAACACAACCACAGCTTGACTTTTCCTCTTGGCCTCTCGGCCGACAATTCTCCACGGGAGAGTGCAGATGCTCCCCGCGCACTTGGCGGGGATCGCCTTGACAAAATCGTCAAAAACTTCCGCCTCTTCGACCCCGTTCCGGGAAAGCCAAACGACACTGAGACATTCTTAGCAGACATAGAGGACGCCTTGGATGGCTACCCAAACGCTACGAATGCAGACAGGCTCTATCTTTTGAAGCGAACGTCCAACAGACACGTGACAAGGTTCATCCGTCTACAAGAGCAACACGTGCAAAACGACTATGCTAAACTTGCCACGGTTTTGAAAATAGAATTCAGTGGTTCTGCGACTCGCAAACACGATAGTTCGTTGGCTAACAATATCAGACAAGCTCGAAATGAACACCCACAAGCCTACTATCACCGGCTTCGTTCAGCTTACTTTGGCATGCTCACTGAAACAGGAATGGAAGACCTATTGCCGTTCAAACAACTTTTTCTGTCAAACATGTCTCCCAACTTCATTAACTACTTGGGCCCTACTGCCCACGTCGGGTTGCCAATCTCGACACTCCGAGAGCTGGCAAGCACCGCTTTTGAAGCATCAAAAGCAAGCCGGGCTAAGAGCCCGGACACCTTGACTTTCGAGCTTAGGCGGGAACCATCACTCGAATTAGAAGGGGCTGCATCAGGGACATATGCTGTAAAAGAGGACGATCAAAGGGGGTGGCTACCAAGTAACCACCACCCCGACAACCACCGCCGTAACAATAGCTACGATGAACGTCCCCAATCTAACAGGTCCCGTAGAGATCAACCTAACCGACATGCCCCTCCGCCTAACTCTCACAAAGGGTCAGGACACAAGGGTAATAAGCGTAACAAGGGCAACAAATTGTTCAACAATGATTTAAACGCTAACCGAAATGATATAGAAGCTCTGATAAAAGATGTACTGCATCGTAAGACATTTGAGAAAGAGGACAAGGATAAATCCTCATGACTAGGCGTAAAATCGTTGGAAACCGAGTCCCCCGAAATTCATGCAATTCAAGAGGACGCAAACATTTCCATTACCCCCGCCCCCACTCGAATCCCTGTCCAGGTACCGCCCGTTCTAGACACAAGCCCGCAGGTTTTGTCTACAGACTTGGACATGGAGGTGGAGATGCAGGAGATAAGCAGCTTTGTAACAGATGATTCCTCTACCATTCCGATAGAGGACCCACTGGGTCACGTAGGTAACTTATCTGTCTTGGAAATCGACGCAGATTACAAACCGCTCCGTTCTCCCAACCCACTCCATTTTGTTGGGGATATGACGAGAAAAACCAACTCGAACAGGCCATACCTTAGAACAGTCCTGGAGGACTGTGTGACCTGTCACGCTCTGATAGATTCGGGTTCAACAATTTCCCTCATATCCGAAACCTTGCTGGATGAACTAA
The DNA here is from genome assembly GCF_901001165.1 of Salmo trutta. Taxonomy (NCBI): domain Eukaryota; kingdom Metazoa; phylum Chordata; class Actinopteri; order Salmoniformes; family Salmonidae; genus Salmo; species Salmo trutta. Next base: position 3,513,362 of record NC_042962.1, on the reverse strand, counting down.
AAAGGGCAGTGGACCCAACAAAACGATGGTTGAAAACGGAACATTGCGATACGAATCTTCGAGGTTTCACTCAAGCTACCTCGCCCCTAACCAAACGTCTCCTACTTAAACTCAACTTCGAAAGCGTGTCACTGATACACCCCGTGTATGTGACTAGCATCGAAATCGAACGAATGCTGATTGGGAGTGATTTAATTGACCGTTTGGTACCACTAATGGATTGGAAAACCAATCAAATCTGGTCACAAATACCTATGCCTACTCCGTTGACTTCGCCGCATTCTTCCAAGGCTACCTGCCTTACATTGTGCAACGACGAGGGTCCGACGTCAGCATCTGACGCAAACCCTGTGAACTTGGCCATGAGTCCGCCATTTGTGGCAAAGGACAATGTGAGTTCGACTCGGAACTTAACCGAACATGTGGTTTTCTTGTGCGGCTTGGGTGATTCACCAGCCGACACTTACCGCCCTCCTCTGATAGGGGGCGTGTGCCTAAACGGCACTATGGCTGAGGATACCAGGCTGGCCACCTGGTCAGAAAAATCAGCAATCAGTTTGGAAATGTTCAACGAAATTTCGAAAACGGCTAACTGCCATCCCCTTGTGCCGAAAACGTTTAGATTTCCACTGGGAACGACTCCCCAGACAACACTCACCGCAATAGGGGTGTGTGCGCTATCGATCCGCATTGGAACCAAGGAATTATCCCACTACCTACTGGTTGTCGCGGACCTCCCACATACAGTCTATGTGGGAGCGGACATTTTGGTAAGATTGGGTGTTAAACTTGATACCATACACCAAGCTCTTTGGTCTTTGGCGCAGCCAAACCAACATGCCTTGTCTTTCGACCCGGTGCGAATGGCTTCCGGGCAGACTATTCCTGAAGCTTGCAAGACGATAACTGAGTCCGCCATGTTGATACCGGTAAGAACCACAGAGGTTTCTGTAAGACTGAACCTGGCGCCCGGATACCGGATGGAAGGCACCACTGCGTTCTTCCAACCCTCTCCAAAACTATTCGACTTGGGGCTAACTATCAATGGTAACCCACTGTTGGAACTAACCGCTAGATCCACTTACCTCCTGGTACAAAATCTGACTCAAGCGGATATTTCCATTCCTCGGCACACTCAGCTAGGAACATTGATCGAGTACGCCTTCCATGATTTTGAACTAGTTGTTCCTGTGATTGGGCCTCTTCCGTCCTCCCTAGACCTAGATGGCGAGGGAGGTACGCTGTTTACTTGTCAGTCAAAAGCAATAGCACTAACTCCCGTATTGCCACTGGACGACACATCGGCATTCCGGCTGGATGCCGATCCTGACAGCAACCTGTTAATATACTCCATCGTCACGGAGGATGATATTGCGTCTCCTCCTGCATGCGAAGTACACTCTTGTGAGAAAACAACCGATGACTCTTCCAAAGGTGACATGCCGTCACCACCCGATGAGGACCTGTACAATGTCGCCGAACCATATCCTGGTTTCCATGCACAGGTAATACAACTACTGTCGGAGGCTGATGCACTTGTCAATGACACTGAACGCCATCAGTTGAGAGAATTGTTTAACAAACACAGTGAGATCTGGTCGACAGACTCGCTGGATTGCGGGGTTACGGGTATCCATGTGGTGCGTATTCCTACGCCACCCGGAGCAACTCCTACGTTCGTTAGACAATACAAAATCCCGCTCGCAGCATACGCAGCAGTACAAGAGATTACCGATTCCTTATTAGCTAAACGGATAATCAGGGAATGTAACAGTACGTACAGCGCTCCCGTGTGGCCCGTTCTGAAACCAACGGGTAAATGGCGTCTTACCATTGACTATAGACAACTCAACAAACTGGTTCCGTTGTCTCGTTGGCCAATGACACAGCTCGACCAAGAGTTGCCAAAGGTGGCAAACGCCAAGTACTTCTCCACCGTCGACGTGGCAAATGGTTTCTGGACCATGACAGTCGACCCGCGTGACCAACACAAGTTGGCTTTCTCTTTCTCGAACAAGCTCTTCACGTTCAATCGTTGCCCATTCGGGTATGCGAACTCCCCCTCAGAGTTCAACATCTTCCTGCACAAGGCGATGCCAGACGCAGCCTCTAGGGGGACGATAATTTACGTGGACGACGTTCTCATGAGAAGTGAGACTTGGTCACATCACCTCAATGAAATGGACCACGTTCTCACCCAACTCGGGACTGCAGGGGCTAAGTTGGCCATCATGAAAGGACAATGGTGCAGGACCAAGGTAAACTACGTTGGGCTTCTGGTGGGTGCCGAGGGCATCCTGCCACAGTCTAACCGAATCCAAGCAGTCCGCAACATCAAAACACCTACAAACCTTCACGAGGTGCGCAGCTTCTTGGGAGTATGTAATTACTCCCGTCAATTCATCGAAAACTACGCCGACTTGTCAAAACCGTTGACTCACCTTCTTCAGAAAGACACCCCATTCGTTTGGGATGTCACTCACAACGAAGCGGTGGCTTCCTTGAAAAACCTGCTTTGCGAGGCACCCTGCCTGGTATACCCCAACAAAGACAAGACATTCTTTTTGGAAGTCGGTTTCTCAGAGCACTGCCTTAGCGCTGGGTTGTACCAAAAATACGACCAAGACAAACGTGTGGTTGCTTACGCGAGCAAAACACTCAACCCCGCCGAACACAAATACTCAGACTGCGAAAAAGCGCTGCTGTCGACAGTCTGGGCGATCAAACACTTCACCAGTTATGTCGGCGGACAAAAGGTGATCATAGAAACATGTCACCAGCCTGTGACTTTTCTGAAAAGCCAACGAATCCGTGAGGGTGCTGTACACAACAGCAGGATAGCGGCTTGGCTCATGACGCTGCAGAGCCATGATGTAGTAATCAACTACGCAAAAGCAAAGAACCTGCCTTTGGGCAGTGCTTTGGCGGTGTGTCAACACTGTGGTGACGATGAAACCGACTCCGGACCACCCCCGCGTGACATCGCTCCGCCATTGCCTTCGAACCATCACTATTTCGAAGAGAACGTGTGTCTCGACATGCCGATGGCATTTGTAGATGGCTGTTCTTACCGCCATCTAGACCACTTGCAAGCTGGGGTGGGATTGGTATGGCACAACGACATTCCGTGCAAACCACTTCAATTTCAGCTTGGCAACAAGACCAGCCAGTTTGCAGAAGTGGCTGGCGTGCTGATCACCCTGCAAACAGCGGTGAAACACGGATTGGCAGAACTGGCGATCTGCACGGACTCTAACTACGCGAGACTCACCTTCTTATGCCACTTGCCGTTTTGGAAACAAAAGCATATGACTACTTCAAGTGGTAAAGAGGTGAAAAACAAAGAGCTCATTCTAGCTTGTGATGATCTCATCACCAAACACGACATACAGGTGTATTGGAAGAAAGTCAAGGGACACTCCAAATCACCTGGTCGTGACAAACTTGGCAACGACCATGCTGACAACATGGCGAAATCTGGTGCAATTCACGGCACCCCTTGGGTGTTTGCTGCTCGAGACGAAAAACCCACTGAGGAAGCTATGGTGTCTGCGATAACGCGTAGCCATGTAGCACCACGGAAAACGTCGTCGCACAAACATAATGTGTTGCTAACGCATTCATTCATGAATGGCGACCTGGTAGCAATGCAACACCAAGATGAGTCCCTCGCCACGTTGATGGCATTCCTGTCGGATCCTGTCAACCACCCAGTGTCCGAACTGGCTTTGGCAGGTTCACACGACTTGCGTTCGCTGTACGCAACTAAACAGCACCTCACACTTGTAGATGACCTATTGGTGTATGTTTCAGAAACCGACACCGCTCGAAGGTGGGTGGTTCCTAAAACACAGAGGGGGATAATGATAGCTCATGCCCACGACGAGCCATGTGGAGGCCATAGGGGGGTCAAGGCTACATGCGAAACATTACGACAGGTGGCCCACTGGCCTCACATGGAACAAGACGTGGCACGATACGTGAGGGGGTGTCTAGTTTGCTGCCAGTTTCAACCCATCAAGCCACTTCACAGAGCACCCCTGCAACGCACGGGTGTGTCTTACCCCTGGAGCTCGATCCAGATCGACTGGGTCGGCCCAGTTGCCAGGTCTGCCAGAGGCAACAAAAACCTCCTCACAGTGACTTGCGCATTCACAAAGTGGGTGGAGTGCCAGCCGGCGACCAATGACACAGCGGAAACCACTGCCGTTCTTTTGCTAAACCACGTTTTCAGTCGTTTCGGCCTGCCAGGAGAAACCGTGGACAGCGACAGAGGAACCCACTTTTCGGCAGCTGTAATGACCGAACTGTGGAAGCTCCTGGGAGTCAAAGCTAAACTCCACATCGCGTACCACCCTAGGAGCTCGGGGGGGGGGGGTAGACCAGAGCAAACAATCAATTGTCAGAATCTTGAGGAAATATGTGGCAGCCAACCACAAAGATTGGGACCTCAAACTCCCATTGGTACTGATGGCAATCAGAGCCACACGCAACAAGTCTACGGGAATGACACCCTTTGAGATGATGACGGGCCGGCAAATTACCCTTCCTCTGCATCTCCTGTACCAACCGGGAGATGTCGCCGCAGCCACCGCCTACACGGCTCATCAATACGTGACCGACTTGCGGAACCATCTCCAGACTACCTTTGCGTACGCTCAAGGACAATTGGAAAGAAGTGCAGAAGGTGACAAGACCTATTACGACAAAAAAGCCTCACACCAGGTGTTCGAGGTCGGAGATAAGGTGTGGTACTACATATACACCAAACCCGCGGGCGTTGCAACAAAGTTCCTGCCCCACTGGACGGGGCCACACGAGATTGTGGTGAAGCTATCACCTGTAGCTTACCAGATCAAAATCAGCAAAGGTCAACAAAACGCCACATTAAAGTGGGTCCACCGGAACCAAATCAAGTTGTACACTCCCCCCATGGGAATAGAAGGGGTGCTAGCCAGCACCGAATAGATAAAAACCCTAGCAAAAACCCAGAGGTACTAAGAAAATTCTTAAGTACCCTCAGCTGATCCCTTCCAGGAGACCAGTACGTTGCACCTAATATCTTTTATTCTCTTCCCAGCTACCAGATATACATCTGTTGTCACTAGTGATATCGTCCTGCGCTGTACTGATTAAAAATAAGAAAAACAGAAAAATAGTTGTCAAAACAATTTTTGTTTACGAATACAAATAACTGAAATACTCCAACAATCTCTGATTATGCGTTTCTGTAGGATGGAGTTCCTTTGGATGATCCTGACACTCTGCGCCCTGGTCAAAACCAACCCAGCAGACGTAATCACGAACGGACCCCCTACGGGAATCGTTCTCCGCGACGATCCAGGACTCCTCATAACTAACTGCAGAGTACACACGCAGAGGGTATATGTCCGCCTAGATGCAGAGAATGTGTACCGCCAACACATTCCACCTGCGGCGCATTTGAGTTGGGCCGGGGCTGACTGGACCAGCCAGGCAATTAAGCACGCCCAGCTAGACACTGCCCATATGTTGGCCCAACTCCAAAAGTTCACAGTAACCCAGTCAGAACTAGCTGAGCCCAGGCGAGAAAAACGATTCGTCGGGGCGCTACTATCGATAGGGGCAGCCGTAGGGTCACTATTTGCCCTAGGTACCACTGCCGTCAACGCAGTCAGTCTAGCCACAGTCAAGAGGAATGTTAGGGAGATTACTGAAGAGATGCCACTTATCCAGCAGCAGATGAAGGCACAGGCCCTTAGGTTGCAACATGTGGGAAAGTCTCTCCAGGACACTATTCTGGTGGTCAACACACACGCTACTCTCCTGAACAAAACTATCCTGTCTGTAGGAAAGCTAGCAGAGGTCATGAACCATGACTATGCCCATGTCCAATTGGTTTGATTGTTACTGGAGGATTTTCTCCGTGAAGTTAGCTCTTCTATGGACCACTTGGCCATGAATAGAATCCCCTCATATCTAGTGCCCCTCTCAATGGTGCACGACATATTGACCTCAGCTACTTCAACCACACTAAGGCCGTTACAATCACATTTGGCCTATAGTCTGGGGTCGGCCATCCCAATACACGTTGATGTTGATCGTAATGAAGTGGGTTTTCTACTGACGCTGCCGGTTGTTGAACTGGAGAATATCTATAGATTGAAAACGGTTCTCAATGTAGGATTTTGGCGCGACAGTACCCACGTAAAGATTGCCACGCCCCCAGTTGTAGCTTACCAGGAAAACAACCCAGATTTCTATCTCACCCCTAACCTGCTAATGTGTACTCTAACCAAAGATGTCCACTACCTTTGTCCTAGCAAACCATTTGTCAGGGATAACACTGAGCGTCTTTGTGGTATTAAAGCTATCACCAGCGAAGAACGCTGTAGAGCCAAACTAACAGCCAGGGATGGGGCCACCACCACACAAGTGGAGGTGGTAGGGAACCGATGGTTGGTCAACACACCGTTCGCGTCCGCCACTATGACTTACGAACGCCATGACTCCATCACCCAATTAAACCTCCCCAACCAGACTGTTTTTGTTACGGTACCAGAGGGGGCGATTATTCACGTAGACGACCTCGCTCTATACCACCTTCCCGACGACCGGATAGACACGGAGATTGAAATGCCGGACGCTTTTGCTAAACGTTCCCTTGAGTTACCACAAGCCATTCAATACCAAATCCAGTACGAGGGACCCATGACTGTCGATCTTAGCGTACTGGATGAGGCACTGTTAGTCGACCCGACTGACTACAGACCAAAAGATTGGTCTGTCGCCCGCTCTTGGACGGTGCCGGACAGTATCCTGACTGTTACCATGATCCTTGGTCTCATTTCCCTTGGCGTGTGCACCTACTACGTACACAGGCGCACACGTGCAATGGAAGCCCTAATGAGGTCTTATACTAGGATCACCCGTGGGACGGAAGCGATCCCGATTTTTGGAAAGGTGGCAATGGATCCGGAAACCCTCTTACAGGGCCCAGTCCCAGCCTCCTCTCCCGAACTCGCTAGGTCAGCCCATGTCCCTAATGTAAGCTTGGCCTTCAGGGGCCAAGTTTTTCCAAGTGCCTTAACTACCCACCTGCAAGTAGGATCAACCTAGACATGACATTAGAGACAATGCCATGATAAAGCTATTTAGCCAAGGCCTTGGACATATATAGAACATAGTCCATATTAGATGATTAAGGTGTGGTAGACATATTTTGTATACTTTTATGTTTTTATTCCAATTTTTCGTTTCATTACCTTTGACACTTAGGAAGCCTTAGAGCCAAGACACCGCTCCTTTGGGGAGGAAATGTAATGATGTATTGCCTGAGTGTTGTGCGTTATTAACGTCTGCCAAGTTACTGCCTAGGTCCACTAACCGGGATAACCGGACGACGGGCCGGAACACAGAGCCACTGCCAGACCTCCTTGATCCATTCTGGTGGTGATCCACAGCTTGCGGAAAGCCTACCAGGGGGAACCACTAAAAGGGGGGGGGCTGCTCTGATGATCCACAGACCAGGACATCCGATGGTCATTCTTATGGTGGGTTGCAACATGCAGAATCATTCCAAGTTGAACCTACCAGAGGGGGACTGTCATGACTGTCCTGATCAGGTCAGGGTACAGGAGACCACCACCCTACAGATTATCTCCCAAACCCCCAACAGAGGAGGAGAGATCTAGGGGTCTGAAGATGTGGGGGTTTTATGACACCTCATGCCCATAATACAGAGAAATTCCTTTGTCCTAACAATGGAGAACTGGCCTCAGAACCTTAAACATGCAATAAAGGAACTTTGGAACAATGGTTTCCGTCAGCCACAATGGTGGTTATGACGAAAAGTGGAATATTAAAATGTATGTAACTTTGGTATTTGTTTTTAAAGGTTAAGAGATGACGTTATTATGAAAACATTGTACCTTTAAGAGTTTTCCCAGTATATGCCTGATGTTTATACATTGTACGCTGTTTGGAAAATATCCAAATCAAACAGAATGTTTTGATAAAGATGAAATGTGAAGTTAGTGTCTAAAATCAGATTTTTAGCCAAATCTAAGCCTTGCCCCCTGTACTTGGTCCGCCCAGAGAATCGCCCTAAAGGCTGTTACGCCCACTTCTGACCCGAGGGTATAAGACAGGAGAGTGAAGAATTAACATAGTAGACTATTGACCCCAAGCTGCAGCCAAGGTCTAACAAAGTCGACGAACCCCAAAACGAAACACAAGGTTGAAGACAAAGAAATATTTTTCTACACGAGCTACGGACGAGTAGCTGTGTCTAAGCGGGTGAATTCAAGCCGAACCACCCAGCCTCCACTCTCCATTGAATCGTGGTATCGACACCATTCGAGCCGAAGCTGTGAGCTCTGAGCTACAGAGCTGTCTGTCCTCAGAAGACCCCTTTCCGATCAAGGGTGAGGATCAGACCACTTAGCCAAGAAGGACACTGACATCGTGAGGACAACCCGAGAGTTGCGCCGGAGAACTGCGTCATTTAGAAGCCTAAACGACCACGCGGATCTTCCCACCTGAGAACTACAACACGTAATTACATCATTATATTCTGACCCATAAGAGCGGCAGTTCGGGGCAAGGCTAATTTTAAATAAGCATGGCTGACAAATGAACCCAAATGTATATTTCTCTCGTGTACTTCCTTTCTTTCTCTCTCTTTAAAATCCCCATTTTGGGTAACAAGCGCCAGAGTGTGTTGGCCCGTTATACTAAGTCCTAATCGATAGCTAGACTGTGTTTTGTGTATGTGCATTTTTATCATCATTTTAGCTTGCTAGTAAATAAATAATCAACTAAGATTGGTGTGGTAAATTCAGTGGTAAAGCCCGGGTCCGTGCAGATTCCCGGATTATACGACTTTCAGATTATGAGACTGTAGAGGAAACTGATTTAGCGACTGTTGTAATCGATATTCTGATATCCTTTGAGTTAATTTGGGAAATAGAAACTCAATCAAAACAATGTTCCCATGGTGCCCCAGGTTAATGAGTTAATAATTGCTTGATTCATTGCTTAATTCATTTAATCACGTAATTATAAACCGTTAATCATTCGATGAGCAACAGTCGTCACATTAACTAATACAACGTCACGACAACATCAACAGCAATATAAATATATTACTGGAGGTAGGGAAAACAGTCACATACAGAATTATACTTCAGAAATATCAGATGACAGTATATAGTCAAGCTGAAAAGGCACCTTCTAAAATACATATAGTCAGTTTGACCTGTTGCATTGAAATACGATTCTGTACAAACTGTCATTGGGACATAAACTAGTCAAAATATGAAACCTGTTGTTTAAAGTCATTTCTATATAAAGAATCCATAGACCCCAGTAGCATTCCTAACTCACCCTGTCTGTTAAAGAATACATAGACCCCAGTAGCATTCCTAACTCACCCTGTCTGTTAAAGAATACATAGACCCCAGTAGCATTCCTTAATCACCCTGTCTGTTAAAGAATCCATAGACCCCAGTAGCATTCCTAACTCACCCTGTCTGTTAAAGAATACATAGACCCCAGTAGCATTCCTAACTCACCCCGTCTGTTAAAGAATCCATAGACCCCAGTAGCATTCCTTACTCACCCTGTCTGTTAAAGAATACATAGACCCCAGTAGCATTCCTAACTCACCCTGTCTGTTAAAGTAATTTCTCTATTGAAGCATTCCATTCACATCAACAATATGCAGTAGTCCGGGTGCAGAGTCCATCTTTAAACACGTTACCCGATGTTGAAGAGTAGATTGCTACCAAAAAAATCTAAAGCATGACACAATCTCCTCTGTTGTGGACTGTGGTTTTAGAGAGGTCATGCCTGTCGGACTCCTGTCTGTCTGGCAAAATACCTTTTGATGTTAATTACATTCGCTGTCTTCATAGCTGAAGGTACGTCCCAAATGGCATCCCATCCCCTATATACTGCACTTCAGGGCACTGGTCTAAAGTAGTGCACTATGTAGGGAATAGGGTACCGTTACACCTACCCCAGTGTTCCCTGGTCTTGACAGAAACAAGTGATGTAGCTGGGATCCCAGCTTTTTGTTTTAACAATGTTTCTTTTTTTTCCCAGTGTATTCATTTGAGCAGTCTTAGGTTGATTTGATTCAGCCTCTTTATTCCCCCTTGTGTTCTGGGGACAGGCTCGGCGGTCAGCACGGTGGAGGTGAGGGCCACAGGGACTGCGGTTAGAGCAGGCAGTCAGGGATGGACGGTTGAGAGCTGGTAGATCTGGCACGGTCAGGGGCGGCTGGTGGGGTTCAGACGCAGTCAGAGAGACGTGGGTGAGAGAGAGGGTGCTGGCAGACTAGTTGTCTGTCTGTCTGTCTGTCTGTCTGTCTGTCTGTCTGTCTGTCTGTCTGTCTGTCTGTCTGTCTGTCAGTGTGTGTGTGTGTGTGTGTGTGTGTGTGTCTCTCTCTCTCTTTCTCTCTCAAAAAGACAGACAGACAGACAGACAGACAGACAGACAGACAGACAGACAGACAGACAGACAGACTCACAGACTCACAGACAGACAGACAGACAGACAGACAGACAGACAGACAGACAGACAGACAGACAGACAGACAGACAGACAGACAGACAGACAGACAGTGTAGTTATTAGGCCAGACTTGAGAGACTGGTTCTGACTGGAACTTCCTCCCTTCCTCACACAAACACACGACACGACAGAAGCAGAACGCTTTTTCCAGAATCCCGGTGAAACCTCATGGCCCATATCCTCTGGGAAGAGTTCTCTGAGGCTCTCCTGAGGGCAAAGAGTCATATTCTGTTGGATTAAACCAGACGTTTTTATATACAAAAACCTGACTGGGCCTGAAAAGTAGTATATAATGATATCCGAGTGCTCAGGCAGAGCATTTAACTTCATAAGAGTTAGGGTTAGGGTAGGTGTACAGTTAGGGTTACGGTAGGGCTAAGGGTAGGAAACTCATCTGATTTATTTCCAACCTTCCCTGAGCCATGCTATCCATCTCAACCAGGCCCTCTGTGACTTCGGATTTCTCTGATGTGGCTCCATGTTCCATTGTTCCATTTGCCAGCTGAGAGTGAGAAAAAGAGAGAGAGAGAGAGAGAGAAGGAGAGAGCGAGAAGGAGAGACAGGAGGAGAGAGCGAGAAGGAGAGAGAGGAGGAGAGAGCGAGAAGGAGAGAGAGGAGGAGAGAGCGAGAAGGAGAGAGAGGAGGAGAGAGCGAGAAGGAGAGAGAGGAGGAGAGAGAGAGAAGGAGAGAGAGGAGGAGAGAGAGAGGAGAGAGAGAAGGAGGGGAGAGAGGAGGAGAGAGAGAAGGAGAGAGAGTAGGAGAGAGAGAGGAGGAGAGAGAGAAGGAGGGGAGAGAGGAGGAGAGAGAGAAGGAGGGGAGAGAGAAGGAAAGAGAGAAGGAGAGAGAGACGGAGAGAGGAGAGAGGAAAGTAGACATAAGGAGAAGGATCTTGTCTTCTGGAATATTTCTCCCTTAGAATTGTATAAAGCTTGTTTTAGATTCACATACAACACATCAGTAACGTCGGGAGTGTATAAAGCGCATTGTTCCACACTCAGATGGAATGATGAAAGGCTGTGAGAGGAGAGGAACAGAAAGCAGAAGAAGAAGAGAAGGGGAGGCTTTTACTGATTTTCTTTATGGGTCATACAGGCAGTCTGGTCATTCTTCATGGTGCCTCTCATGATGAATTACACATCATCCACTCTCAGAAAATAGGTTTCCAAAAGGGTTCTGCAGCTGTCCCCATAGGATAACCCTATTTGGTTCCAGGTAGAGCCCTTTTTGGGTCCAGGTAGAACTCTTGCAGTGGTGTAAAGTACTTAAATAAACAATACTTTAAAGTACTACTTTTTGGGGGAATCTGTACTTTACATTACTATTTATATTTTTGCCAACTTTTACTTCACTACATTCCTAAAGAAAATAATGTACTTTTACTCCATACATTTTCCCTGACACCCAAAAGTACTTGTTACATTTTGACAGGAAAATGGTCCATTTCACACACTTATCAAGACAACATCCCTGGTCATCCCTAATGCCTCTGATCTGGAGGACTCACTAAACAGAGAACATCCCTGGTCATCCTCTGCCTCTGATCTGGAGGACTCACTAAACACACATGCTTTGTTTGTAAATTATCTCTGAGTGTTAGAGTGTGCCCCTGGCGATCAGTCAAATTATAATATTTTTAAATGTTGCCGTCTGGTTTGCTTAATATAAGGAATTTGAAATGGTTTATACTTTTACTTTTAATACTTAAGTATATTTTAGCAAATGCATTTACTTTTGATACTATATTTAACCTCTCTGGGGCATGTGGGACGAACTCGTCCCACCTACGTAACAGCCACTGAAATCCAGTGGCGCGATTTTTGAATCGTTAGAAATACTATTACTTCAATTTCTCAAACATATGACTATTTTACAGCTATTTAAAGACAAGAATCTCGTTAATCTAACCCCACTGTCCGATTTCAAAAAGGCTTTACAACGAAAGCAAAACATTAGATTATGTCAGCAGAGTGCCCAGCCAGAAAAAATCAGACACCCATTTTTCAAGCTAGCATATCATGTCACATAAACCCAAACCACAGCTAAATGCAGCACTAACCTTTGATGATCTTCATCAGATGACACACCTAGGACATTGTGTTATACAATACATGCATGTCTGTTCAATCAAGTTCATATTTATATCAAAAACTAGCTTTTTACATTAGCATGTGACGTTCAGAAAAAGCATAACCCCCGCAAACTTCCGGGGAATTTACTAACAGTTTGCTAAATTACTCACGATAAACGTTCACAAAAAGCATAACAATTATTTTAAGAATTATAGATACATTACTCCTCTATGCACTCGATATGTCCGATTTTAAAATAGCTTTTCGGATGAAGCACATTTTGCAATAATCTAAGTACATAGCCCGGCATTACAGGGCTAGCTATTTAGATACCCACCCAGGTCAGCCTCCACCAAAATCACATTTCCTATAAGAAAAATGTTCTTACCTTGCTTGTTCTTCATCAGAATACACTGCCAGGACTTCTACTTCAATAACAAATGTAGGTTTGGTCCCAAATAATCCATCGTTATATCCAAACAGCGACGTTTTGTTCGTGAGTTCTAGACACTATCAGAATGCTTCTTCACGGTCCCGCGCATGGCGCATTGGCGTGTCAAAAATGTCTAAATATTCCATTACCGTACTTCGAAGCATGTCAACCGCTGTTTAAAACCAATTTTTATGCCATTTAACTCGTAGATAAGTGATAATATTCCGACCGGGAGTATGCATTGAGCCTAAACAGCCGAATAAAATTTCTCCTCAGGAGCGACTCGTGCACGCGCCTCATTCAAAGGTCCTCGGAGCAGCCACTTACAAAAGGTGATAATGTGTTTCAGCCTGAGGCTCCCTCGTAAACCTTCAGTTATTTCCCGGGCTCTGAGAGCCTATCGGAGCCCTGGGAATTGTCACGTTACAGCTAAGATCCTTACTTTTCAATAAAAAGATGCAAGACGCACGACTCCTTGTCAGACAGGGTACTTCCTGCTTGAAACCTTGTCAGGTTTTTGCCTGCCATAGGAGTTCTGTTATACTCACAGACACCATTCAAACAGTTTTAGAAAATTCAGTGTGTTTTCTATCCAAACCTGAACAATAATATGCATATTCTAGCTTCTGAGTTGGTGTAGGAGGCAGTTAAAAATGGGAACATATTTTTTCCAAAATTGTCAATACTGCCCCCTATCCTCAAAAGGTTAAAACCAAATTCTCATTTTACTCAAGTAGTATTTTACTGGGTGACTTTCACTTATACTTGTGTCATTTTCTATTAAAGTACCTGTCACAAGTGTAGAGAGGAGTAGGCAGGAGGCAGTCGCAGGTTTACAACTACTGAATATATTAAAGCACCATAGATAAAAGCGGGACGAAACCCATAGTGCAAAATAACAAAGTACTCAGGAAAGAATAGGAGAGATTCCTCTCAGAAAAACAAGCAACATTTACAATGACCGACAAAGACAAATGACAGAGGGAGTATATATATATATATATATATATATATATATATATATATATATACAGTGATAGAGTGGGGATTGGAACCAGGAGTGTGTAATGATGACGAGACAAGTCCCGAGTTGATGAGTGAAGGGCGTTCGCCAGCAGCTAGAAGGCCGGCGACACCGAACGCCTGAGCTGGACAGGAGGAGGAGTCAAAGTGAAGGCTGGTGTGACAGTATCTTTACTTTTACTCAAGTATGACAATTGAGTACTTTTTCCCATCACTGAACTCTCTTGGGTTCTAACTAGAATCCTCTGTGTAAAGAGTTCTACCTGGAACCAAAAAGGGTTCTACCTGGAACCAAAAGGGTTCCACCTGGAACCAAAAGGGTTCTACCTGGAACTAAAAAGGGTTCTTCAAAGGGTTCTCCTATGGGGACAGCAGAAGAACTCTTTTAGGTTCTAGATAGCACTTCTAAGAGTGTGGTTACTGTGGCTGGACTCAGACTAGGCTTAGTGGACTAGACCCTATTTAAAACAGCATTTTCTCAGACTCGGGCCATGGGAACCCCAAGGGGGGAGACTTTGTCACTGCATGACACCGCTGATTGAAATAATCAAGAGCTAGATGATTAGTTGACAAATTGAATAAGGTGTCCCACATGAAACAGTCACAGAAGAGAAGTTTGAAAACATCTGGCCTAGAGGATGATCCAATCTCAGTCCATAGAATGACAGGTTAGACATCACTTGAACCAGCCCTTATTAAAACCATTGGTTTTATACTTGGATAGATTGAACGGACATACAAGACACAGTAACTAATGTTAGCCGATGCTAGAATTCAGTTGGTCATACTTGGATGTAGAATACTGTGCTAAATAATGAAACGGGTCGTACTGACATGACACTTCCTGAGAAAGAACAGCCGTTAGTAATTCCATTAGTAAGAACCATTCAACTGTCTGTCCAGGTCATAATGAGGAAACATTGGCTGTACTGACAATGCAGAGAACAACCAGTAGGTCAAAATGTCACCATAATTCCAGGTCAAGCTGACTGAATATCTGTTGTGAATTTCACCATAATGTCAGGTCAAGCTGACTGAATGTTCATCTGGTCAAACTCAACGAGCTCGGTTAGGAGCCAGAGTACACAACGGGTTTGGTTTTGTACTGGGGTCATGTACTGTATTTAGAGAGTCGGGACATTGAGGTTTACTGCATTACGATGCGTTTACACGACGCTAACAAAACTCTAATGCAGCCATGTTAGCTTCCAATTAACATGACGTACAATGTAACTGGATGTCTAGAATTACAATAATATTAGAATGTTCTAGAACAATATTAGAATGTTCTAGAACAATATTAGAATGTTCTAGAACAATATTAGAATGTTCTTGAACAATATTAGAATGTTCTAGAACAATATTAGAATGTTCTAGAACAATATCAGAAAGTTCTCAAAGTTGTCCCAAACATGTCTCTGGTTTGTACCACACGCCTCAGCCCTCAAACAGCTGGTTCTGATCTGGTACAGAGGACGTGACATCATCACGGACCTGTGGTCCAACGGGTCAACTGCTAATGTCTATAGCCCAAACTCAAACGAACCCCCCTCTAGAGTCTACGCCCTAGTAGAGATCTGAGAGCATTTGATTGGTATAAACCAGGGCTGACCAACCCTCTTCCTGAAGATCTTCTGTCTTGTGAGTTTTCAGTCCAACCCTAAATTAACACACCTGATTAAAACTACTAATTAGCTGCTCAACAATACCTTAACTAGCTGAATCAGATATGCTAAATTAAAGGTTGGACTGAAAACCTACAGGACAGTAGATCTCCAGGAAGAGGTTTGGGCTGCCCTGGTATAAACAATATAATGAAAATGTCCACCGAGCCAGTCAGGGTGGAGCTACTACCATATTGATCTCACCTGTCAAATCCTCTCAGATCTCCACGTAAGGTCTAGGGTTTCATTTGGGCCTCGTGACTCTGGAGGAAAGGAGGTTCGAGGGGGTTCCATTTGGGCCTCGTGACTCTGGAGGAAAGGAGGTTTGAGGGGGTTTCATTTGGGCCTCGTGACTCTGGAGGAAAGGAGGTTCGAGGGGGTTTCATTTGGGCCTCGTGACTCTGGAGGAAAGGAGGTTCGAGGGGGTTTCATTTGGGCCTCGTGACTCTGGAGGAAAGGAGGTTCGAGGGGGTTCCATTTGGGCCTCGTGACTCTGGAGGAAAGGAGGTTCGAGGGGGTTTCATTTGATCCTCGTGACTCTGGAGGAGATGAGGTTTGAGGGGGTTCCATTTGGGCCTCGTGACTCTGGAGGAAAGGAGGTTCGAGGGGGTTTCATTTGGGCCTCGTGACTCTGGAGGAAAGGAGGTTCGAGGGACCGAAGATATACAACCGCTCTGAGATGTCTCTTCAAATTGCCATTATTTTACTCGGTCTTTAGTTCACTTTTTTTTACGCTCCTAAATTCAGGGATCATTTCTCGTTACAACGAACGAAAAATATTACCATTGGTTCAGCACATTTCCTTTAAATGAATCTTGATTGATTATTGGGCATATACTGTATATACAGTTATTATTTTCAATAACCACTTGAACTTCACTTGAACTTCACTGCCTAGGACAGGTACCGTTGTAGTTAACCCCTGATCAAGTGGCTCCAGTGTCCAGCACTGTGTGAAAATAATTTCCGTATTTGAGCATTGTGGGTGGTCTCTCCAGTTGGCTAGTTGCCTTTCCTCATCCACAGTGTGTTATATGTGCAAAAGTACTATCTCACAACTCGATGAAACCTTCACTCTTGCGCAGACATCAAACAACACTGTTTCACGACGCATCAGTGACATGGCAGGAGATGTTTTGAAGCAATTACAGCTTCGCATACAAGCCAGTGAATTCTATGTGTTACAGCTGGATGAGTCAAGAGACGTGGCGGGCCTGGCACAGCTCCTGGTATATGTCCGTTACGTTTATGGGGGGTCAATTAAGGAAGACATTCTTTTCTGCAAACCACTGGAAACCAGGACAACAGGAGAGGATATTTTTTAAGTACTGGACCGCTTTGTGACATCAAATGGACTTTGGTTGTCAAGATGTGTTGGTGTCTGTACTGATGGTGCAAAAGCCATGACAGGGAGACATAGTGGAGTGGTAACGCGCCTGCAAGCATTTGCTCCCGACGCCACTTGGGTAACTGCAGCATCCACCGAGAGGCTCTTGCTGCCAAGGGAATGCCTGACAGCTTGAAAGATGTTTTGGACACTACAGTGAAAATGGTTAACCTTGTTAAAGCAAGGCCCCTGAACTCTCGTGTATTTTCTGCATTATGCAATGATATGGGCAGCGACCATGCCACACTTTTACAACATAATTGAGAGACAAGCTTAAAGTTTTCTTTGCTGACCATAATTTTCACTTGTCTGACCGCTTGCGTGATGACAAGTTTCTCACACGACTGGCGTATCTGGGTGATGTTTTTTCTCGCCTGAATGATCTGAATCTAGCATTACAGGGACTCTCCGCAACTATATTCAATGTGTGGTACAAAATTGAGGCTATGATTAAGAAGTTGGAGGTCTTCTCTGTCTGCATTAACCTGTTTGGGATAGGGGCAGTATTTTCACGGCCGGATAAAAAATGTACCCGATTTAATCTGGTTACTACTCCTGCCCAGAAACTAGAATATGCATATAATTAGTAGATTTGGATAGAAAACACTCGAAAGTTTCTAAAACTGTTTGAATGGTGTCTGTGAGTATAACAGAACTCATATGGCAGGTCAAAATCTGAGAAGATTCCATACAGGAAGTGCCCTGTCTGACAATTTGTTCTCCTTCTGTGGCATCTCTATCAAAAATACAGCATCTCTGCTGTAACGTGACATTTTCTAAGGCTTCCATTGGCTCTCAGAAGGCGCAAGAAAGTGTAATGGGGTGTCTGCAGTCTCTGGGCGAAAAACAGCAGGAGTATTTGTGAGTGGTCACGCAGGGAACAGTGACACTGGAGATGCGCGTTCATGAGAATTCTCCATGTTTTTCTTTCTCTCTTTGAATGAATACAACGTCGCCCGGTTGGAATATTATCGCTATTTTACGAGAAAAATAGCATAAAAATTTCTTTTAAACAGCGTTTGACATGCTTCTAAGTACGGTAATGGAATATTTTGATTTTTTTTGTCACGAAATGCGCTCGCGGATTGTGACCTGAACGAACGAATAAAATGGAGCTATTTGAATATAACTATGGATTATTTGCAACCAAAACAACATTTGTTGTTGAAGTAGAAGTTCTGGGAGTGCATTCTGATGAAGAACAGCAAAGGTAATCCAATTTTTCTTATAGTAAATCTGAGTTTGGTGAGGGACAAACTTGGTGGGTGTCAAATTAGCTAGCCATGATGGCCGGGCTATGTACTCAGAATATAGCAAAATGTGCTTTCCCTGAAAAGCTATTTTAAAATCTGACACCGCGATTGCATAAAGGAGTTCTGTATCTATAATTCTTAAAATAATTGTTATGTTTTTTGTCAACGTTTATCGTGAGTAATTTAGTAAATTCACCGGAAGTTTGCGGTGGGTATGCTAGTTCTGAACGTCACATGCTAATGTAAAAAGCTGGTTTTTGATATAAATATGAACTTGATTGAACAAAACATGCATGTATTGTATAACATAATGTCCTAGGAGTGTCATCTGATGAAGATCATCAAAGGTTAGTGCTGCATTTAGCTGTGGTTTTGGTTTTTGTGACATATATGCTTGCTTTGAAAATGGCTGTATGATTATTTTTGGCAGGGTAGTCTCCTGACATAATCTAATGTTTTGCTTTTTCTGTAAAGCCTTTTTGAAATCGGACAATGTGGCTAGATTAACGAGAGTCTTGTCTTTAAAATGGTGTAAAATAGTCATATGTTTGAGAAATTGAAGTTATAGCATTTTTGAGGTATTTGTATTTCGCGCCACGCTCTACCATTGGATATTGGTGAGGCGTTCCGCTAGCGGAATGTCTGTCCCTACAAGGACAACACACAGGTATTTCCATCATTCTATGATTTCTTGTGTGCAAATGAACTCAAGCTTAGGGACAATGTGAAATGTGATATAGCGAAGAACCTGAGTGAATTGGGTGCACATTTACGCAGGTACTTTCCCGAAACAGATGACACAAACAACTGGATTCGTTATCCTTTTCATGCCCTTCCTCCAGTCCACTTACCGATATCTGATCAAGAGAGCCTCATCGAAATTTCAACAAGAGGTTTCTGGATTGGGCTGCGGTCAGAGTATCCTGCCTTGGCAAATCGTGCTGTTAAGACATTGATGCCCTTTGCAACCACGTACCCATGTGAGAGTGGATTCTCGGCCCTCACTAGCATGAAATCTAAATACAGGCACAGACCGTGTGTGGAAAATGATTTAAGACTGAGAGTCTCTCCAATTCAACCCAACATTGCAGAGTTATGTGCATCCTTTCAAGCACTCCCTTCTCATTAAACTCTGCTGAGTTATTCACAATTCTCGATGAACAAATAAAGTTTTATATGTAAGATGGCTAAATAAAGAGCAAAATGATTGATTATTATTATATTATTATTTGTGCCCTGGTCCTATAAGAGCTCTTTGTCACTTCCCACAAGCCGGGTTGTGACAAAAACTCACACTCATTCTTATGTTTAAAAATGTATCATATAGTGTGTGTATGACAGGCTTACAATGATGCCAAAAACAACATTTGAGAGTGAGCTGACCCTGGTGCTAGAGGGGGTACGCAGCTGGAGGAGAGTACGAGAGTGCAAACATTTTGGGAATCACTGACCTAAGAGAGATGGAGATGAATGCGTTAATGATCACTCTGTATGACCCTGATTATAGTTGTGGTGAAAGATGCAAACCTGACCTTGGATCAGTGTGTAGAAGTTATATAGTTAAAAACGAGCAGTGGTCTACTGCCATTGGAATCCACTCCAGGCTGAAGAGAAAGACAGGCTTCCTGGGTTGCTCTATTCAATGTGACTTGTATTGCAAATATTCCCTGTTTTCATTTCCTTTGCAATATTCTTTTTTTTTTTTTTTTTAGGATACATTTCCTGTCTCCCAGTCATGACCCTCATTCCTTTAAAACCTCCAACAGATCTTAGAGTCAGAAACAGAATGGAAAACGTGAACGTTAAAATGCTTCTATAGGGGTTTGATTCCGACCTGAGTTAAGGGAGCCTAAATGGATGGAACGTTATTCCCTGTTTCTGACCTTTGAACTTACGCATGAGAATAGCATGCTATTCACCCATTATTCGTTCTGCGAGGAAACCTAAGAAATTAAGGTGTGGCAAAGGTGTGTCTACAGATACGATGTATTCTAACCTTGACTTAATTCCGTCATAATGCCACCACCTAAGCCATTAATTAGATTTTGTTTCCAAGTTGGAAAAAGCATGTACTTTCTGTTGTCAGATCGAAATAACAACATTATTCATGCTCTGTCATTTATAAATTGATAAGAGCGATAAACAATTGACAAAGCTCTTATCAATGATGACTCCTCTGATGAGCTGGGTGTCCTCCAGTTTGCCTCCCACCTTGACCTCCATTTTGATCAGCTCAAAGTCCACGTCCTTACGGTTCATGTCCGCCACCGTCAGGACGGCGTTCTGTGGCAGCGGTTGATCCTGAAAGAAGGAAGACGGGGGAGATAAATCTATATGTGTAACGGCTTGTCTGTGGTGTGGCGGAAAGAAGCGCAGGAAGCAGCGAACACTGTGTGGTAATTTTAATAAACCACATGTACAATATAAAAGGTCTCCCAACAACAGGGAAAATACAATCGACAAGCACAGTCGAACAAAACGCAGTCGACACACAGAAGGACAATCCCGCACAATAGGAAGCGGGCCAGCTGAACTAAATAGCCCTCTTAATGACTAACTCAGGGCAGGTGAGAAAACATTAAAAAAAAGGAAAAACAAAAAGGGAATCGGTGGCAGCTAATAGGCCGGTGACGACGACCGCCGAGCGCCACCCGAGCAGGAGGGGGCGCCACCGTCGGTAGGAATCGTGACAGTACCCCCCTCCTGACGCGCGGCTCCTGCAGCGGGCCGACACCGGCCTCGAGGCCGACCCGGAGGACGAGGCGCAGGGCGATCCGGACGGAGGCGGTGGAACTCCTTCAACATGGATGGGGCCAAGACATCCTCCGCCGGCACCCAGCACCTCTCCTCCGGACCGTACCCCTCCCAGTCCACGAGGTACTGCAGGCCCCCGCCCGGCGTCTCGAGTCCAGAATGGCCCTTACGCTGTACGCCGGGGACCCCCCGATGTCCAGGGGGGGTGGAGGGACCTCCGGCACCTCATCTTCTTGTAGGCGACCAGCCACCACCGGCCTGAGGAGAGACACATGAAACGAGGGGTTAATACGGTAATAGGAAGGGAGTTGCAACCGATAACACACCTCGTTTATCCTCCTCAGGACTTTGAAGGGCCCCACACACTGCGGCCCCAGCTTCTGGCAGGGCACGTGGAGGGACAGGTTCCGGGTCGAGAGCCAGACCCTGTCACCCGGTGCGAACACCGGCGCCTCACTGCGGTGGCGGTCAGCACTCCTTTTCTGCCTAGCACTGGCCTCCTTCAGTGAGTCCTGTACTGCTTTCCAGGTCTCCTTGGAGTGCTGCACCCAGTCCTCCACCGCAGTAGCCTCGGTCTGGCTCTGGTGCCATGGGGCCAGGACCGGCTGGTACCCTAACACACACTGGAAGGGTGACATGTTAGTAGAGGAGTGGCGAAGTGAGTTCTGGGCTAACTCTGCCCAGGGAATATACCTCGCCCACTCCCCTGGCCGGTCCCGGCAATACGACCTCAGGAACCTGCCCACCTCCTGGTTCACCCTCTCCGCCTGCCCATTGCTCTCGGGGTGATAACCGGAGGTTAAACTGACCGAGACCCCCAGCCGTTCCATAAACGCCTTCCAGACCCTGGATGTGAACTGGGAACCCCGATTAGAGACAATATCCTCCGGCACCCCGTAGTGCCGGAAGACGTGGGTAAATAGGGCCTCCGCAGTCTGCAGGGCCGTAGGGAGACCGGGCAATGGGAGGAGACGGCAGGACTTAGAAAACCGATCCACAACCACCAGAATCGCAGTGTTCCCCTGAGAGGGGGGAAGATCTGTCAGGAAGTCGATAGACAGGTGCGACCATGGCCGTTGCGGAACGGGGAGGGGCTGTAACTTCCCTCTCGGTAAATGCCTAGGAGCCTTACTCTGGGCACACACCGAACAGGAAGAGACATATGACCTCACGTCCTTAGCCAAGGTGGGCCACCAATACTTCCCCTTAGACTCCGCACTGTCCTCTCTACACCAGGATGACCCGCCGCAGGTAGCGTGTGCGCCCACCGAATCAACCGATCGCGAACATCGAGCGGCACATACATGCGCCCCACGGGCACCTGCGCAGGCGCAGGTTCCAACACCAGTGCCCGCTCGATGTCCGCGTCCACCTCCCACACCACTGGTGCCACCAGCCTAGACGCTGGAATGATGGGAGTTGGATCGATGGGTCGGTCATCCGTGTCATACAGACGGGACAGCACGTCGGCTTTAGTATTAAGGGAACCCGGTCTATATGAGATGGTAAACCTAAACCGGGCGAAGAACATGGCCCAACTTGCCTGACGTGGATTCAGTCTCCTCGCTGCCCGGATGTACTCCAGGTTTCGGTGGTCGGTCCAGATGAGAAAGGGGTGCTTAGCCCCCTCAAGCCAGTGTCGCCACACCCTCAAGGCTTTGACTACCGCTAGCAACTCCCTGTCCCCCACATCGTAATTACGCTCCGCCGAACTGAGCTTCCCTGAGAAGAAAGCGCAGGGGCGGAGTTTCGGTGGCGCACCCGAGCGCTGTGATAGCACGGCACCCACCCCAGCCTCGGATGCGTCCACCTCCACTATGAATGCTAGAGACGGGTCCGGGTGCGCCAACACGGGCGCGTCGGTGAACAGTGTCTTCAACTTCTTGAAGGCTCCGTCCGCCTCCGTCGACCATCTCAAACGCGCCGGCCCCCCCTTCAGCAGTGAGGTAATGGGAGCCGCTAGCTGACCAAACCCCCGGATAAACCTCCGGTAGTAGTTGGCAAAGCCCAAGATCCGCTGCACTTCCTTCACCGTGGTTGGAGTCGGCCAATTACGCACGGCCTTAACGCGGTCACACTCCATCACCACCCCCGTGGTGGAAATGCGATAACCCAGAAAGGAGACGGCTCGTTTGAAAAACTCACACTTCTCAGCCTTAACGTATAGGTCATGCTCCAGCAGTCTACCAAGCACCTTGCGCACCAGGGACACATGCGCGGAGCGGGTGGCGGAATATATCAGAATGTCATCGATATAGACAATCACGCCCTGCCCATGCAGGTCCCTGAGAATCTCGTCAACAAAGGATTGAAAGACGGCTGGAGCATTTTTCAACCCATACGGCATGACGAGGTACTCATAATGGCCTGATGTGGTACTAAAGGCGTTTTTCCACTCATCTCCCTTCTTGATACGCACCAGGTTATATGCGCTCCTGAGATCCAATTTTGTGAAGAACTGTGCTCCGTGAAATGATTCCACCGCCGTAGCGATAAGAGGTAGTGGGTAACTAAACCCCACCGTGATCGCGTTTAGACCTCTATAATCAATGCACGGACGCAGACCTCCCTCCTTTTTCTTCACAAAAAAGAAACTCGAGGAAGCGGGTGAGATGGAGGGCCGAATGTACCCCTGTCCCAAGGATTCCGTGACGTATGTCTCCATAGCCGCTGTCTCCTCTTGTGACAAGGGGTACACGTGACTCCTGGGAAGCGCAGCGTTAACCTGGAGATCTATCGCACAATCCCCTTGTCGATGAGGTGGTAATTTAGTCGCTCTCTTTTTACAAAAAGCGATCGCCAAATCGGCGTATTCAGGGGGAATGCGCACGGTGGACACCTGGTCTGGACTCTCCACCGATGTGGCACCTATGGAAACTCCTAGACACCTCCCTGAACACTCCTCCGACCACCCCTGGAGAACCCCCTGTTTCCATGAAATGAGGGGATTGTGACCAGCCAGCCAGGGGACCCCCAGCACCACCGGAAACGCAGGTGAATCAATAAGAAAAAAGTTAATGCTTTCCTTATGATTCCCCAGCGTTACCATGTCCAGCGGCACCGTAGACTCCCTGACTAGCCCTGACCCTAATGGTCGGCTATCTAAGGAGTGCATGGGGAAGGGGGAATCTATCGGCACCCGTGGAATGCCCAGCTTAATGGCAAGTCCACGGTCCATAAAGTTCCCAGCTGCGCCTGAATCGACTAGCGCCCTATGCTGGGAAGAGGGAAAAATTTTAGAAAATGAAACAGGCAAAACACATGACCAACAGGGGGTTCTGGGCGAGTCTGGTGCTGACTCACCTGAGGTGACCGAGAAGTGTTCTGCCTGCCTTCTCGACTCCCAGACTGGCTCCTCCAGCACCGGTCGGCCGTGTGTCCTCTCCAACCACAGCTGGTGCAGGAGGAGCCACCTCCTCCGGTGCCCCTTGGCACGGCCCCCCCCACCTCCATAGGTGTAGGGGCGGGGGTGCACGGGGGTGGAACGGGCAGGACCCTCTCCGAACGCCCGCGGGCAGCCAGCAAATTGTCCAACCGTATGGACATATCAATGAGTTCGTCCAGGGATAGATTGGTGTCCCTACAGGCCAGCTCCCTGCGGACGTCCGCCCGGAGACTACACCTGTAGTGGTCTATGAGGGCCCTGTCATTCCACCCCGCTCCAGCAGCCAAGGTCATAAACTCCAGCGCAAAGTCTTGAGCGCTCCTCGTCTCCTGCCTGAGGTGGAACAGCCGTTCACCCGCCGCTCTACCTTCGGGGGGGTGGTCGAAAACAGCCCGAAAGCGGCGGGTGAACTCTGGGTAGTGGTCCCTCGCCGAGTCTGGAGCGTTCCAGACCGCATTAGCCCACTCCAGAGCTCGGCCCGTCAGGCAGGAAACGAGGGCACTCACGCTCTCCTCTCCTGTAGGAGCAGGTCTGACGGTGGCCAGGTACAACTCTAACTGGAGAAGAAACCCCTTGCACCCAGCCGCCGTCCCATCGTACTCCCTCGGGAATGCCAGGCGAAGCGCGCCAGAGCCAGACGTCGTAGGAGGAGGAGATGGTTGTATCGGGGGGGGGGGGGGGTGTAGGTGGAGAGAGGATACCACTCCTCTCCCATCGGTCCATCCTCTCCATCATCTGGTCCATGGCGGATCCGATGCGATGCAGGACCGATGTATTATGCAGGACACGTTCCTCCATCGAGGGTAGTGGAGTGCCCGCTGCTCCCACTGATTCCATGCTCTTTGTGGTGCGGGATTCTGTAACGGCTTGTCTGTGGTGTGCCGGAAAGAAGCGCAGGAAGCAGCGAACACTGTGTGGTAATTTTAATAAACCACATGTACAAAATAAAAGGTCTCCCAACAACAGGGAAAATACAATCGACAAGCACAGTCGAACAAAACGCAGTCGACAATCCCGCACAATAGGAAGCGGGCCAGCTGAATTAAATAGCCCTCTTAATTGACTAACTCAGGGCAGGTGAGAAAACATAAAAAAAAGGGAAAACCAAAAAGGGAATCAGTGGTAGCTAATAGGCCAGTGACGACGACCGCCGAGCGCCACCCGAGCAGGAGGGGGCGCCACCCTCGGTAGGAATCGTGACAATATGAGACCTAATGAAACCAATGGCCATAGGTTCATAAATAACACAAGTTTGCCATCACATATGAGACAAATCAATTTGTGTATCAATGTATTGTTGCAGAAGAGGGTTCTAAGTTGACGTAGCAATTGTTTTAGATTATTTTTCCTTACGATCCCCGGAGATTAACGTGAAACCAGTCATATGGAAGCAAAGTGAAAATCACATCACTATGACATGTATTGTTGACCCTTTTCCACCATGAAGTAGGCTATAAATAGATGTGCCGTTATTTAGTTGTGTGACCTCAAATTGCGTGGATATGAATAAACATGACTAAATTCAGTGCTATGTACATTTATGTATTTTATTTGTCGTGTTGTTTCCTGTTTGGACCTCAGGGAAGTGGAGCCGCTGCCTCAGCAGCAGCTAAATGGGGATCCTATTAAATAGTACTTTAGTTTTCTTCATTTTGCATAATTCCATTTCGTTTACCTTTCTTTCCTCTGTCACGTCCGTGTCGTTGTTCATGAGGATCGCTAGCATTAGTGGATCATATTAGACTAATGTATTACAAGTTGTGCAATAATTTGGGACATACAGTATGCATATAAATGGTGTGTATAGACAGTATGAACAGTACAGTGCATTCGGAAAGTATTCAGACCCCTTGACTTTTTCCACATTTTGTTACGTTACTACAGCCTTATTTTAAAATGGATTAAATAAAAATAAAAATAAAATGTTTTTTTGGAAATTTTTCATAATTTATTAAAAATAAAACACAGAAATACCTTATTTACTTAAAACCTGTTAGGGACAAGACTCTCCTTTATCTAACCACATTGTCCGATTTAAAAAAGGCTTTACAGCGAAAGCAAAACATTAGATTATGTCAGGAGAGTACCCTGCCAAAAATAATCACACAGCCATTTTCAAAGCAAGCATATATGTCACAAAAACCAAAACCACAGCTAAATGCAGCACTAACCTTTGATGATCTTCATCAGATGACACTCCTAGGACATTATGTTATACAATACATGCATGTTTTGTTCAATCAAGTTCATATTTATATCAAAAACCAGCTTTTTACATTAGCATGTGATGTTCAGAACTAGCATACCCACCGCAAACTTCCGGTGAATTTACTAAATTACTCACGATAAACGTTCACAAAAAACATAACAATTTCTTTAAGAATTATAGATACAGAACTCTTTTATGCAATCGCGGTGTCAGATTTTAAAATAGCTTTTCGGCGAAAGCACATTTTGCAATATTCTGAGTAGATAGCTCGGCCATCACAGGCTAGCTAATTTGACACCCACCAAGTTTGGCCCTCACCAAACTCAGATTTACTATAAGAAAAAAAATTGGATTACCTTTGCTGTTCTTCGTCAGAATACACTCCCAGGACTTCTACTTCAACAGCAAATGTTGTTTTGGTTCCAAATAATCAGTTTTGTTCGTGCGTTGAGGTCACTATCCAAAGGGTGACGCGCGAGCACATTTCGTGACAAAAATGTTCAAAATATTCCATTACCGTACTTAGAAGCATGTCAAATGCTGTTTAAAATCAATTTTTATGCTATTTTTCTCGTAAAATAGCCATAATATTCCAACCGGGCGATGTTGTATTCATTCAAAGACTGAAAGAAAAACATGGAGTCGTCTCGTGGACGTGCATCTCCAGTGTCATTGTTCCCTGCCTGACCACTCACAAAAACTCCTGCTGTTTTTCGCCCAGAGACGTCGTTCCACTTTCTGGCGCCTTCTGAGAGCCCATGGAAGCCTTAGAAAGTGTCACGTTACAGCAGAGATGCTGTATTTTTGATAGAGATGCCACAGAAGGAGAACAAATTGTCAGACAGGGCACTTCCTGTATGGAATTATCTCAGGTTTTGGCCTGCCATATGAGTTCTGTTATACTCACAGACACCATTCAAACAGTTTTAGAAACTTTAGAGTGTTTTTTTATCCAAATCTACTAATTATATGCATATTCTAGTTTATGGGCAGGAGTAGTAACCAGATTAAATCGGGTACATTTTTTATCCGGCCGTGAAAATACTGCCCACTATCCCAAACAGGTTAACTATTCAGACCATTTGCTATGAGAAAATTGAGCTCAGGTGCATCCTGCTTCCATTGAACATTCTTGATTTGTTTCAACAACTTGATTGGAGTCCACATGTGGTAAATTTAATTGATAGGACATGATTTGGAAAGGCACACACCTGTCTATATAAGGTCCCACAGTTGACAATCCACGTCCCAGCAAAAACCAAGCCATGAGGTCGAAGGAATTGTCCGTAGAGCTCCGAGACAGGATTGTGTTGAAGCACAGATCTGGGGAAGGGTGCCAAAATGTTTACAGCATTGAAGGTCCCCAAGAAGAAAGTGGCTTTGGTTTGGAACAATCAAAACTCTTCCTAGAGCTGCATACCCGGCCAAATTGAGCAATCGGAGGAGAAGGGCCTGGGTCAGAGAGGTGACCCAGAACACGATGGCACTGTTATTAACATGCAAAAGGTAAAAATATGCTTCAAATGAAATACAGTAGGCTACATAGGCCTATTTATTTTATATCATATTGATATGAAATTCATGTTAAATCAATTGAGTTCCATTTTGATAATTCAAGGCTACTGTCCAATTTTTGCCTCAAATAACAATATATTCAATTTAGAGCATCGCCACAATATTTGCAGCCATAGGTGATAGTTTCTCTCACCGTCATCAATATCTAATGTTAAAGGTGAGATTTGAATGGAGAATGTTTTTAATTAGATATTATCAGAACAATGACTAACTTATTGAAATGTTCTCCCTGCATGGTGTTTTAGAAAATGCATGTGAGTTCCTCATCCGTTATAAAAACAAAGCATCGTCAAAACACTCGTAAGGTTAAGTTCCATCGTTATCGGCTATGTGCTTCTATGAAAAATATATGGATTTCCCCTTTAAAGAGGGGGGGGGTGAATATCAACAGCTGTTTACATTAAGCACATACGAGCTCCTGTAAATGACTCTCAAAAGTTCTGAAAAAGTTGGCTGAGTGAACATTTGGAAAGAAATCCACCCCAAATATCCGTAACTCCCTCCAAAGATCTTGTGTTTTTAAGGAATCTTGCCGACGGACGATGAATTTTGGTCCGGTTCAGACTAAAACTGAAACAATCATAGACGTCTATAATTGGTTCAGATTTGGTCCGGTCCAGATCGACCTTGATTTGGCCCAAACATAGATGTCTATGATTGGTTTAGATCTGGTCCTGTCTAGACTGGACCTAACCTGAACCAATCATAGACATCTATGTTTCACAAGTTTGGAAAGCACAGTACAGTACAGTAGACGAGTAGTTCTAAAACCTCTCAACTCTGTACAGCTGAGTCCACTACATTACAGTAAAACTTTTTGGGGAGAAAATCTTTGAAATATTAACTCAGAACTGAAAATGAACCTGATTTCAAAGTCCAGAAAAGTTGTATTTTCTACATCCGGAAAAAACATATTTTCTGAAGAAAAAAATAGTTATTTTCACCTTTCATACAGAACCTAAAATAAATATGTATTTTAGTTAAACATCAATTTGCTTATTGGGTTCATATTTTTGGGAACACTGAAAAGTGACTTTACTGGAAAAAAAAATGCATTGACAGAATGAATGATCATATGTTAAGGGATGGAATTTGTTCTAGGGATGCTTGAACAGCGACCTGTCTGTCTCATGTGTTGATCTAGCTAATTATATAACTACCTGGTGTGTTGATCTAGCTAATTTGCTAGCTAGCTAGCTACCATGTTTACACTCTCTGCAATGAACAGCTAATGCGCTACTTTCACCTGTATTGGCCGGATCTAGATTCAACATAGCTGTTTTGTTAATTAATCAGCTTGTTACAGGCTTTGGTTTTTCCATTTATATTTTGAGGCGTTAGCACTTAGGGTGCACCGATTGGTGTCACCTCGTTAGTCAGTATGTGTTACACCTGTGCTGGCTTGTCCATCTCGTTAGTCTGAAGGTGTTTCAACTGTGCCCACCCAGGTGATATTTAAGAGTGGCTGGCCCAGGTGTTATTTAAGAGCGGCTGGCCCAGGTGTTATTTAAGAGCGGCTGGCCCAGGTGATATTTAAGAGTGGCTGGCCCAGGTGATATTTAAGAGTGGCTGGCCCAGGTGTTATTTAAGAGCGGCTGGCCCAGGTGATATTTAAGAGTGGCTGGCCCAGGTGATATTTAAGAGTGGCTGGCCCAGGTGATATTTAAGAGTGGCTGGCCCAGGTGATATTTAAGAGTGGCTGGCCCAGGTGTTATTTAAGAGTGGCTGGCCCAGGTGATATTTAAGAGTGGCTGGCCCAGATGATATTTAAGAGTGGCTGGCCCAGGTGATATTTAAGAGTGGCTGGCCCAGATGATATTTAAGAGTGGCTGGCCCAGGTGATATTTAAGAGTGGCTGGCCCAGGTGATATTTAAGAGTGGCTGGCCCAGGTGATATTTAAGAGTGGCTGGCCCAGGTGTTATTTAAGAGCGGCTGGCCCAGGTGATATTTAAGAGTGGCTGGCCCAGGTGTTATTTAAGAGCGGCTGGCCCAGGTGTTATTTAAGAGCGGCTGGCCCAGGTGATATTTAAGAGTGGCTGGCCCAGGTGATATTTAAGAGTGGCTGGCCCAGGTGATATTTAAGTGTGGCTGGCCCAGGTGATATTTAAGAGTGGCTGGCCCAGGTGATATTTAAGAGTTGCTGGCCCAGGTGATATTTAAGAGTGGCTGGCCCAGGTGATATTTAAGAGTGGCTGGCCCAGGTGATATTTAAGAGTGGCTGGCCCAGGTGATATTTAAGAGTGGCTGGCCCAGTGCTCCAGTTGTCTTGAGAGATGTGGAAGCTTGTTGTCTCTACCTACTATAATTCCCTGGTTTCGGTTTGCTCCACTTTTTGGTTTGCTTCCTGTCTTTTAGTTTGGTGTGGGATTTTCTTTTGTTTGCCTCTTCTTGGACGAACATAGTGGGTCTCATGGTGGGTGTCTATTAGGTCCCAGTTGTTGTTGCTAGTCAAATTTTAGTGTGTGCTGAACATTTTTAATGTTTCTGTTTTTCTAATAACTAATTAATGTGTTCTGTTCGTGTGTTTTTTTTTTTATAACTGTTTTCTGTGTTCATTCAAGTGACTGACTGAACGAATCCACACTATCAGTAGCTGCAATTTGGCAGTACGCCCAGACCTTTGTTTTGAGAATGAAAGATATCACAGTTTCAAGGTCTCGGCTTGGAGAGGAGAAGCCTCGTGAGGTATTGGTCGGTCACATGTTATGAAACAAAATGGTAATGATTAATTAATTATGCCAAATATAACTTGTCTGTGTATAGTTGTATATAAGACAACTGCTGGGAATGCCCCAGCATAGCTCCTGATTGACATGTGTACTATGGTGCAATGAGTTGGTTCGAACATCTCCAACGCGCTGATAAGAAAGGATGATTCATTTAAGATTGACTTTGAGTGTCACTGGTGGTAATTCCCATGACATTGTGGTGAATTTCCATGACAATTTGGCGTCACGAGCCGGATGACTCATTCTACCTGAGAAGCTTTCCAGTTGGGGTCAGCGAGGAAAACCGGAAGCACATTTTATGAAGCATCAGGGAAATTCTCGTCTAACCAAAAGAGGACGAGGACCTGTCCAGTGTAACAACTGTCGTAGAAAATGGCTGTGTGATTATTTTTGGCAGGCTACTCTCCTGACATAATCTAATGTTTTGCTTTCGCTGTAAAGCCTTTTTGAAATCGGACAATGTGGTTAGATTAACGAGAGTCTTGTCTTTAAAATGGTGTAAAATAGTCATATGTTTGAGAAATTGAAGTTATAGCATTTTTGAGGTATTTGTATTTCGCGCCACGCGATTCCACTGGCTGTTGACTAGGGTGGGACGCAAGCGTCCCACCTAGCCCATAGAAGTTAACCCAGAACACTAAAGAAAATAACAAAAGCGAAAACGATAAGCTCACAGTTCTGTCAGGTACACAGACTAACTAAACAGAAAATAACTACCCACAAACACAGGTGGAAAAAAACCCTACTTAAGTATGAGCTCCAATTAGAGACAACGAGGACCAGCTGCCTCTAATTGGAGATCATTCCCCCCAAAAAACAACATAGAAATAGAAAAACTAGAACTTAAACATAGAAATAGAAAACATAGAAAAACCCAAAACACCCCCTGTCACGCCCTGATCTACTCTACCATAGAAAATAACATCTTACTATGATCAGGACGTGACATCCAGACCAGACCCTTACTGTCAGCTGCCCAGGAGGAGACACATCATCCGCAAACAATTGAGGGACGGCAACTGATTTCACTAAGTCAATTTAAATGACTTTGTATGAAATAAAAAAATACATAAAACCAATGAAAGTAAACATAAAGATTTAGGAGGGTACCAGTAGCCTACAAAATAACACGAGGTGTTTTTGAATACGGGGTGATATTTATAGAGTCTGTAGAGAACATAGCATTTATGATTATATAAACTACTGACACTATAGACACTGAGAGACTATAGATATGCGAGACTATAGATACTGTAGAGACTATAGCTACTGTAGAGAGTATCGATACTGTAGAGAGTATGGCGATTGGAGTATAGCGACTGTAGAGACTGTGGTGGCTGTGGAGACTGTGGCGACTGTAGAGATTGTGGTGGCTGTGGAGACTGTGGTGGCTGTGGAGACTGTGGTGACTGTGGTGACTGTGGAGACTGTGGTGACTGTGGAGACTGTGGTCACTATGGTGACTGTGGAGACTGTGGTGACTGTGGAGACTGTGGAGACTGTGGTGACTGTGGAGACTGTGGAGACTGTGGAGACTGTGGAGACTGTGGTGACTGTGGAGACTGTGGAGACTGTGGAGACTGTGGTGACTGTGGAGACTGTGGAGACTATAGATACCATAGAAACTATGGAGGAACCGTTGAAGATACATATGGACACGGACGAAGCCTAGGGCTAGTCTTAGACGGTACCATGCCCCGCTGACAGCTGTCTGTAGGCATTTATAAGAGAAATGTCTACGTGGTCTGTAGCCACTGGAAGAGAATAGTTTAAGGTGCACTCTGGGCTATTTTATATGTATAGTGAAGATACATATGGTGCATAGGAGGTAACGACAAGAGAATTGTTGAAGATGCACATGGGGTAATAAGGGAGATTACTGAGTGTGTTAGTACTAAGTGAATGTGGATGTGAAAGTTGTGTGTGTGTGTGTGTGTGTGTGTGTCACAGGCGTCAAAGTGAGTAGACCAAGGTGCAGCGTGTTCATCTTGAGTTTAATGAAGAAAGAATGAACACTTTACAAATAAACAAAAATGACAGCAGACAGTTCCGTCAGGTACTTACGACTAAACGGAAAATGACTACCCACAAAGAACAAAGGAAAAACAGGCTGCCTAAGTATGGCTTCCAATCAGAGACAACAATAGACACCTGCCTCTGATTGGAAACCATACCCGGCCAAAACATAGAATGCCCACCCACCTATCACACCCTGGCCTAGCTAATCAGAAATAACACAGCTCTCCTAGGTCAGAGTGTGACTGTGTGTGTGTGTGTGTGTGTGTGTGTGTGTGTGTGTGTGTGTGTGTGTGTGTGTGTGTGTGTGTGTGTGTGTGTGTGTGTGTGTGTGTGTGTGTGTGTGTGTGTGTGGAAAGGACGTGTTAAACTGATTGAAATTTGGATACTAAGATGATTGGTTGAAATTTGGGTGGTAAGCTGATTTTAAATTTGAATAACAAGAGTTTGAAATACGGATATTAAGGTGACTGTACAGAGCGAATGAGAGCTGTCAGGGAACTAGCTCCAGCGTGAAAGAGTATTACTGAGTGCGTGAAAGAATGGATACCAGAGCTGAGTTTTTAGATCTATAACGTTATCTAGGGGTTTCTGTCCACCACCGCCCATCGATCTACAGGTAGTGAGCACTGACAGGACAAACCATTGAAAGATATGTGTACCTCTTGGCCCGCTGCACTGTGATTGTTGATGCGCTGTGGAGGTGAAAATCTAAAGATTTATAACGTTATAAAGGGATTCTCTATGGAGATATGAAAAGAGAAAATACTATTTCCGAATATGCTGTTAAATACTAGCGAATATTTAAACCACTGTATGTATATAGAACACTGGTATAGAAGAGGAATTTGTGATGTAATAATGGGTTACTAGAGATAAAGTAACATATTGAGTATAATGGGTTACTAGAGACGTGATGAAGTAACAATAGAAATAATAATAATTATATACAACTTACACACCCACACGTAGACGTACGTAAGTGGTGTAAATAGTACTATTTTCAGTGGTCCCTTATTGGATCATTTGATGAAAATGAGGTTAAAGCACTGTATGGGACTTCATTTACCCCTAACCAATATATCTAAACAGGCTTATAAGATTTCCTCCACACTGGTAATACATTTTGAAATAAGCCCATGCCCTGTTAAATTGAACCTATGATTTTCTATATTCACCTACTCAACTGTTTAACATATTAGGTAGAGACTTATTATGGCCAGAGTATGCCATCTACAGGGGACTGATAGACAGTGTAACCCAGTTAGTACATATTGATCCCTCCAAAGCATTAGATATGAATCTTAAAATAATAAAGATTTAATAAATATTGAAGCAGAAAGTGAATATTCAACAGAAATTGGGAAAAAGAATATGGAGTAACTTTTGAAGGTGTACTAAGATAAAAACAATGCCTTCCAATATGGAGAAAGTTATCATGTTTGTTTTGTTTAAAAACCTTGCAATGGGGGGGGGGGGGAGCATAATGTTGTTTGAGAGTGATCTGTGTGATTGAGGTTTTCCTATTGGGATGGGAGTCCAAGATGAGGGACACAGATACGGAGACAAGTTTAAGTACAAAGTGAATTGTTATTGGCTTTCAGATAGTAATCCAATAATGCAATATTTTAGTAATTTGAAGAAGTAAAACAGAGAGATTGAGCATTGGGACTTAAATTAGAGGCATCTCACTCTTCAAGGCCTGCTCCACTGCTCTCGTGTTAAGACAGCCTTTTCTTTATATGGATATTTAATTTCATTGTTACTTGTTTTGTGTCTATATTGCATTTGTTTTAAGCATAAGGGCAATGAAATGTACCGATATTTAGATATAGTTGCATATTTTCCTAAGCTTGGGTCCCAGGAAAACACAGAATGTCTAACTTGGGTCTCAGGCTGAAAAAATGTAAGAACCCTTGCGTAAAGGAATAAGCTTCCTGTGGAACAATAGACAGCCGCCAGTACACACTGAACTCAAACTGTCTGTAAAGGACACAGAGGGGGTAAGGGAGACAGTTGGGAAATTTGGAACAGAGGTATGAATAAATAAACAAGACACGTTTTTGACATTTTCCAATTATTAATAATAAATTCTATAGTTTGGGAACTACCAGTGATTTAAGTAAGAATATGCATGTGCCCTTGACCAAATTCGGGAGGTCTCTAGAGACATAGAGTAAATTGTCATCTAAAACAATAATCTTTTTTCATTAAGTGGAACTGTATCCAGAATGGAAGTAGATCCAAATACATGGTTTTAGTTCCGAATACTGAGCTGATAAATCAGCACCAACTTTATGAAAGTCCTAGCAGATTTGTTAACAGACAGGGTGAGTAAAGAATGATACTGGGGTCTATGTATTCTTTAACAGACAGGGTGAGTTAGGAATGCTACTGGGGTCTATGTATTCTTTAACAGACAGGGTGAGTTCTTTAACAGACAGGGTGAGTAAGGAATGCTACTGGGGTCTATGTATTCTTTAACAGACAGGGTGAGTTAGGAATGCTACTGGGGTCTATGTATTCTTTAACAGACAGGGTGAGTTCTTTAACAGACAGGGTGAGTTAGGAATGCTACTGGGGTCTATGGATTCTTTAACAGACAGGGTGATTAAGGAATGCTACTGGGGTCTATGGATTCTTTAACAGACAGGGTGAGTAAGGAATGCTACTGGGGTCTATGTATTATTTAACAGACAGGGTGAGTAAGGAATGCTACTGGGGTCTATGTATTCTTTAACAGACAGGGTGAGTTAGGAATGCTACTGGGGTCTATGTATTCTTTAACAGACAGGGTGAGTTCTTTAACAGACAGGGTGAGTTAGGAATGCTACTGGGGTCTATGTATTCTTTAACAGACAGGGTGAGTTAGGAATGCTACTGGGGTCTATGTATTCTTTAACAGACAGGGTGAGTTCTTTAACAGACAGGGTGAGTTAGGAATGCTACTGGGGTCTATGGATTCTTTAACAGACAGGGTGATTAAGGAATGCTACTGGGGTCTATGGATTCTTTAACAGACAGGGTGAGTAAGGAATGCTACTGGGGTCTATGTATTATTTAACAGACAGGGTGAGTAAGGAATGCTACTGGGGTCTATGTATTCTTTAACAGACAGGGTGAGTTCTTTAACAGACAGGGTGAGTTAGGAATGCTACTGGGGTCTATGGATTCTTTAACAGACAGGGTGATTAAGGAATGCTACTGGGGTCTATGGATTCTTTAACAGACAGGGTGAGTAAGGAATGCTACTGGGGTCTATGTATTATTTAACAGACAGGGTGAGTTAGGAATGCTACTGGGGTCTATGTATTCTTTAACAGACAGGGTGAGTAAGGAATGCTGCTGGGGTCTATGTATTCTTTAACAGACAGGGTGAGTTAGGAATGCTACTGGGGTCTATGGATTCTTTAACAGACGGGTGAGTTAGGAATGCTACTGGGGTCTATTTATTCTTTAACAGACAGGGTGAGTTAGGAATGCTACTGGGGTCTATGTATTCTTTAACAGACAGGGTGAGTTCTTTAACAGACAGGGTGAGTTAGGAATGCTACTGGGGTCTATGTATTCTTTAACAGACAGGGTGAGTTAGGAATGCTACTGGGGTCTATGTATTCTTTAACAGACAGGGTGAGTTAGGAATGCTACTGGGGTCTATGTATTCTTTAACAGACGGGGTGAGTTCTTTAACAGACAGGGTAGGTTAGGACATCCTACGAAGTGCCATCTGGACATACTGATCAAGGCCTAGAGCAACCTGTATAATACCTAGTTGTAAATACCAGCCTATTCCCTATGCACTATTTTCACCATTCCTTATTCCCTACTTTGACCCATATCCCTACTTTGACCCATATCCCTACTTTGACCCATATCCCTACTTTGATACTATGCCTTAAACCCTACTTTGACCCTATTCCCTATTCCCAGCTTTGACCCTATTCCCTATTCCCAGCTTTGATCCTTTTCAATCTTCCCTGCTTTTACCATATTCCCTACTTTGACCCTATGCCCTATTCACTACGTTGACACTACTATCTACTTTGACCCTATTCCATATTCCCTACTTTGACCCTATACCCTACTTTGACCCTATACCCTACTTTGACCCGATACCCTAAATTGACCATATTCCATATTCCCTACTTTGACCCTATAACCTGCTTTGACCTTGTACCCTACTTTGACACTAGACCTTACTTTGACCCTATTCCATATTCCCTGCATTGACCCTATTCCATATTCCCTGCATTGACCCTATGCCTCTTTTCCCTACTTTGACCCTATTCCCCACTTTGACCCTATTCCATATTCCCCACTTTGATCCAATTCCCTATTCCCTACTTTGGCCCTGTTCCCTATTCCCCAATTTAACCCTATGGCCTATTCCCTTTTTGACCCTATTCCCCAATCCTGCTTTGATATTATTTCCTGCTTTGACTCTATTCCATATGCCCTACTTTGACCCTACGCCCTATTCCCTGTTTTGACCCAATTACCTATTTCCATGCTTTGACTCTATTCCATATGCCCTACTTTGACCCTATTCCCTATTCCCTGCTTTGACCCTATTCCCTATTCTCTACTTTGACCCTATGCCCTATCCCCTGCTTTGACCCTATGCCCTATCCCCTGCTTTGACCCTATGCCCTATCCCCTGCTTTGACCCTATGCCCTATCCCATGCTTTGACCCTATTCCCTATCCCCTACTTTGACTTTATTCAATTCTTTGACTCTATTCCCTATTTTGACATGATTATCTACTTTCTCCTTATTCCCTATTCCCTACTTGATCATATCCCTACTTTGACCATGTGACCAATTTGACCCTATTCCCTACTTTAACCCTATTATCTACATTTACCCTGTTCCCTACTTTGACTCTATGCCCTAATAGCTACTTTGACCCTTTTCAATCTTCCCTGCTTTTATGATATTCCCTACTTTGACCATGTACCCTACGTTGACCCTGTACTCTACGTTGACCCTATTCCCTATTCTCTACTTTGACCCTATACACTACTTTGACCCTATACCCTACTTTGACCATGTACCCTACGTTGACCCTGTACTCTACGTTGACCCTATTCCCTACTTTGACCCTATTCCCCATTCCTTGCTTTGACCCTATTCAATATTCCCTACTTTGACCATATATCCTACTTTGACCCGATACCCTAAATTGACCCTATTCCCTATTAACTACTTTGACCCTATTCCCTATTCCCTATTTTCACCCTGTTCCCTACTTTGACTCCCTGCCCTAATCGCTATTTTTACCATCTGCCCTAATCCCTACATTGACCCAATGCCCTATTGCCTATTCTCTTTTTTTTATCCCACTCCCTACTTTGACCCTATACCCCACTCCCTACTTTGACCCTATTCCCCACTCCCTACTTTGACCCTATTCCCCACTCCCTACTTTGACCCTATTCCCACTCCCTACTTTGACCCTATTCCCCACTCCCTACTTTGACCCTATACCCCACTCCCTACTTTGACCCTTTTACCTACTTTGACCCTATTCCCCACTCCCTACTTTGACCCTATTCCCCACTCCCTACTTTGACCCTATTCCCCACTCCCTACTTTGACCCTATTCCCCACTCCCTACTTTGACCCTATACCCCACTCCCTACTTTGACCCTATTCCCCACTCCCTACTTTGACCCTATACCCCACTCCCTACTTTGACCCTATACCCCACTCCCTACTTTGACCCTATACCCCACTCCCTACTTTGACCCTATACCCCTGTTACGTGTTACGTTTTTCTTGTTCCCCATTTTCCCCTGTTAGTGTGTTTGTCCTGAGCATTACAGGTGTACCGAGTTGCGGCTAACGATGGGGGGCGTGGCTGTAGCTGATTACAGAGAGGATATCTGTTTGCCGTGTGAGAAGAGAAGAAGAGAGGGGGAGAGAGAGGACACTTGTTTTTTGTTTGATTATTTGTGTTAATTTCTTTGTTTGTGTTGCAGCCTGTCCTCCTGAGGCGCTCCACCCTACCTAGGTCCTGGAGAAGGGAAAAGGTAGATCTGCCCATGGGTGTACATTCTCACGTAGATAACCCATTGTTTTATACACTAGGTTAGCCGGGCGGGTGTCACCCTTGTATTTTTCTTGGAACCAGGTAGGACAGTGGGTTAGGGTTTAGAGTGTGTTAGGAAGGTTTAGGTGTGTAGAAGAGGAGGGACCTTTTGTTTATTTTCATTACTTGGACCCCGATCCCAAACATTCCCTTCTCTTACCTTCCCTTGTTGTTGTTTTGTGTCTTATTGATTATTTATGGGTGTGTTATATTGTTTATTTTAAATAATTTACTAAACATCCCCTGAGGGTTAAAATTGAGTTCTGGTTGTGGTCTGATTTATTTATCGCCCATTGCACCCCACATTTCTTCCCCTTTCATCCGTGTTACCTGGTGTGTTTAGGCCCAGGCATTTACGTCTCCTCCTCAGACGAGCTACACCCGAGGGGAGAACGTAATATGGGTCCTCATCCGGGATATTTATTGATCCAGCTTGTGCCCGCACACTAGGGTAGTAAAGGTGGATTGGGTAGTTGTTGTGTTTGGTTTAGTGCTGTGTAGTAGTTAGGTGGTGGATTTGGAATATGGCCAACTTTAACCTGAAGTTTTTTCTGGATAACCCAACGTGGGAGGGTTTTGAGAATTGTAGGAGAGTGGATTTAGAGACTTTGGCAGACCATTTGGATATCTCCGTGCCAAGGGGATTTGTTAAGGCGGAGGTAAAGGCATTGGTATTAGCGGCGCTGATGGAAAAGCAGGTGTTGGTTTTGCCTCGGCCTACGGTTGGAGAGGTGGTGGAGGCTCTGGGTACCCCGTCTAGGCCCGACGATGAGGTCGAGTATAAGGCCCCGGCCACCTTGCCTCGATTTGACCCTCTTTCTCCTATGCCTACGGCTGTACATTTACAGATGGAGGCAGAAGAGCGAGCACAAATCCGAAAGGATGAGATGCGCCGACTGGAGTTGGAAGCAGAAAAGGACCTTAAGATAAGGCAGATGGACTTTGAAATGCGCAAATTGGAATTAGAGGTGGAGATGGCGAGGCTGGCCGCTGTCCCTGCCGTTTCCAATAGTGTGTTTTCCACCCCAGGATCTACCTTTGACATTAGCAGGCATATTGCTTTAGTTCCACAATTCCGTGAATCTGAGGTTGACTCTTACTTTTGTGCATTCGAACGCATAGCAGTGGCTTTGAATTGGCCTAGGGATGTGTGGCCGCTTTTACTCCAATGTAAGTTGTCCGGTAAAGCGCAGGAGGTATTGGGTGCTCTTTCTCTCGCTGATAGTCTTAATTACGACCTAGTTAAGGCTACTGTGCTCCGTGGGTATGAGCTTGTGCCAGAGGCTTATAGACAAAAGTTTAGAAAGCACTCCAAATCCTCTATAAAAACTTTTGTTGAATTCGCTAGAGAGAAGGAGTCTCTCTTTGACAAATGGTGCTCAGCGAGTAAAATCAATGACTTTGAAGGTCTTCGTGAATTAATGTTATTGGAAGAATTTAAAAACAGCCTCCCAGAGCGGTTGGTTGTATACCTTAATGAACAGAAAGTGTTAAAGTTATCTGACGCCGCGGTGCTTGCAGATGAATTTGTGTTAACACATAAAACGGTGTTTCCCACACCCCGTAGTGAGACTAGACCGGTTGTATCCTCTTCTGTCTACTATTCACCCCGTTACTCAGGAAGTACACGGCTGAATCAAAAGGAGGACCGCACATGTTTTTACTGTCATAAAGTAGGACACGTAATTTCGGAATGTATGTCTCTAAAACGCAAGTCACCAGCTTCAACCCCTAAACTCCATAAAAGTGTGGGTTTGATTAAAGTAACCAATAAGAGCTCTGTAAAGGAGAGTCCTGAAGTTGTACTAAGTCGTCCTGATCAAACGTACGACCCGTTCATATTTAAAGGCTTTGTTTCCCTGACAGGTGATTCTGGAGACCAAAAGCCAGTTTTGATATTGAGAGATACTGGTGCAGCTCAGTCTGTAATTCTCTCGAGTGTTCTGCCCTGGTCAGAAGAGTCTTATTGTGGCTCTAGTGTATTATTGAGGGGGATCGAAATGGGTTGTGTGCCTGTTCCGTTACATACTGTCCATTTGACTTCTGATCTAGTGAGTGGATATTTCAGAATCGGTGTACAGTCCGAGCTTCCTGTAAAGGGGGTTGACCTAATCATGCGTAACGATCTAGCAGGAGGCAAAGTTGTGCCTGTGTTAGAAGTGCTAGACAAGCCTGATGCTCAGTCAAGTGCTGATGTTTTGGGAACTACGTTTCCCGAAGCATTTCCATCGTGTGCAATTACGCGTGCGCAGTCACGTCGCTTAGGTACCATGGTAGACTTAGCTGACTCTGTGCTTGCACCTATGTTGAATGGGGAAGATATTCAGTGTTCTACTCCTGTGTTCCCAGTGAGTTCTGATCATGATGATGGGAATAAAGACAAGACAATGGCTTCCTCGGTGGACTGTTTAAGGTTGCCAGTTACTCGGGAGGAGCTAATAGTTGCCCAGATAGAGGATGTGGGCTTGGCGAAATGTTTTTCCTCCATGTTACCTTTGAGTGAGAAACACAGGAAAGGGGTGATGTATTTCCTTGAGAAGGGGCTTCTGATGAGAAAATGGACTCCCCGTGCTGACCTAGAAAATGATTGGAGTTCTGTTTGCCAGATTGTAGTTCCTGCCCCATTTCAGACAAAGGTGTTGTCCCTAGCTCATGATATTCCCTGGTCTGGTCATCTAGGGGTGACTAAAACCTACGACCGAATCCTCCGTCATTTCTTCTGGCCGGGAATGAAACGGGATGTGGCTCGTTATTGCCGTACATGTAGTACTTGCCAAGTGGTGGGGAAACCTAACCAGGTTATTTCCCCGGCTCCTCTCTGCCCTATTCCGGTTATGGGAGAGCCGTTTGAGAAAGTAATCATCGATTGTGTTGGTCCCTTACCCAGGACTAAGTCGGGTAATCAATTCTTGTTAACAATAATGTGCACTGCTACAAGGTACCCAGAGGCGATTCCTATGCGTAAAATCACAAGTAAGGCAATTGTGAAGGCGCTGATTAAGTATTTCTCTACCTTTGGATTTCCAAAAATTTTACAGACGGATCAAGGCACAAATTTTACATCAAAATTGTTTGGAAGTGTGTTGAAGTCCTTGTCAGTGTCCCATCAGATGTCTAGTGATTACCACCCGGAGAGTCAGGGTGCGCTGGAACGTTGGCATCAGACGCTAAAAGCTATGTTGCGTAAATACTGTATGGACACAGGAAAAGATTGGGATGAGGGGGTGCCCTACGTGCTGTTTGCTATTCGGGAGACCGTACAAGAGTCTCTTGGGTTTAGCCCAGCTGAGCTAATCTTTGGTCATACTGTGAGAGGGCCTCTCAAGGTACTGAAAGAACAACTTATGGCTGATGATTCAGTTGGGTCCTCTACTAATGTACTAGACTATGTTAGTCAAGTTCGGGAGCGGTTGCATGACGCCTGTGCTGTAGCCAGAGAAAATCTGTCTTCCACCCAAAAGAAAATGAAACGTCATTTTGATGTTAAATCTGTGTCTCGTTCTTTTCAACCAGGTGAACAAGTCTTGGTGTTGTTGCCGGTACCCGGCTCGTGTCTCTCTTCCAGTTTCTCTGGCCCATATGTAGTGGATCGAAAACTCAGTGATACTGATTATGTTATCAAAACGCCAGACCGTAGACGACCATTTCGGGTATGTCACATTAACATGATTAAAGCCTATCTTGTTAGAGGTGGTATCGAGTCTCCCATTACCAGTGAAAAACCTGTTGTATCCTCTGTTGCTTTTGTGAGCCTGGTTAATCACCCAGGAGTCAGCATAAATGATGAGGACGGTTTGGTGATGCGGAATACTCCTGAGCAGTGTGCTCGTTTGTGTAATTCGGAGATGGTGGCGTCTCTCCCAACCCATTTGTTGCACTTGAATGATCAGCAGAGGGCTGATATTGAATTACTAATCGCTGATTTTCCAAGTCTCTTTCAGGATGTTCCCAGTCGTACCAATGTGTTGAAACATGATATAAATGTAGGTGATGCTGCTCCAATCAAACAGCACCCTTA
The DNA here is from genome assembly GCF_901001165.1 of Salmo trutta. Lineage (NCBI taxonomy): Eukaryota > Metazoa > Chordata > Actinopteri > Salmoniformes > Salmonidae > Salmo > Salmo trutta. The sequence continues at coordinate 3,470,198 of NC_042962.1, read as the reverse complement.
TCGTGTGAATTCAATCAAGAGAGGAGTGATGAAGAAAGAGGTAACTGATTTACTGGAAAATGAGATGGCAATCCCCAGTGGCAGTCCTTGGAGTTCCCCTTGTCTACTGATTCCAAAGCCTGACGGGACTCAAAGATTTTGTACTGACTACAGGAAAGTGAATAATGTTACTATACCTGACTCATTCCCTTTACCTCGCATGGATGACTGTATAGACACCATTGGATCGGCTGCATATGTTACGAAGCTTGACTTGTTAAAACGTTATTGGCAGGTGCCTTTAACCCCTCGTGCCTCTGAGGTGTCTGCTTTTGTAACTCCTGACAGTTTCTGCCAGTACACAGTGATGGCTTTTGGAATGAGGAATGCTCCGGCCACGTTTCAACGTTTGGTAAATATTGTGTTGGCTGATGTTCCTGATTGTACAGCATATCTGGATGACCTGGTTGTTCATTCGACTACCTGGCTTAATCACATGAGCACATTGAGGGCTGTGTTTGCACGCTTGGCCAACGCTTCTTTGACCCTTAACCTGTTTGGTATAGGGGGCAGTATTGAGAATTTTGGAAAAAATATGTTCCCATTTTTAACTGCCTCCTACACCAACTCAGAAGTTAGAATATGCATATTATTGTTCAGGTTTGGATAGAAAACACTCTGAATTTTCTAAAACTGTTTGAATGGTGTCTGTGAGTATAACAGAACTCCTATGGCAGGCAAAAACCTGACAAGGCTTCAAGCAGGAAGTACCCTGTCTGACAAGGAGTCGTGCGTCTTACCTCTTTTTATTGAAAAGTAAGGATCTTAGCTGTAACGTGACAATTCCCAGGGCTCCAATAGGCTCTCAGAGCCCGCGAAATAACTGAAGGTTTACGAGGGAACCTCAGGTTGAAATATATTATCGCCTTTTGTAAGTGGATGCTCGGAGGACCTTTCAATGATGCGCGTGCATGAGTCGCTTCTGAGGAGAAATTTTATTCGGCTGTTTAGGCTCAATGCATACTCCCGGTCGGAATATTAACACTTCTCTACGACATAAATGGCATAAAAATTGGTTTTAAACAGCGGTTGACATGCTTCGAAGTACGGTAATGGAATATTTAGACATTTTTGACACGCCAATGCGCCATGCGCGACACCGCGAAGAAGCATTCTAGAACTCACGAACAAAACGTCGCTGTTGGAACATAACGATGGATTATTTGGGACCAAACCAACATTTGTTATTGAAGTAGAAGTCCTGGCAGTGTATTCTGATGAAGAACAAGCAAGGTAAGAACATTTTTCTTATAGGAAATGTGATTTTGGTGGAGGCTGAACTGGGTGGGTATCTAAATAGCTAGCCCTGTAATGCCGGGCTATGTACTTAGATTATTGCAAAATGTGCTTCATCCGAAAAGCTATTTTAAAATCGGACATATCGAGTGCATAGAGGGGTAATGTATCTATAATTCTTAAAATAATTGTTATGCTTTTTGTGAACGTTTATCGTGAGTAATTTAGTAAAATCACCGGAAGTGTTCGGTGGGAATGCTAGTTCTGAACGTCACATGCTAATGTAAAAAGCTGGTTTTTGATATAAATATGAACTTGATTGAACAGACATGCATGTATTGTATAACACAATGTCCTAGGTGTGTCATCTGATGAAGATCATCAAAGGTTAGTGCTGCATTTAGATATGGTTTGGGTTTATGTGACATGATATGCTAGCTTGAAAAATGGCTGTGTGATTATTTCTGGCTGGGTACTCTGCTGACATAATCTAATGTTTTGCTTTTGTTGTAAAGCCTTTTTGAAATCGGACAGTGGGGTTAGATTAACGAGATTCTTGTCTTTAAATAGCTGTGAAATAGTCATATGTTTGAGAAATTGAAGTTATAGCATTTCTAACGATTCAAAAATCGCGCCACTGGATTGAAGTGGCTGTTACGTAGGTGGGACGAAATCGTCCCACATAGCCCAGAGAGGTTAACTTAGCCAAATGTGAGTTTGGAAAGGCAACTGTTACATATTTGGGTAAAGAGGTGGGTCGGGGTCAGGTGCGTACCGTAACAACTAAGGTGGATGCTATCACCCGGTTTCCTGCCCCTGCCACTCGCCGAGAATTACGCAGATTCTTAGGCATGACGGGTTATTATCGTACATTTTGTAGGAATTTCTCAACAGTTGTAGCCCCAATGACTAGGTTACTCAGTCCTTCCGTGTCCTTTGAGTGGACCGCGGAGTGTCGATCTGCTTTTGACTCTGTAAAAGCACTATTGTGTACTTCTCCTGTTCTTTCTGCCCCTGATTTCCAGAAACCATTTAAGTTGGAGGTGGATGCCAGTTCAGTGGGTGCAGGTGCTGTATTATTACAGGAACACGATGGTCTAGATCACCCAGTTTGTTATTTCTCTCGAAAATTCAACAGCTGTCAGTCACGTTATTCCACTATCGAACAGGAGACCCTGGCGCTGTTATTTGCCCTACAATTTTTTGAAGTTTATGTTGGCTCCAGTGTGTTGCCTGTTGTGGTATACACAGACCACAACTCTTTAACTTTCCTGAGCCGCATGTATAACCACAACCAACGTCTTATGCGTTGGGCGTTGGTTATACAGGGTTATAATTTAGAAATTCAGCACATAAAGGGTTCAGAAAACATAGTTGCGGACGCTTTGTCCCGTGCCTAGTTAAAACAAAGATAAGTAATAATAGAACAAGGCCTTGATAACTTTGGTGATGTAAGTAGGTGGTATTATAAAATGTATAAGGGTTTTATCATAAACCCAGGGGTTTACTCTTTTTTGTGGGGGGCGTGTTACGTGTTACGTTTTTCTTGTTCCCCATTTTCCCCTGTTAGTGTGTTTGTCCTGAGCATTACAGGTGTACCGAGTTGCGGCTAACGATGGGGGGCGTGGCTGTAGCTGATTACAGAGAGGATATCTGTTTGCCGTGTGAGAAGAGAAGAAGAGAGGGGGAGAGAGAGGACACTTGTTTTTTGTTTGATTATTTGTGTTAATTTCTTTGTTTGTGTTGCAGCCTGTCCTCCTGAGGCGCTCCACCCTACCTAGGTCCTGGAGAAGGGAAAAGGTAGATCTGCCCATGGGTGTACATTCTCACGTAGATAACCCATTGTTTTATACACTAGGTTAGCCGGGCGGGTGTCACCCTTGTATTTTTCTTGGAACCAGGTAGGACAGTGGGTTAGGGTTTAGAGTGTGTTAGGAAGGTTTAGGTGTGTAGAAGAGGAGGGACCTTTTGTTTATTTTCATTACTTGGACCCCGATCCCAAACATTCCCTTCTCTTACCTTCCCTTGTTGTTGTTTTGTGTCTTATTGATTATTTATGGGTGTGTTATATTGTTTATTTTAAATAATTTACTAAACATCCCCTGAGGGTTAAAATTGAGTTCTGGTTGTGGTCTGATTTATTTATCGCCCATTGCACCCCACATTTCTTCCCCTTTCATCCGTGTTACCTGGTGTGTTTAGGCCCAGGCATTTACGTCTCCTCCTCAGACGAGCTACACCCGAGGGGAGAACGTAATAACCCCACTCCCTACTTTGACCCTATTCCCCACTCCCTACTTTGACCCTATTCCCCACTCCCTACTTTGACCCTATACCCCACTCCCTACTTTGACCCTATTCCCCACTCCCTACTTTGACCCTATTCCCCACTCCCTACTTTGACCCTATACCCCACTCCCTACTTTGACCCTTTTCCCTACTTTGACCCTATGCCCTATTCCCTATTTTTACCCTATTCCCCATTCCTTGCTTTGACGCTATTCCTTGCTTTGACGCTATTCCCTGCATTGACCCTTTTCAATCTTCCCTGCTCTTACCATATTCCATATTCCCTACTTTGACCCTCTTCCATATCCCCTACTTTGACCCTATTTCATATTCCCTGGATTGATCCTATTCCATATTCCCTGGATTGACACTATTCCATATTCCCTACTTTGACCCTATTTCATATCCCCTACTTTGATCCTATTCCATATTCCCTGGATTGGCACTATTCCATATTCCCTACTTTGACCCTATTTCATATCCCCTACTTTGATCCTATTCCATATTCCCTGGATTGACACTATTCCATATTCCCTACTTTGACCCTATTTCATATCCCCTACTTTGATCCTATTCCATATTCCCTGGATTGACACTATTCCATATTCCCTACTTTGACCCTATTTCATATCCCCTACTTTGATCCTATTCCATATTCCCTGGATTGACACTATTCCATATTCCCTACTTTGACCCTATTTCATATCCCCTACTTTGATCCTATTCCATATTCCCTGGATTGACACTATTCCATATTCCCTACTTTGACCCTATTTCATATCCCCTACTTTGATCCTATTCCATATTCCCTGGATTGACACTATTCCATATCCCCTACTTTGACCCTATTCCCCAATTTGGCACTCTTCATATTTACGTCATTTAGCAGACGCTCTTCTCCAGAGCGACTTACAATATAACTGATTAAAATGCCTTTATTAGTATGGCATGTTCAAGAGGAACAATGTTTTTTAAAATCCGACGCGTTTCGGCTGCATGGCCTTCGTCAGGGAGATTGATTTTTAAAAACATTGTTCCTATTGAACACGCCGTACTAATGAAGGCATTTTAATCAATTATATGAAGAGTGCCTTGGTCCTCCTTTCTTTTTGATGACCCAATTCCCTACTTTGACCCTATACCCTACTTTGACCCTCTACCCTATGCACTATTTTTGACCAGGGCTTTTAGTGCGCTACATATGTAGGATCTTAATTTGATCCAGTTTGCCACAGCAGGAAAATAATCCTGCAACAGCAAGAAATGTGAATTTTTATGTGGATTATAACTCATTAACATTTTTGCAAGGGTTGATACATTTTTCGTTAGGCCAAATCAATTCTGAAAGTGGAAATTACCAACTTTAGAAGCCTTTTAAAAAAAACTCAAATACAGGACGGGTTTGCAATTCTTGTAACAAAAGAGTGATCAAATTAAGATCCTACATCTGTGTACAGTATAACTAGTAAGGTTCCATTTGTGGTTCAGACATGGGTTTTTAACACAGATAATGAGTTTGACCTGAATACAGTACTCCCTAAAGAAACAGGTTAGTCTGAACACTCAATAAAGCCATGATAGGATTCCATTCAGTCTTTCTCTGAATGAGTCCCAAATGACACCCTATTCCATACATGGGAGGGGGAATTCCAACTTGAGTTAAGCGCTCGTAAATGGAACAGAATTCCCCTTTTCTTTTTTCTCTCTACGCATTCTGACCTTGAATTTAAGCATGAGAAAATAGCACTTATTCATTTGGGGTGGAGATCTAAGGACAACATTTGGACACACCTACTCATTCCAGGGTTTTTCTTTATTTTTACTATTTTCTACATTGTAGGTTAATAATGAAGACATCAAAACTATGAGAACACATATACTGTAGAATCATGTAGTAACCAAAAAAAAAAGTGTTAAACAAATCAAAATATATTTATATTTGAGATTCTTCAAAGTAGCCACCCTTTGCCTTGATGACATCTTTGCACACACTTTGCATTCTCTCAACCAGCTTCATGAGGTAGTCACCTGGAATGCTTTTCCAACAGTCTTGAAGGAGTTCCCACACCTGCTGAGAACGTGGCTGCTTTTCCTTCACTCTGCGGTCCAACTCATCCCAAACCATCTCAGTTGGGTTGAGGTCGGGTGATTGTGGAGGCCAGGTCATCTGATGCAGCACTCCATCACTCTCCTTCTTGGTCAAACAGCCTGGAGGTGTATTTTGGGTGTATTGTGTAGTATTTTACACAGTATACTACAGCATTCTAAAGTAAGCACTACACAATCGAGGGGATACTACAGAGTGTGTAGTATAGTATCCTACAGTATAGTACAAAATATTATTGTAACACTACATGATTGAGCGATACTAAAGTGTGTAGTTCAGCATTCTCCAGAATACTACAAAATTCTATACTAAGCACTACATGATCGAGAGATACTACTGTGTGAAGTATAGGATTCTACAGTGTACTACAGTTTAATACGGTTTACTACAGAATTCAATTAAATTCTATGAAAAACGTATTTAAAAGGGATGGATTAAGATAAACGTAGTAAAAAAAAAACCTATTGAATGAAAACTCCACGAGGAAATCAGTTGGGAGGCAAGTGGTTTTCAGAGGATGACTGAAATGTGGCCAGCTGCAGAGCGCTTTACATGACTGAATCAAGGTAGTCTGAACACCAATCGCTGACATGTGCGTAGGAAAGGAGTACATTTTCTACATCTCAATCGTCCCCATAGTGCACTACCTTTGCCAAGAGCCCTTGGTCAAAACTAGTAATTCACTATATAGGGAAAAGGGAACCATTTAATTTTTTTTACTAGGCAAGTCAGTTAAGAACAAATTCTTATTTTCAATGACGGTCTAGGAACAGTGGGTTAATTGTCTTGTTCAGGGGCAGAACAACAGATTTTTACCTTGACAGCGCGGGGATTTGATCTTGCAACATTTCAGTTACTAGTCTAGCGCTCCAACCACTAGGCCACCTGCCTCCCCCCTCTAACCACTAGGATACCTGCCGCCCCTCCACTCTAACCACTAGGATACCTGCCGCCTCTACACTCTAACCACTAGGATACCTGCCGCCTCTACACTCTAACCACTAGGATACCTGCCGCCTCTACACTCTAACCACTAGGCTACCTGCCGCCCCTCTAACCACTAGGCTACGTGCCGCCCCGGTAGGTAGCTAGGCTACGTGTCGCCCCGGTAGGTAGCTAGGCTACGTGCCGCCCAGGTAGGTAGCTAGGCTACGTGCCGCCCAGGTAGGTAGCTAGGCTACGTGCCGCCCAGGTAGGTAGCTAGGCTACGTGTCGCCCCGGTAGGTAGCTAGGCTACGTGCCGCCCCGGTAGGTAGCTAGGCTACGTGCCGCCCCGGTAGGTAGCTAGGCTACGTGCCGCCCCGGTAGGTAGCTAGGCTACGTGCCGCCCCGGTAGGTAGCTAGGCTACGTGCCGCCCCGGTAGGTAGCTAGGCTACGTGTCGCCCCGGTAGGTAGCTAGGCTACCTGCCGCCCCGGTAGGTAGCTAGGACATTTGGGATGCACACCCTCTCTTTCAGATCTCTTGCAGGTGATGCTGTTCCAAGAAGTAGTAAATGTTTTGCAGCCGCAGACAAGACATGGGAGGATGACGTGGTTAGTAGCTACACTGACGGACCAGAGGGTTCAGCTCCAAATGGCACCCTATTCCCTAAGTAGTGCAGTTCTTTTGACCAGGGCTCTGGTTAACAGTAGGGAATAGGGTACCATTTGGGACGCAAGCCTAACAGAAGTAAAACAGATGTTTATCTGATATAACGAGGCTTGGCTGGGTCTCTGAGACATCCGATTCTCCCATCACAACACACTTCATAAAACATGTCATAAACACGAGATGAAATACACACTATGAAGGAATAGTGATGTATCATGTTGAAGCTTCGACCGTGTAAATTAAATGTAGTTGTATTTGTTTTGGACTTTTGTCAAAGCTTGTTTGGTGTTGATTAAAAACTGTTTATAATACTAGGACAAGGAAGTAGCCTTGACTGAGGCAGAAAGAGGTGTAGACCTTACACAGGCTATATACAGGGTGTTACGGTACAGAGTCCATGATGAGACTATATACAGGGTGCTACGGTACAGAGTCAATGTGGAGGCTGTATACAGGGTGTTACGTTACAGATTCAATGTGGATGCTATACACAGGGTGTTATGGTACAGAGTCAGTGTGGAGGCTATATACAGGGTGTTACGGTACAGAGTCAATGATGAGACTATATACAGGGTGCTACGGTACAGAGTCAATGTGGAGGCTATATACAGGGTGTTACGGTACAGAGTCAATGTGGAGGCTATATACAGGGGGTACCGGTACAGAGTCAATGTGGAGGCTATATACAGGGGGTACTGGTACAGAGTCAATGTGGAGGCTATATACAGGGGGTACCGGTACAGTCAATGTGGAGGCTATATACAGGGGGTACCGGTACAGAGTCAATGTGGAGGGGCACCGGTTAGTCGAGGTAACTTAGGTATTATGTACATGTAGTACAGTTAAAGTGACTATGCATACATTATAAACAGAGAGTGGCAGCAGCGTAAAAGAGAGGTCTGGGTAGCTCTTTGGGGGTAGAAGCTGTTAAGAAGCCTTTTGGACCTCGACATGGCACTCCGGTACCGCTTCCCATGCGGTAGCAGAGAGAAAAGTCTGTGACTAAGGTGGCTGGAATCTTTGACAATTTTTAGGGCCTTCTGCCTGGTATAGAGGTCCTGGATGGCAGGAAGCTTGGCCCCAGTTATGTACTGGGCCATTCGCACTACCCTCTGTAGTGCCTTGCGGTCGGAGGGCGAACAGTTGTCATACCAGTCAGTAATGCAACCAGTCAGGATGCTCTCGATGGTGCAGCTGTAGAACCTTTTGAGGATCTGAGGACCCATGCTAAATCTTTTCAGTCTCCTGAGGTGGAATAGGCTTTGTCGTGCCCTCTTCATGACTGTCTTAGTGTGTTTGGACCATGATAGTTTGTCGGTGATGTGGACACCAAGGAACTTGAAGCTCTCAACTTGTTCCACTACAGCCCTGTCGATGAGGATGGGGGCGTGTTCGGTCCTCCTTTTCCTGTAGTCCACGATCATCTCCTTTGACTTGATCACGTTGAGGGAGAGGTTGTTGTCCTGGCACCACACGGCCAGGTCTCTGACCTCCTCCCTATAGGCTGTCTCATCGTTATCGGTGATCAGGCCTGCCACTGTCATCGGCAATCTTGATGATGGTGTTGGAGTCGTGCCTGGCTGTGCAGTCATGAGTGAACAGGGAGTAAAGGAGGGGACTGAGCATGCACCCCTGAGGGGCCCTCGTGTTTAGGATCAGCGTGGCGGATGTGTTGTTCCCTACCCTTACCACCTGGGGGTGGCCCGTCAGGAAATTCAGGATCCAGTTGCAGAGGGAGGTGTTTAGTCACAGGGTCCTTAGCTTAGTGATGAGCTTTGAGGGCACTATGGTGTTGAACGCTGAGCTGTAGTCAATGAACAGCATTCTCACATAGGTTTTCATTTTGTCCAGGTGTGAAAGGGCAGTGTGGACTGCAATAGAGATTTCATCATCTGTGGATCTGTTGGGGTGTCATGCAAATTGCAGTGGGTCTTGGGTTTGTAGGATAATGGTGTTGATGTGAGCCATGATAATTCTTTCAAAGCACTTCATGGCTACAGATGCGAGTGCTATGAGTCGGTAGTCATTTAGGCAGGTTACCTTAGTGTTTTTTGGGCACAGGGACTATGGTGGTCTGCTTGAAACATGTTGGTATTACAGACTCAGTCAGTGAGAGGATGTAAATGTCACTTGCTAGTTGGTCAGCACTATGGTCATGCTCGCAGTACACGTCATGGTATTCCGTCTGGCCCTGCGGCCTTGTGAATGTTGACCGGTTTAAAGGTCTTTACTCACATCGGATAGCGGGATAACACAGTCGCCCGGAACAGCTGGTGCTCTCGTGCATGTTTCACTGTTACTTGCCTTGAAGCGAGCATGGAAGTCATTTAGCTCGTCTGGTAGGTTTGTGTCACTGGACAGCTTGTGGATATGCTTCCATTTGTAGTCTGTAATAGTTTGCCCTGCCACATCTGATGAGTGTCGGAGCCAGTGTTGTACGATTCAATCTTAGTTCTGTATTGACTCTTTGCCTGTTTCATTGTTCGTTGGATGGCATAGCGGGATTTCTTATAAGCTTCCCGGGTTAGAGTCCCGCTCCTTGAAAGCGACAGCTCTACCTTTTAGCTCATTGCGGATGTTGCCTGCAATCCATGGCTTCTGGTTGGGGTATGAACGTACGTTCTCTGTGGGGATGAGGTCATCGATGCACTTATTGATGAGTGACTGATGTGGTGTACTCCTCAATGCCATCGGAAGAATCCCGGAACATATTCCAGTCTGTGCTAGCCAAACAGTCCTGAATCAGATGCTAAGCTACATTTGACCACTTTCTTATTGACCGAGTCACTGGTGCTTCCTGCTTTAGTTTTTGCTTGTAAGCAGGAATTATGAGGATAAAATTATGGTCAGATTTGCCAAATTGAGGGTGAGGGAGAGCTTTGTACCCATCTCTGTGTGTGGAGTAAAGGTGGTCTAGAGTTTTTCCCCTCTTTTTGCACATTTAACGAGCTGATTTGAGTTTCCCTGCATTAAAACCTCTCTGGGACATGTGGGATGCTAGCGCGGTACAGCCAGTGAAATAGCAGGGCGGCAAATTCAAAACAATTCAAAACAACAAAAATCTCAAAATTCAAATTTCTCAAACACACAAGTATTATACACCATTTTAAAGATAAGATGCTCCTTAATCCAACCACAGTGTCCGATTTCAAAAAGGCTTTACGGCAAAACCTCACAGCCATTTTCCAAGCAAGGAGAGGCGTCACAAAAACCAGAAATACAGCTAAAAATTAATCACTAAACTTTGATGATCTTCATCAGATGACACTCCCAGGACTCAATGTTACAAAATACATGTATGTTTTGTTCGATAAAGTTCATATTTATATCCATAAACCCCATTTTACATTGCCGCGTGATGTTCAGAAAATGTATTCCCACCAAACCCCCGGTGAATGAGCACATCAATTTACAAAAATACTCATCATAAACGTTGATAAACTTTACAACAGTTATTTAAAGAATTATAGATACACTTCTCCTTAATGCAACCGCTGTGTAAGATTTTAAAATAACTGTACGGCGAAAGCACATTTTTCAATATTCTGAGTACAGAGCTCAGCCATCAAAGCAATCTATACAGTTACCTGCCAAGTTCTGGAGTCAACTAAACTCAGAATTAGTATTATAAATCTTCCCTTACCTTTGCTGATCTTTGTCGGAATGCACTCCCAGGACTCCCACAAGAAATGTTATTTTTGTTAGATAAACATCATATTTATGTCCAAATACCTCCCTTTTGTTCGCGCGATCAGATCACTAATCCAAAGGCATAACGCGAGAGCGCAAAACCAGAGACGAAAAGTCAAATAGTTCCATTAGCGTTCGTAGAAACATGTCAAACGATGTTTACAATCAATCCTTAGGGTCTTTTTAACATAAAACTTTGATAATATTCCAACCGGACAATAGTGTATTCATTACAGAGGAAAAAGAAGGAGCGGCTCGCCAGAGTGCCCGCGCAGTAAACAACTCACTGGTCCCAGGCAGTCCACTGATTGACTGAGCTCCTATTCTCTGCCCAGTAACAGTAGAAGGATGAAACAAGTTTCTAAAGGCTGTTGACAGCCAATGGAAGCCTTAGGAAGTGCAAAATGACCCCACAGACACTAGTTTGAATAGGGATTAGATAGAAAAACTTCAAGTTACTTCCTGGTTGGATTTTTTTCTCAGGTTTTTGCCTGCCATATGAGTTCTGTTATACTCACAGACATCATTCAAACAGTTTTATTTTCTATCCAAATCTACTAATAATTTGCATATCCTACCTTCTGGTCCCGAGAAGCAGACAGTTTATTTTGGGCACGTATTCATCTGAACTTCTGAATACTGCCCCCTATCCCTAAAAAGTTAAAGTCCCCCGGCCACTAGGAGCGCCACCTCTGGATGAGCGTTTTCCTGTTTGCTTATGTCCGTACACAGCTCATTGAGTGCGGTCTTAGTGCCAGCATCGGTCTGTGGTGGTTTATAGACAGCTACAAAAATATATATGTAAACTCTCTTGGTAAATAGTGTGGTCTACAGCTTATCATGAGATACTCTACCTCAGACGAGCAAAACCTAGAGACTTCCTTAGATTTTGTGCACCAGCTGTTCACAAATATGCATAGGCCCGCCGCCCCTTGTCTTACCAGAGGCCGCTGTTCTATCCTGTCAAAAAAGCTTAAAACCCACCAGCAGTATGTTAATCATGTCGTCGTTCAGCAACGACTCGGTGAAACATAAGATATTACAGTTTTTAATGTCCCGTTGGTAGGATATACGTGCTCGTAGTTTGTCTATTTTATTATGGATTGATTGTACGTTGGATAATAGGACCGATGGTAAAGGTTGATTACCCTATCGTGACGGATCCTTACAATTTACGATATCTCTGTCTTTTCCTCCTTTTCCTCTTGCGAATGACGGGGGGGGGGGGGATGAGGGCCTTGTCAGGTGTCCGGAGTAAATCCTTCCCTCCGGCTTGTTGAAGAAGAAGATATCCTCCAATCGCTGGCCTGATATCAAGAAGCACTATTCGGTCATAAGACACAGTGGCAGAAACATTATGTACAAATTAAGTTACAAATAACGTGAAAAAACATACACAATGGGTTACGGCGGTCGTCTCCTTCGGCGCGATAACTATCTCCTGTTTCTGTAGCGTGAGGCATGTATCGGTACACCCCCTGGACAGGATGCTAGTCAGTCTCCTGTTTCTGTAGCGTGAGGCATGTATCGGTACACCCCCTGGACAGGACGCTAGTCAGTCTCCTGTTTCTGTAGTGTGAGGCATGTATCGGTACACCCCCTGGACAGGATGCTAGTCAGTCTCCTGTTTCTGTAGCGTGAGGCATGTATCGGTACACCCCCTGGACAGGACGCTAGTCAGTCTCCTGTTTCTGTAGTGTGAGGCATGTATCGGTACAACCCCCTGGACAGGACGCTAGTCAGTCTCCTGTTTCTGTAGCGTGAGGCATGTATCGGTACACCCCCTGGACAGGACGCTAGTCAGTCTCCTGTTTCTGTAGCGTGAGGCATGTATCGCTACACCCCCTGGACAGGACGCTAGTCAGTCTCCTGTTTCTGTAGTGTGAGGCATGTATCGGTACACCCCCTGGACAGGACGCTAGTCAGTCTCCTGTTTCTGTAGCGTCAGGCATGTATCGGTACACCCCCTGGACAGGACGCTAGTCAGTCTCCTGTTTCTGTAGCGTGAGGCATGTATCGCTACACCCCCTGGACAGGACGCTAGTCAGTCTCCTGTTTCTGTAGTGTGAGGCATGTATCGGTACACCCCCTGGACAGGACGCTAGTCAGTCTCCTGTTTCTGTAGTGTGAGGCATGTATCGGTACACCCCCTGGACAGGACGCTAGTCAGTCTCCTGTTTCTGTAGTGTGAGGCATGTATCGGTACACCCCCTGGACAGGACGCTAGTCAGTCTCCTGTTTCTGTAGCGTGAGGCATGTATCGGTACACCCCCTGGACAGGACGCTAGTCAGTCTCCTGTTTCTGTAGCGTGAGGCATGTATCGGTACACCCCCTGGACAGGACGCTAGTCAGTCTCCTGTTTCTGTAGTGTGAGGCATGTATCGGTACACCCCCTGGACAGGACGCTAGTCAGTCTCCTGTTTCTGTAGTGTGAGGCATGTATCGGTACACCCCCTGGACAGGACGCTAGTCAGTCTCCTGTTTCTGTAGTGTGAGGCATGTATCGGTACACACCCCCTGGACGGGACGCTAGTCAGTCTCCTGTTTCTGTAGCGTGAGGCATGTATCGGTACACCCCCTGGACAGGACGCTAGTCAGTCTCCTGTTTCTGTAGTGTGAGGCATGTATCGGTACACCCCCTGGACAGGACGCTAGTCAGTCATGAGAGGAGGATGATGCTCCTTCATATATCCACATATTATTCCATAGTGTCAGGTTATAAATGTCTGCAGCAGCACAAAACACAGAATGGTACAGCTGTCTACGTGTTAGCTACCTTGTGCTGAAGCATGATATGTGGTTTCCATACCTCTCAACATAGCTCTTAATCAAAATATTTTCCTTGTCGCTCTACAGAATTTTAAGAAATGGGCAGCTATATTACATTCACTGCTCTCTTGTAGCTAAAGACTTTTCCTTCCTTCACAGCCTTCTCCCTATAGCTAACCCTAACCTTAACCCCTCCCTATGGTTGACATGACAACCCCCCCCTATGGTTGACATGACAACCCTCCCCTATGGTTGACATGTGATTTAATGTACTAATGTATTCATCTCGTGTCAACTTCAGCGAATACGACTCAAACCGTACACACGGCTTCACCTGACAACCTGCTTCAGGGCTTCATGGTGTGTGTGTTTGTGTACAGTGTGTGTGTGTGTGTGTGTGTTCTGGATGATTTGAACAATGCCCCTGTGTTCTGTGTGCCCCTCTGTAGCCGTCTAGAGGACCGCAGTGCGTCATGGTCCTCTTAAGGTTCTCTGTAATAACACAACGTCCTGGTGAGATTGGAAGATCTACGTCAACTACATCCACAGGGAATAACTGGGGTGGGTGGGTGGGTGGGTGTGTGTGTGTGTGTGTCTGTGTGTGTGTGTGTGTGCCACTAAGATCCACAGGGAATCACCTTCTCCGTCTTTAACGTTCCAGTAGTAGTCACCTAGCGCCAGGGAGGATAGTTCTGCCAACATCCTGAAAACTGGTTCAGAAGGAAGTTGATCGATTAAAAAAAAATAAAAAAATACAAGAACGATTGTTCTCTGCAATAACAACAACAACCAATACTATGTAAGGTTACTTGCCAACAGTGGTTAATCAATTCTCTCCTCCTGTAACCTTCCCCTCCAAGACGAGATGTGTTCAACAAGGAAAGTAGTTTTGCGGACGTTAGCTAACGTTAGCTAGCGTATTTTGATTAATTTGTGTTAGCCATGAACATTCACTGACATTAGTTAACAGTCTGAGAAGGTAGTGTGAGGAAAATGTAGCTGTCAGTTTTTTGGGGGGTCTAAACTGTCACTATAAATAACCGTGTTATTTGGAATGTTTATTCCAATCGTCCCAACTGAAATTGTTAACGAGGGAACATGTTTGCAGTAAACAGAATCCTTGTTGAACTCACCTCAGGCGGTTTAGCATATGGGAGACAGGCAGCACAGAGATGCCTCACGTGAAGTGAGGGAGAAAACACAGTTTACAATCAATAAACCTGGCCCTGATACCCTGTTTGGATTCCCAGGCCCTGCACCCTGTTTGGATTCCCAGGCCCTGCAGCCTAGCTTTGGCCTATGTACTGTAGCTACCCTTCAGAGAGAGAGAGAGAGAGAGAGAGAGAGAGAGAGAGAGAGAGAGAGAGAGAGAGAGAGAGAGAGAGAGAGAGAGAGAGAGAGAGAGAGAGAGAGAGAGAGAGAGAGAGAGAGAGAGAGAGAGAGAGAGAGAGAGAGAGAGAGAGAGAGAGAGAGAGAGAGAGAGAGAGAGAGAGAGAGAGAGAGAGAGAGAGAGAGAGAGAGAGAGAGAGAGAGAGAGAGAGAGAGAGAGAGAGAGAGAGAGAGAGAGAGAGAAAGAGAGAGAGAGAGAGAGAGAGAGAGAGAGAGAGAGAGAGAGAGAGAGAGAGAGAGAGAGAGAGAGAGAGAGAGAGAGAGAGAGAGAGAGAGAGAGAGAGAGAGAGAGAGAGAGAGAGAGAGAGAGAGAGGTTAATAGTATTTTCTTGTTCCCGTGTTTTACGTCACTACCACCCACTGCCTTCCTCCACATATGGGCTAGGAATGTGTTTCCTCCTTCTGCTCTTGACGACATGGGTCACTTCATCAACACTCTCTGGAGCAACATGGAGGGGAGGAGAGACCGACACTCTCTGGAGCAACATGGAGGGGAGGAGAGACCGACACTCTCTGGAGAGGGGAGGAGAGACCAACACTCTCTGGAGAGGGGAGGAGAGACCGACACTCTCTGGAGAGGGAGGAGAGGCCGACACTCTCTGGGGAGGGGAGGAGAGACCAACACTCTCTGGGGAGGGGAGGAGAGACTGATGTTCTCTGTGGAGAGGGGAGGAGAGACCAACACTCTCTGTGGAGGGGTGGAGAGACCAACACTCTGAGGAGGGGAGGAGAGACTGATGTTCTCTGTGGAGGGGTGGAGAGACCAACACTCTCTGGAGAGGGGAGGAGAGACCAACACTCTCTGGAGAGGGGAGGAGAGACCAACACTCTCTGGAGAGGGGAGGAGAGACCAACACTCTCTGGAGAGGGGTGGGGAGGAGAGACCAGCACTCTCTGGAGAGGGGTGGGGAGGAGAGACCAGCACTCTCTGGAGAGGGGAGGAGAGACCAACACTCACTGTGGAGGGAAGGAGAGACACACTCTCTGGAGAGGGGTGGGGAGGAGAGACCAGCACTCTCTGGAGAGGGGTGGGGAGGAGAGACCAGCACTCTCTGGAGAGGGGAGGAGAGACCAACACTCACTGTGGAGGGAAGGAGAGACACACTCTCTGGAGAGGGGAGGAGAGACCAACACTCTCTGTGGAGGGGTAGGGAGGAGAGACCAGCACTCTCTGTGGAGGGGAGGAGAGACCGACACTCTCTGGAGAGGGGAGGAGAGACCAAAACTCTCTGGAGAGGGGTGAGGAGGGGAGGAGAGACCGACACTCTCTGGAGAGGAGAGGAGAGACCAACACTCTCTGGAGAGGGGTGAGGAGGGGAGGAGAGGCCGACACTCTCTCGAGAGGGAGGAGAGACCAACACTCTCTGGGGAGGGGTGAGGAGGGGAGGAGAGACCAATACTCTCTGGAGAGGGAGGAGAGACCAACACTCTCTGGGGAGGGGTGAGGAGGGAAGGAGAGACCAACACTCTCTGGGGAGGTGAGAGGAGGGGAGGAGAGGAGAGACCAACACTCTCTGTTGGACTGAAGTTTTGAAAAGTGGTACACCTCAAGAACCACTTTACAAAAGGACCATTTGAAGAACCCTTTCTGGTTCCGGGTAGAACCCTTTCTGGTTCCGGGTAGAACCCTTTCTGGTTCCGGGTAGATGCCTTTTGGTTCCGGGTAGAACCCTTTCTGGTTCCGGGTAGATGTCGTTTGGTTCCGGGTAGAACCCTTTCTGGTTCCGGTAGATGCCGTTTGGTTCCGGGTAGAGCCGTTTTTACAGAGGGTTCTGGAACCCATTTTTCTAAGAGCGTTGCCCATCTTGTGTAGCCTGAATCATGATGCAGATTTCACCCAAATAGAAAAATGCTATAAGGACACATTAATGATAATGACACATGAACTACTGCACTATGCAGTGCTGTCATACCACAGGATACATACACCTCTTTGTTTGGAGGCTGGTTGGTATACCATGCTACTGGACCTGCAGTTTTGCAGCTGTCTAACTCCTCCTCCTCCTTCTCCCTCTACTCCTCCTCCTTCTCCCTCTCCTCCTCCTCCTTCTCCCTCTCCTCCTCCTCCTTCTCCCTCTACTCCTCCTCCTTCTCCCTCTCCTCCTCCTCCTTCTCCCTCTCCTCCTCCTCCTTCACCCTCTCCTCCTCCTCCTTCTCCCTCTCCTCCTCCTCCTTCTCCCTCTCCCTCTACTCCTCCTCCTTCTCCCTCTCCCTCTCCTCCTCCTCCTTCTCCTCTCCTCTCCTCCTCCTCCTTCTCCCTCCTCCTCCTCCTTCTCCCTCTCCTCCTCCTTTCTCTTGTCCACCTTCTCTGCCTTTTCCTTCTCCTCCTCCTCCCTCTCCTCCACCTTCTCCCTCTCATCTTCCTTCTCCTTTTCCTCCTCCTCCTCCCTCTTGTCCACCACCTCCTCCTCCCTCTCCTCCTCCTTCTGCACATGATGCTCTGTCTTGTTGTTGGTCAAAGTCAGAAAGGGAGGCACAATTTGGATCGGATTCTTCTAAAGCGATACCAACACGGAGTTGGGGAGAGTGGAAATACTCATTTAGGAGAAGGCTTTAACAAGAATCTCAAACACAGTTAAGAAAACATTCCCCTTATTCCACACTATCCCTGGGCCTGAAAATGTATTGGAACATTCATCTTTATTTACATAATAATCTATTTCACGGTACGAGGTGGTGTTTACTCTTAAGAGTAAAGTTGTTGTAGCATCCAGTTGGAAAGGATGCCAGGCAATAGAAGGACACTCACAGATGTAGGACCTTAATTTGAGCCAGTTTCCTTCAGCAGGAAAATAATCCTGCAGCAACAGGAAATGTGTATTATGTGGATTATAATTAATAAAAAAATAAAAAATGTTGTAGGGGTTGATATATTTTTCGTCAAGACAAATCAAGTCTGATGTTTTAAACTTTAGAAGCTTTTTTAGTAAAACTTGAACACACTACACGTTTGCATTTCCTGCTGTGCAGGAACATTCTCAGAAACAAAAGAGTGATGAAATTAAGATCCTACATCTGTAGCAGAGAGAGACAAACTTTGGGCCATGGCAGAGGAGAACTCTCCAGATACGTTTATGCTATTTACATGCGCGTTCCTGGATCACTAGTGTCTCTCTAGCATCCTTGCTTGGGTTTTCATCCCAAATGGCACCCTATTCCCTATATACAGTGGTGAACTACTTTAGACCAGAGCCCTATGGCACCCTATTCCCGATAATATAGTGCACTACTTTAGACCAGAGCCCTATGGCACCCTATTCCCGATAATATAGTGCACTACTTTAGACCAGAGCCCTATGGCACCCTATTCCCTATAATATAGTGCACTACTTTAGACCAGAGCCCTATGGCACCCTATTCCCGATAATATAGTGCACTACTTTAGACCGGAGCCCTATGGCACCCTATTCCCTATATAGTGCACAACTTCAGACCAGAGTCCTATGGCACCCTATTCCCTATATAGTGCACTACTTTAGACCAGAGCCCTATGGCACCATATTCCCTATATAGTGCACTACTTTAGACCAGAGTCCTATGGCACCCTATTCCCTATATAGTGCACTACTTTAGACCGGAGTCCTATGGCACCCTATTCCCTATATAGTGCACTACTTTAGACCAGAGCCCTATAGAACCCTATTCCCTATATAGTGCACTACTTTTGACCAGAGCCCTATAGAACCCTATTCCCTATATAGTGCACTACTTTAGAGCCATTTGGGATGCAGCCTGGCTGATTTCACCATGTTACTATTTTAATTTAATTTAATTTAATTGTATTACTCATTGTCATATTATTTCAACCAAATGTAGAACATCCATGGATTTAAATACACCATTTTATCTACAATATGATATTTAGCAACACAAATATATTCTACTGAACAAAAATATAATGTGTTGGTCCCATGTTTCATGAGCTGAAATAAAAGATCCCAGAAATGTTCCATACACAAAAAAAAGCTTATTTCCCTCAAATGTTGTGTACAAATTTGTTTAAATCCCTGTTAGTGAACATTTCTCGTTTGCCAAGATAATCCATCCACCTGACAGGTGTGGCATCAAGAAGCTGATTAAACAGCATGATCATTACACAGGTGCACCTTGTGCTGGGGGACAATAAAAGGCCACTCTAAAAATGTGCAGTTTTGTCACACAACACAATGCCACACAATGTCTCAAGTTTTGAGGGAGCGTTCAACTGACATGCTGACTGCAGGAATGTCCACCAGAGCTGTTGCCACAGAATTGAATGTTAATTTCTCTACCATAATTTGCCTCCAACGTTGTTTTAGAGAATTTGGCAGTACATCCAACTGGTTTCACAACCGCAGTGTAACCACGCCAACCCAGGACCTCCACATCTGGCTTCTTGAGATCAGACATGAAACTGAGGAGTATTTACGTCTGTAATAAAGCCCCTTTGTGGGGAACAACTCATTCTGATTGGCTGGGCCTGGCTCTCCGAGTGGGTCGGCCTATGCCCTCCGTCATGTTAAATCCATAGCCCTAAAAATTGTCCGAGACTCCAACCACCATAGTCAATAGACTGTTCTTTCTGCTACCGCACGGCAAGCAGTAGCAGAGCGCCAAGTCTAGGTCCAAGAAGCTTCTAAACAGCTTCTACCCCCAAGCCATAAGACTCCTGAACATCTAGTCAAATGGCTAACCAGACTATTTGCATTGCCCCCCACCCCGCTCCCCTCTCCACACCACTGCCACTCTCTGTTATCATCTATGCATAGTCACTTTAATTAACTCTACGTACATACAACCTACCTCAACTAACCGGTGCCCCCGCACATTGACTCTGTTCCGGTACCCCCTGTATATATTGTTATTTTGTACTGCTGCTCTTTAATTACTTGTTACTTTTATCTCTTATTCTTATCTGTATTTTTTTTAAACTGAACTGCTGGTTAGGGGCTCGTAAGTAAGCATTTCACTGTAAGTTCTACACCTGTTGTATTCAGCATTTCACTGTAAGGTCTACCACACCTGTTGTATTCAGCATTTCACTGTAAGTTCTACACCTGCTGTATTCAGCATTTCACTGTAAGTTCTACACCTGTTGTATTCAGAATTTCACTGTAAGTTCTGCACCTGTTGTATTCAGTGCATGTGACTAATACATTTATTTATTTATTTATTTTTTATTTCAACTTTATTTAACCAGGTAGGCTATTTGAGAACAAGTTCTCATTTACAACTGCGACCTGGCCAAGATAAAGCAAAGCAGTGCGACACAAACAACAACAGAGTTACTAATGGAATAAACAAAACGTACAGTCAATAACACAACAGAAAAAATCTATATACAGTGTGTGCAAATGAGGTAAGATTAGGGAGGGAAGGCAATAAATAGGCCATAGTGGCGAAGTAATTACAATTATAGCAATTAAACACTGGATTGATAGATGTGCAGAAGATGAATGTGCAAGTAGAGATACTGGGGTGCAAAGGAGCAAAAAAATAAATAACAATATGGGGTTGAGGTAGGTGGATGGGCTATTTACAGATGGGCTATGTACAGGTGCAATGATCTGTGAGCTGCTCTGACAACTGATGTTTAAAGTTAGTGAGGGAGATATGAGTCTCCAGCTTCAGTGATTTTTGCAATTTGTTCCAGCCATTGGCTGGAGAGAACTGGAAGGAAAGGCGGCCAAAGGAGGAATAGGCTTTGGGGGTGACCAGAGAGATATACCTGCTGGAGCGCGTGCTACGGGTGGGTGTTGCTATGGTGACCGGTGAGCTGAGATAAGGCGGGGCTTTACCTAGCAGAGACTTGTAGATGACCTGGAGCCAGTGGGTTTTGGCGACAAACATGAAGCGAGGGCCAGCCAACGAGAGCGTACAGGTCGCAGTGGTGGGTAGTATATGGGGCATTGGTGACAAAACGGATGGCACTCTGATAGACTGGATCCAATTGGCTGAGTAGAGTGTTGGAGGCTATTTTATAGATGACATTGCCGAAGTCGAGGATCGTCAGGATGGTCAGTGTTACGAGGGTATGTTTGGCAGCATGAGTGAAGGAGGCTTTGTTGCGAAATAGGAAGCCGATTCTAGATTTCATTTTGGATTGGAGATGTTTAATGTGAGTCTGGAAGGAGAGTTTACAGTCTAACCAGACACCTAGGTATTTGTAGTTGTCCACATATTCTAAGTCAGAACCGTCCAGAGTGGTGATGCTGGATGGGCTGGCAGGTGCGGGCAGCGATCGGTTGAAGAGCATGCATTTAGTTTTACTTGCATTTAAGAGCAGTTGGAGGCCACGGAAGGAGAGTTGTATGGCATTGAAGCTTGTCTGTAGGTTAGTTTACACAGTGTCCAAAGAATGGCCAGATGTATACAGAATGGTGTCGTCTGCGTGGAGGTGGCTCAGCAAGAGCAACATCGTATACAGAGAAGAGAGTCGGCCTGAAAATTGAACCCTGTGGCACCCCCATAGAGACTGCCAGAGGTCCGATTTGACACACTGAACTCTATCTGAGAAGTAGTTGGTGAACCAGGCGAGGCAGTCATTTGAGAAACCAAGGCTGTTGAGTCTCCCGATAAGAATGTGGTGATTGACAGAGTCGAAGGCCTTTGCCAGGTCGATGAATACGGCTGCACAGTATTGTCTTTTATCAATGGCAGTTATGATATCGTTTAGGACCTTGAGCGTGGCTGAGGTGCACCCATGACCAGCTCGGAAACCAGATTGCGTAGCGGAGAAGGTACGGTGGGATTCAAAATGGTCGGTAATCTGTTTGTTGACTTGGCTTTCGAAGACCTTAGAAAAACAGGGCAGGATGGATATAGGTCTGTAACAGTTTGGGTCTGGAGTGTCTCCCCCTTTGAAGAGGGGGATGACTGCGGCAGCTTTCCAATCTTTGGGGATCTCAGACGATACGAAGGAGAGGTTGAGCAGGCTAGTAATAGGGGTTGCAACAATTTCGGGCGGATAATGTTAGAAAGAGAGGGTCCAGATTGTCTAGCCTGGCTGATTTGTAGAGGTCCAGATTTTGCAACTCTTTCAGAACATCAGCTATCTGGATTTGGGGGAAGGAGAAATGGCAGAGGTTTGGGCAAGTTGCTGACAAAATTAGATTTGATTAGGGCCTAATTCATTTATTTCAAATGACCGATTTCCTAATATGATCTGTAACTCGGTAAAATCATTTAAATTGTTGCCGGTTGCGTTTATATTTTTGTTCAGTATATATTTGAATCAACATAAACTAAGTTAAGCTTAGTTATGTTATCCGTCTAATAAATTGTAATAATACATTTCTGTAAATGTAATTCTTGGACGATGTTCTTTTGCTCACGATTCAACAGCACCAGCAGGATGTCGACAATATCCAACTGCCAACCGCTGCTATTCCCTGTTCATAGTTTTCCATTCTTCTCATTTGAATAAATCTCTCTGAAGTTATTACAGGGGCCATCAGAGATGTAATACTTTCCACAAGGATTCATATCCACTGGTGATTGATGCATCTAGATGGGAAAACACCTTGGCAGGAGACACAAGGCCGTTCCCTATGACAGCTGCCCGAGACGCTTTTCCCTTCTCGCTGTAGGTCATCTCTTCATATACAGTCCAGCTACGATACATAGAGAAGAAACGTCTTCAGCCATATGATACAGTGTTATGATGTAATACGGTCCAACGTCTTTGACTTCTGTTCCCCGCTCTAGTAGTTGAGGTGAAAGGAGTGCTGTGCATTTGTTACCTTAATTAACCAGGTCGCCATTAAGAAGTCATTCTCTTTTAAAATAACGACCTAATCAAGACAGAGCAAAATGCACATATCCTCATATAGCCAACACGTCAAATATGAGCACGTAGTTTTAATCCAACCTCTGTGAAACCATACGAAACATCCACAGAGCTCCCCTAACTAGTCTGTTTAGCCACAGAGCTCCCCTAACCCTAACTAGTCTGTTTAGCCACAGTGCTCCCCTAACTAGTCTGTTTAGCCACAGAGTTCCCCTAACCCTAACTAGTCTTTTTAGCCACAGAGCTCCCCTAACTAGTCTGTTTAGCCACAGAGCTCCACTAACTAGCCTGTTCAGCCACAGAGCTCCCCTAACTAGTCTGTTTAACCACAGAGCTCCCCTAACCCTAACTAGTCTGTTTAACCACAGAGCTCCCCTAACTAGTCTGTTTAACCACAGAGCTCCCCTAACCCTAACTAGTCTGTTTAACCACAGAGCTCCCCTAACCCTAACTAGCCTGTTTAGCCACAGAGCTCCCCTAACCCTAACTAGCCCGTTTAGCCACAGAGCTCCACTAACTAGCCTGTTCAGCCACAGAGCTCCCCTAACTAGTCTGTTTAGCCACAGAGCTCCACTAACTAGTCTGTTTAGCCACAGAGCTCCACTAACTAGTCTGTTTAGCCACAGAGCTCCACTAACTAGTCTGTTTAGCCACAGAGCTCCACTAACTAGTCTGTTTAGCCACAGAGCTCCACTAACTAGTCTGTTTAGCCACAGAGCTCCACTAACTAGTCTGTTTAGCCACAGAGCTCCCCTAACTAGCCTGTTTAACCACAGACCTCCCCTAACCCTAACTAGCCTGTTCAGCCACAGAGCTCCCCTAACTAGTCTGTTTAGCCACAGAGCTCCCCAACTAGTCTGTTTAGCCACAGAGTTCCCCTAACTAGTCTGTTTAGCCACAGAGCTCCCCTAACTAGCCTGTTTAACCACAGAGCTCCCCTAACCCTAACTAGTCTGTTTAACCACAGAGCTCCCCTAACTAGTCTGTTTAACCACAGAGCTCCCCTAACTAGTCTGTTTAACCACAGAGCTCCACTAACTAGCCTGTTTAGCCACAGAGCTCCCTAACTAGCCTGTTTAACCACAGAGCTCCCCTAACTAGCCTGTTTAACCACAGAGTTCCCCTAACTAGTCTGTTTAGCCACAGAGCTCCACTAACCCTAACTAGCCTGTTCAGCCACAGTGCTCCCCTAACTAGTCTGTTTAGCCACAGAGCTCCCCTAACCCTAACTAGCCTGTTTAGCCACAGAGCTCCCCTAACTAGTCTGTTTAGCCACAGAGCTCCACTAACCCTAACTAGCCTGTTCAGCCACAGAGCTCCCCTAACCCTAACTAGCCTGTTCAGCCACAGAGCTCTCCTAACTAGTCTGTTTAGCCACAGAGCTCCCCTAACCCTAACTAGCCTGTTTAGCCACAGAGCTCCCCTAACTAGTCTGTTTAGCCACAGAGCTCCCCTAACTAGTCTGTTTAGCCACAGAGCTCTCCTAACTAGTCTGTTTAGCCACAGAGCTCCCCTAACTAGTCTGTTTAGCCACAGAGTTCCCCTAACTAGTCTGTTTAGCCACAGAGCTCCCCTAACTAGTCTGTTTAGCCACAGAGCTCCCCAACTAGTCTGTTTAGCCACAGAGTTCCCCTAACTAGTCTGTTTAGCCACAGAGCTCCCCTAACTAGTCTGTTTAGCCACAGAGTTCCCCTAACTAGTCTGTTTAGCCACAGAGCTCCACTAACTAGCCTGTTTAGCCACAGAGCCTCAATTGGTAGTTTACGGGAGCATCCCAAATGGCATCCTATTCCCTACATAGTGCACTACTTTAGACCAGAGCCCTATGGCACCCTATTCCCTATATAGTGCACTACTTAGGCCAGAGCCCTATGGCACCCTATTCCCTATATAGTGCACTACTTTACACCAGAGCCTTATGGCACCCTATTCCCTACATAGTGCACTACTTTAGACCAGAGCCCTATGGAACCCTATTCCCTATATAGTGCATTGCTTTAGACCAGGAACCATTTATAGTGCAGTACTTTTGAACAGGACCCATACTGCCATCTGGGACACGACCCATGTTTCAGTGATGTGTTTGTGTTCCAGCTGCCGTCCATCTGGCATCACTCTGCCTCCGTGTGTCTGGGGCGGGACACTAAGGGTCAGAGGGCAGCTTGATGATCTGTCATCACAACACAGCAGAAACCTGTGAGCTCTCTGCTGCCAGAAACAAACCTCTGAGGTCGGCCTCTCCTCCTGTGAGCTCTCTGCTGCCAGAAACAAACCTCCGAGGTCGGCCTCTCCTCCTGTGAGCTCTCTATATAGTGGTATATATAGTGATGTATATAGTGGTGTGTATATAGCAGTGTATATCTACTGGTGTATATAGTGGTGGTATATAGTGGTGTACAGTCGTGGCCAAAAGTTTTGAAAATGACACAAATATTCATTTTCACAAAGTCTGCTGCCTCAATTTGTATGATGACAATTTGCATATACTCCAGAATGCTATGAAGAGTGATCAGAGAATTGCAATTAATTGCAAAGTCCCTCTTTGCCATGCGAATGAACTGAATCCCCCAAAAACATTTCCACTGCATTTCAGCCCTGCCACAAAAGGACCAGCTGACATCATTTAAGTGATTCTCTCGTTAACACAAGTGTGAGTGTTGACGAGGACAAAGCTGGAGATCACTCTGTCATGCTGATTGAGTTTGAATAACAGACTGGAAGCTTCAAAAGGAGGGTGGTGCTTGGAATCATTGTTCTTCCTCTGTCAACCATGGTTTCCTGCAAGGAAACACGTGCCGTCATCATTGCTTTGCACAAAAGGGCTTCACAGGCAAGGATATTGCTGCCAATAAGATTGCACCTAAATCAACCATTTATTGGATCATCAAGTACTTCAAGGAGAGCGGTCCAATTGTTGTGAAGAAGGCTTCAGGGCGCCCAAGAAAGTCTGGTGGTGTGTATAGTGGTGTGTATAGTGGTGTATATGGTGGTGTATATAGTGGTGTATATAGTGGTGTATATAGTGGTGTATATGGTGGTGTATATGGTGGTGTATATAGTGGTGTATATAGTGGTGTATATAGTGGTGTATATGGTGGTGTATATGGTGGTGTATTTTGTGGTGTATATAGGTGTATATAGTGGCGTATATATAGAAATGTATATCTACTGGTGAGTATATAGTGGTGTGTATAGTGGTGTGTATAGTGGTGTGTATAGTGGTGTGTATAGTGGTGTATATGGTGGTGTATATGGTGGTGTATATAGTGGTGTCTATAGTGGTGTATATAGTGGTGTATATGGTGGTGTATATGGTGGTGTATATGGTGGTGTATATAGTGGTGTATATAGTGGTGTATATGGTGGCGTATATAGTGGTGTATATAGTGGTGTGTATGGTGGTGTATATGGTGGTGTATATGGTGGTGTATATGGTGGTGTATATGTAACCGATGTGAAATGGCTAGTTAGTTAGCGGTGGTGCGCGCTAATAGCGTTTCAATTGGTGACGTCACTCGCTCTGAGACTTGAAGTAGGGTTTCCCCTTGCGTTGCAAGGGCCGCGGCTTTTGTGGCGCGATGGATAACGATGCTTCGTGGGTGTCAGTTGTTGATGTGTGCAGAGGGTCCCTGGTTCAAGCCCAGGTTGGGGCGAAGAGAGGGACGGAACCTACACTGTTACATATATGGTGGTGTGTATATAGTGGTGTATATAGTGGTGTTTTTTAATTTATACTATTTTCTACATTGTAGAATAATAGTGAAGGTATCAAAACTATGAAATAACACATATGGAATCATGTAGTATCCCAAAAATTTTAAACAAATCAAAATATATTTTAGATTTTATATTCTTCAAAAACCCTTTGCCTTGATGACAACTCTTGGCATTCTCTCATCCAGCTTCATGAGGAATACTTTTCCAACAGTCTTGAAGGAGTTCCCACATCTGCTGAGAACTTGTTGGCTGCTTTTCCTTCCCTCTGTGGTCCAACTCATCCCACACCATCTCAATTGGGTTGAGGTTGTGTGATTGTGGAAGCCAGGTCATCTGATGCAGCACTCCATCGCTCTCCCTCTTGGTCAAATATCTCTTACACAGCCTGGAGGTGTGTTGGGTCATTGTCCTGTTGAAAAACAAATGATAGTCCCACTAAGTGCAAACCAGATGGGATGGCGTATCACTGCAGAATGCTGTGGTAGCCATGCTGGTTAGTGTTCCCTGAATTCTAAATAAATCAATGACAGTGTCACCAGCAAAGCACCCCCACACCATCACACCTCCTCCATGCTTCACGGTGGGAACCACACATGCAGAGATCATCCGTTCACCTACTCTGCGTCTCACAAAGACACGGCGGTTGGAACGAAAAATCTCAAATTTGGACTCATCAGACCAAAGGACAGATTTCCACCGGTCTAATGTCCATTGCTCATGTTTCTTGGCCCAAGCAAGTCTCTTCTTATTATTGATGTCCTTTAGTAGTGGTTTCTTTGCAGTAATTCGAACATGAAGGCCTGATTCACACAGTCTCCTCTGAACAGTTGATGTTGAGATGAGTCTGTGAAGCATTTTCTGTGTCTGGTAACTGTAATGAACTTATCCTCTGCAGCAGAGGTAACTCTGGGTCTTCCTTTCCTGTGGCGGTCCTCATGAGAGCCAGTTTCATCAAAGCACTTGATGGTTTTTGTGACTACACTTTAATAAGAAACTTTCAAAGTTCTTGTCATTTTCTGGATTGACTGATCTTAACGCCATATGGGCCCTGCTCAAAAGTAGTGCACTATATAGGGAATAGGGAGCCATAGGGCTCTGGTCTAAAGTAGTGCACTATATAGGGAATAGGGTGCCATTTGGGGTGCATTCTCTGACTCTAAATCTATCTCAAGTGTTTTTCTAGATATAGGATGCCCAGTGGTCCTAGAAATACAATCTGCTGTTTAGGTTACCTCTGTTTCCTTTCCTCTTCCCAGCTCCTCTGATTCCTTTCTCGCGAGAGAGAGCGAGAGAGAGAGAGAGAGAGCGAGAGAGAGAGCGAGAGAGAGAGAGAGAGAGAGAGAGAGAGAGAGAGAGAGAGAGAGAGAGAGAGAGAGAGAGAGAGAGAGAGAGAGAGAGAGAGAGAGAGAGAGAGAGAGAGAGAGAGAGAGAGAGAGAGAG
Organism: Salmo trutta; assembly: GCF_901001165.1. Classification (NCBI taxonomy): domain Eukaryota; kingdom Metazoa; phylum Chordata; class Actinopteri; order Salmoniformes; family Salmonidae; genus Salmo; species Salmo trutta. The sequence continues at coordinate 3,442,161 of NC_042962.1, read as the reverse complement.
AGAGAGAGAGAGAGAGAGAGAGAGAGAGAGAGAGAGAGAGAGAGAGAGAGAGAGAGAGAGAGAGAGAGAGAGAGAGAGAGAGAGAGCCAAGCCCTGCAATGCCAAGAACTGAGCAAAGAAAAGAGTCCCCTCATCCAGCTGGTCTTGGGTCTGAGTTCACAAAACTGTTCTACTAGCACACTGAAGCCTCAGGACCAGAACATCCAATCAGTCAGATCAAAACAAATTACAACACAATCAAAACAAAACTACATTGCTTATTGGGAAGCACAAAGCAAAATGCAGTGCTATCTGGCCTTAAATCGACAGTACACCATGGCAAACTATTTGACCATGGTTACTGATCAAATCCTAAGAAAAACCTTGACAAAGTACAGGCT